>NC_060119.1:244682289-244992414 GCF_021461395.2 Schistocerca americana | reverse complement strand
CAGGAAGAATCAATACGCAAAGAAGTGGGATACGGAAGTACTAAGGAATGACGAGATACGTTTGAAGTTCTCTAACGCTATAGATGCAGCAATAAGTAATAGCGCAGTAGGCAGTACAGTTGAAGAGGAATGGACATATCTAAAAAGGGCAATCACAGAAGTTGGGAAGGAAAACATAGGTACAAAGAAGGTAGCAGCGAAGAAACCATGGGTAACAGAAGAAATACTTCAGTTGATTGATGAAAGGAGGAAGTACAAACATGTTCCGGGAAAATCAGGAATACGGAAATACAAGTCGCTGAGGAATGAAATAAATATTAAGTGCAGGGAAGCTAAGACGAAATGGCTGCAGGAAAAATATGAAGACATCGAAAAAGATATGATTGTCGGAAGGACAGACTCAGCATACAGGAAAGTCAAAACAACCTTTGGTGAAATTAAAAGCAACGGCGGTAACATTAAGAGTGCAACGGGAATTCCACTGTTAAATGCAGAGGAGAGAGCAGATAGGTGGAAAGAATACACTGAAAGCCTCTATGAGGGTGAAGATTTGTCTGGTGTGATAGAAGAAGAAACATGAGTCGATTTAGAAGAGATAGGGGATCCAGTATTAGAATCGGAATTTAAAAGAGCTTTGGAGGACTTACGGTCAAATAAGGCAGAAGGGATAGATAACATTCCATCAGAATTTCTAAAATCACTGGGGGAAGTGGCAACAAAACGACTATTCACGTTGGTGTGTAGAATATATGAGTCTGGCGACAAACCATCTGACTTTCGGAAAAGCATCATCCACACAATTCCGAAGACGGCAAGAGCTGACAAGTGCGAGAATTATCGCACAATCAGCTTAACAGCTCATGCATCGAAGCTGCTTACAAGAATAATATTCAGAAGAATGGAAAAGAAAATTGAGAATGCGCTAGGTGACGATCAGTTTGGCTTTAGGAAAAGTAAAGGGACGAGAGAGGCAATTCTGACGTTACGGCTAATAATGGAAGCAAGGCTAAAGAAAAATCAAGACACTTTCATAGGATTTGTCGACCTGGAAAAAGCGTTCGACAATATAAAATGGTGCAAGCTGTTCGAGATTCTGATAAAAGTAGGGGTAAGCTATAGGGAGAGACGGGTCATATACAATACGTACAACAACCAAGAGGGAATAATAAGAGTGGACGATCAAGAACGAAGTGCTCGTATTAAGAAGGGTGTAAGACAAGGCTGTAGCCTTCCGCCCCTACTCTTCAATCTGTACATCGAGGAAGCAATGATGGAAATAAATGAAAGGTTCAGGAGTGGAATTAAAATACAAGGTGAAAGGATATCAATGATACGATTCGCTGATGACATTGCTATCCTGAGTGAAAGTGAAGAAGAATTAAATGATCTGCTGAACGGAATGAACAGTCTAATGAGTACACAGTATGGTTTGAGAGTAAATCGGAGAAAGAGGAAGGTAATGAGAAGTAGTAGAAATGAGAACAGCGAGAAACTTAACATCAGGATTGATGGTCACGAAGTCAATGAAGTTAAGGAATTCTGCTACCTAGGCAGTAAAATAACCAATGACGGACGGAACAAGGAGGACATCAAAAGCAGACTCGCTATGACAAAAAAGGCATTTCTGGCCAAGAGAAGTCTGCTAATATCAAATACAGGCCTTAATTTGAGGAAGAAATTTCTGAGAATGTACGTCTGGAGTACAGCATTGTATGGTAGTGAAACATGGACTGTGGGAAAACCGGAACAGAAGAGAATCGAAGCATTTGAGATGTGGTGCTATAGACGAATGTTGAAAATTAGGTGGACTGATAAGGTAAGGAATGAGGAGGTTCTACGCAGAATCGGAGAGGAAAGGAATATGTGGAAAACACTGATAAGGAGAAGGGACAGGATGATAGGACATCTGCTAAGACATGAGGGAATGACTTCCATGGTACTAGAGGGAGCTGTAGAGGGCAAAAACTGTAGAGGAAGACAGAGATTGGAATACGTCAAGCAAATAATTGAGGACGTAGGTTGCAAGTGCTACTCTGAGATGAAGAGGTTAGCACAGGAAAGGAATTCGTGGCGGGCCGCATCAAACCAGTCAGTAGACTGATGACCAAAAAAAAGGGGAACATAACACATGGAGTGCCACAGGAATCGGTACTGGCACCACTCTTTTTTCTATCAAATAAATTCATAGGTCAGTCCAAAAACTTTGACGTTTGACAACGATACAAGCATACCAATCAAGGGTCCAAACTCAACCCTAGCAGGCACAGCTTAAGTGGTAGATGCACAACCTCATAAGTAGTTCACAGCTAACAGTTTAACTATTGATCTAACAGAGACTTGTATTATGGAATTTCAGACCACCTTTAGCATCAGAAGTAGACATTAATGGTCATACGTTGAATGATGCATAGTGTGTAACATTCCTTGGGGTTCCAGCAAGGTAACTAGTTAAAACGGAGTCACCATGTAAGTAATATAAACAAGAAGCTCAGTTCAGCTTGCTGTACTCTATCATATTTGGTAGTGTTGACATGGAAGAACTTCCTGTTGTCTTATGAAATTATCTTTTGAGGCAGCGCATCTTCAGTAAATAAATTTTTTGTGCAGCAGAAGCAAGCTTAAAAACACTGTGTGAAGTAGAAAGCCTTTTTAAGGGTTCTGGAGTTCTTACATTCACTACTCCGTAAAGGTTTTGTTGCTGATAATGTAAAACAGCTTAACTGAACAGTGATGTACACAGTCACAAAACAGAAAACATAAATAATTTTTATGTATAGCTTATGTCGTTATCCAGGGTTCAAAATGGGGATATGTACTCTGACTCTAACGTATCCAACAAGCTCCTGTCTACTACAGAGCAAGATATTGGCAATTCCTACCAATTCAAAAGAAGATTGAACACATATCTTTTTAACCAATCTTTTTACAGGTTATCTGAATATACAGATTTACAGACTCAAATTTTCTCTTACAAACACGGAAAATAGCAACATTTTTAAGAATTTGTGACTGGTAATGTAGAAGCTGTGCAGAAAACTTGGGGATTTCTTACTAATTCATTCAATTACGTTAAGACAGTGTAAGCGTGAATAGCGCTAAACTGTGTAGTGATAGTATATTGTTAAAGCACTACACAGATGAAGTTTCTATGATTTCCGTATCTCATGTTAGTTTATACCTTGATTCGTTCCATATCAATCAATGAATTAATGAACAAATGAACAGAATATTTGTTTTAAAATATTCTATTTGAAAACTACTTTTTTCTTATGTATTATGTATTTGTGTACAATGATCAGTCAAACTGTGTGAGCCACAGCCGCCTGATCATGGAACGAATCAGTACACAGTTTACAGAAAGCTGATTAGGAAATTTATAAACAAAACAATAAAAGATTTAATACCACACGAAAAAAGTAAGGAGGTATATGAACAAATAACCCACTAAAAAGAGGAAAGTTCTCACAATACTGCGAGAAATTCGTCTACAGAAGATTTGGATTATGTCACAAGGAAACGTTTCAACTGCGGATTCAATACTTGGGGCTTACCACTGAATTTCAGTTCTGTGAGGACATACTGAAAATGAAACCTTCTGAATAGTGCCCAACTTTTTTTACAAAGCACAAACAAGAATCTCACGATTGAATAACCGTATAGCAGAATTAGAATTCCGAGACACCTGAACAATGGTTTGCATGAAGTTCGCGAACTGACACTGCAGATCAGTGTGAACGCCCTTTTCTAGATAACAGTCGTCTTGGCGAGTGCATATAGTTGCCTCAAAACATAACACCGCACGAAATAATAGAGAGAAAATAAGCAAAGTAAACAAGCCTTCGCGTGTTAGTGTCAGAGAAACTGGAGTACATTACGTACAATTGAAACTATATTGAGGTGAAGCTGTCAGATTGTGTAAGAGAAAATTCATTAATAGCTGCAATTCATATTTACAAGAAAATAATGGACTATCTAGTGATGTACAACAGTGACAATCTTACAGTAATTTGTGTTCAGAAAGATATTTTCTCTCTGTAACAGAGTGTGAACTGATACGAAACTTCCTGTCAGATTAGAACTATGTGCTGGGTGGAGACTCGAACTCGAGACCTTTGCCTTTCGTGGGTAAGTGCTCTGTCGACTGACCTACCCAAACACGACTCACGAATCCTCCTCGCAGCTTTCTTCCAGGAGTACTAGTTCTGCAAGGTTCGCAGGAGAGCTTCTGTGAAGTTTGGAAGGTAGGAGACGAGGTACTGGTGTGATTTGTATGGGTCATGGAAAAGGGATGTTTCAACCGTAATGGTGAGTTCAACTGCAGCAGTAGCCGTCTCTGAAGTGACGAAAATTAGCGTCCTTCAGATTACTAACAACAATTCTCTGCCAGCATGTGATCTGTAATAGTATGAGAGCAAGTAAAAGACCATATCTACTGACAGCCTGTTTAAATGACGCACATCACATGGTGTTCATTCGAGATATGCTTCCACAATTTTTGGGAAAGTGTAATATTTGTCGTGGAAAGGGGTCTGGTGTCAACATGACGAGGCACTACTCATTTTTGCTACTGATGTCAGTGAGGGCCTGGGCAAAAGGTACCTACACTGGATTCCATTTGGAGGTCGTGACCCATGAACAGTACAGTCGCCAGATTTCAGTCCTAGGGACCTTTTTATAAGGTGCATGAAGTCATTGAACTATGAAATCGTACAAGAAATTGAAGAGGAAATCGTTGTTGGACGACAGAGGTATGTATATCAGTAACGGCTAAAACGTTCACCCAGTCTCAGTTGCATGTTGCCTATTTAAGAGCTCCAGAGGAAGAAAAAAACAGATGATTTTCACTATTTCATACAAGTATTGACCGCTTCTATGTTGCTATCACAATCTACCTATTAACGGGTACAAAGGGTAACAGTTGAACGCAATAAATCGGGTGTTTAAGCTAGAAACTGTATGTAACTCTTGAGGAAGCCTATCCCCATGCCTGCAAATTACCCACTCCATATTCATACAATATTTGAGAATGAGAGCACTAAACGACTTTCAACAAACTCCACATATAGTTTTAAACCTTTTCGAAACTTTTTTTCGAGGATACCCCTTTCCTCCACAAAATAATAAAAGGAGAAAATTTATCGATTATGCATCTTCACTGTTCATGCTGCAAAACTTCAGCATTAGGAATTATTTTCTAATTTATGACCTCTTTACTAAGAACTCTTTTCGCGACACGTTTTGCAGACAGTATCCATATACGATACTGAACGTACTTGCAAAATTATATCATTATACACCATATAGTTCATGAGATATGACGGGATAAACATTGAAATGCGTGAGAAATTGGCTTTATTTTAAACGGAGCAGAAATTAGCCATACTAAACTAATCCAGTGTTTGATTATTACAGGACCTAGCAGCTTCTAACAAACTGCTTATAACCGCATAAAATAATGAAAGCAAAACAGTTTATCTCTTACTAAATGTTCGTTGCTCATGCGATAAAACTTCAAAACCAAGCGTGACGTCTTAATTTATTACCACTTTTGGTAGATTAATCTGCCACGAGTAATGAGTATGATGGGCAAACATCTATTAGGCGCACTACGAATGTAGTGTTGTGGACATGTTGGGAATGTGGATCTCATGGGGAGCGTGCAAGGGATAAGTCCCTGCAGACGCACTAATCTCTGTGCCCGCGGTGGCTCAGATGGATAGAGCGTCTGCCATGTAAGCAGGAGATCCCGGGTTCGAGTCCCGGTCGGGGCACACATTTTCAACATGTCCCCAATGAAGTGTATCAACGCCTGCTTGCAGCTAGGGTGTCCATTTAATTTGTCATTTCATTTCTAGCAAAGCTGCATGGTCATCCACGGTAACTGTTTTTCGGGAACAGATACTACCGTCATATATAATTAACTTTTTCATTAATTATAT
This sequence comes from Schistocerca americana, assembly GCF_021461395.2. Lineage (NCBI taxonomy): Eukaryota > Metazoa > Arthropoda > Insecta > Orthoptera > Acrididae > Schistocerca > Schistocerca americana. Next base: position 244,986,475 of record NC_060119.1, on the reverse strand, counting down.
GTGAAAATCCGTACTGATAAAACCAACATAATTAGGGTTTTTCCTTAACAACCATGAAGATTTCACCTGCTTGACGTCAAATATTTGACACATAAACATTCAAATCCACCAAAACTAAAACAGATAAAAATTCACTTGACGCCATCCTAAGAAACAGTCTCCATTCCTTCCTAACTAACCAGATCTGGCTTAAATTCGAAGAAATAGTATCCACGGTAATTGAAATATTTATATTAAATATACTGAAGAACCAAAAAACCTGATACAGCTGCCTAATATCGTGTAGGGTCCCCGCGAGCACGCAGAAGTGCCGCAACACGACGTGGCGTGGACTCGACTAATGTCTGAAGTAGTGCCGGAAGGAATTGACACCACGAATCCGGCAGGGCTGCCCATAAATCTGTAAGAGTACGAGGGGTGGAGATCTCTTTTGAATAGCACTTAGCAAGGCATCCCAGATATGCTCAATAATGTTCATGTCTGGGGAGTTTGGTGGCCAGCGGAAGTGTTTAAACGCAGAAGAGTATTCCTGTAGCAATTCCGTAGCAATTCTGGACGTGTGGGATGTCGATTTTCCTGCTGTAATTGCCCAGGTCGGTCGGAAAACACTACGGACATGATTGGATGCAGGTGATCAGAAAGGATGGTTACGTACGTGCCACCTGTCAGATCTAGACGTGTCATGGGCAGATATCACTGCAACTGCACACGCTCACACCATCACAGAGCCTCTCCCAGCAGGGTACATTGATTCCTGAGGTTGTCTCCACACCCGTACACATCCATCTGCTCAATATAAATTGTAACGAGACTCGTCCGATCAGGCAAGATATTTCCAGTCATCAACAATCCAATATAGGTGTTGACGGGCCCAGGAAAGTCGTAAATGTTTGTGCCGTGCAGTCGTCAAGGGTACACGAGTGGGCCTTTGGCTCACTTCCGCCAGGTTGAACGATTCTCTTCAGCCGTCGTTGGTCCCGTTCTTGCGGGATCTTTCTCCGGCTGCACCGATGTTGGAGATTTGATATTTTACAGGATTCCTGATATTCACGGCACACTCGTAAAATGGTCGTACGGGAAAATCCGCACTTCATCCCTACCTTTGGGATGCTGTGACTCTTCGCTCGTGCGCCGACTATAACACCACGTTCAAACTCAAATCTTGATAAGCTGCTATTGTAGCAGCAGTAACCGATGTAACAACTGCACCAGACATTTGCGTCTTATATGGGCGTTGCCGACAGCAGCGCCGTATTCTGCCTTTTTAGATATCTCTGTATTTGAGTACATGCCTTTACCAGTTTCTTTGGCGCTTCAGTGTATAAAACGATATGTGAACACGAAGCATTGATGTGTTGATTATATGATTTATTCGTAATTTTTTACATTAGTATGCGTGTCATACTTTTATTTTCAGTGAAAAATTGATGTTTGTATTATCTGACGTCAATCACGTTTTTGTTATCTTGTTGTTGTGGTCTTCAGTCCTGAGACTGGTTTGATGCAGCTCTCCGTGCTACCCTATCCTGTCAAGCTTCTTCATCTCCCAGTACTTACTGCAACCTACATCCTTCCGAATCTGCTTAGTGTATTCATCTCTTGGTCTCCCTCTACGATTTTTACCCTCCACGCTGCCCTCAAATGCTAAATTTGTGATTCCTTGATCCCTCAGTACATGTCCTACTAACCGGTCCCTTCCTTTTGTGAAGTTGTGCCACAAACTCCTCTTCTCCCCAATTCTATTCAATACTTCATCATTAGTTATGTGATCTACCCATCTACTCTTCAGCATTCTTATGTAGCACCACATTTCGAAAGCTTCCATTCTCTTCTTGTCCAAACTATTTATCGTCCATGTTTCACTTCCATACATGGCTACACTCCATACAAATACTTTCAGAAACGACTTCCTGACACTTAAAAAATGGTTCAAATGGCTCTGAGCACTATGGGACTTAACATCTATGGTCATCAGTCCCCTAGAACTTAGAACTACTTAAACCTAACTAACCTAAGGACATCACACAACACCCAGCCATCACGAGGCAGAGAAAATCCCTGACCCCGCCGGGAATCGAACCCGGGAACCCGGGCGTGCGAAGCGAGAACGCTACCGCACGACCACGTGCTGCGGGCCTTGACACTTAAATCCATACTTGATGTTAACAAATTTCTCTTCTTCAGAAACGCTGTCCTTGCCATTGCCAGTCTACATTTTATATCCTCTCTACTTCGACCATCATCAGTTGTTTTGCTCCCCAAATAGAAAAACTCTACTACTTTAAGTGTCTCATTTCATGATCTAATTCCCTCAGCATCACCCGACTTAATTCGACTACATTCCATTATCCTCGTTTTGCTTTTGTTGAAGTTCATGTTATATCCTCCTTTCAAGACACTGTCCATTCCGTTCAACTGCTCTTCCAAGTCCTTTGCTGTCTCTGACAGAATTACAATGTCATCGGTGAACCACAAAGCTTTTATTTCTTCTCCATGGATTTTAATACCTACTCCGAATTTTTCTTTTGTTTCCTTTACTGCTTGCTCAATATACAGATTGAATAACATCGGGGAGAGGCTACAACCCTGGCTCACTCTCGTCCCAACCACTGCTGCCCTTTCATGCCCCTCGACTCTTATAACTGCCATCTGGTTTCTGTACAAATTGTAAATAGCCTTTCGCTCCTTGTATTTTACCCCTGCCACCTTCAGAATTTGAAAGAGAGTATTCCAGTCAACATTGTCAAAAGCTTTCTCTAAGTCTACAAATGCTAGAAACGTAGGTTTGTCTTTCCTTAATCTATTTTCTAAGATAAGTGGTAAGGTCAGCATTGCCTCGCCTGTCCCAACATTTCTACGGAATCCAAACTGATCTTCCCCGATGTCGGCTTCTATCAGTTTTTCCATTCGTCTGTAAAGAATTCGTGTTAGTATTTAGCAATTGTGACTTATTAAACTGATAGTTCGGTAATTTTCACATCTGTCAACACCTGCTTCCTTTGGGATTGGAAGTATTATATTCGTCTTGAAATCTGAGGATATTTCGCCTGTCTCATACATCTTGCTCACCAGATGGTAGAGTTTTGTCAGGACTGGCTCTCCCAAGGCCGTCAGTAGTTCTAATGTAATTTTGTATGCTCCTGGGGCCTTGTTTCGACTCAGGTCTTTCAGTGCTCTGTCAAACTCTTCACGCAGTATCGTATCTCCCATTTCATCTTCATCTACATCCTCTTCCATTTCTATAATATTGTCCTTAAGTACATCGCCCTTGTATAGACCCTCTATACACTCCTTCCACCTTTCTGCTTTCCCTTCTTTGCTTAGAACTGGGTTTCCATCTGAGCTCTTGATGTTCATAAAAGTGGTTCTCTTTTCTCCAAAGGTCTCTTTAATTTTCCTGTAGGCAGTATCTATCTTACCCCTAGTGAGATAAGCCTCTACATCCTTACATTTGTCCTCTAGCCATCCCTGCTTAGCCATTTTGCACTTCCTGTCGATCTCATTTTTGAGACGTTTGTATTCCTTTTTGCCTGCTTCATTTACTGCATTTTTATATTTTCTCCTTTCATCAATTAAACTCAATATTTCTTCTGTTACCCAGGGATTTCTACTAGCCCTCGTCTTTTTACCTACTTGATCCTCTGCTGCCTTCACTACTTCATCCCCGAGAGCTACCCATTATTCTTCTACTGTATTTCTTTCCCCCATTCCTGTCAATTGATCCCTTATGCTCTCCCTGAAGCTCTGTACAACCTCTGGTTTAGTCAGTTTATCCAGGTCCCATCTCCTTAAATTCCCACCTTTTTGCAGTTTCTTCAGTTTTAATCAACAGTTCATAACCAATAGATTGTGGTCAGAGTCCACATCTGCCCCTGGAAATGTCTTACAATTTTCTTACGTCAGTGGTTTTATTTGCCTCTAATATAGTGCTGTAAAAATGGTTCAAATGGCTCTGAGCACTATGGGACTTAACATCTTAGGTCATCAGTCCCCTAGAACTTAGAACTACTTCACTCTAACTAACCTAAGGACAGCACACAACACCCAGCCATCACGAGGCAGAGAGAATCCCTGACCCCGCCGGGAATCGAACCCGGGAACCCGGGGGTGGGAAGCGAGAACGCTACCGCACGACCACGAGATGCGGGCTATAGTGCTGTAAATGCTTTTAATGTGAGTATGAGATATTTTATTACGTGTGTGCTGCCGTTAACATTTATATCAGTTATCAGATTTGTGGCTGTTTAATCTTGTAATGCTACTTGCGTATTTTTACAGTATCTAACGAACTCCTTGTACGTCACACAACGTGACACTACAGGTCTTACGAGTAACGGTAGCCCTCTCTGGCGGGGAGCGAGTAACTATTTCAGTCGAATTTAGTAATTCTTGACTGCTTGTTTAAATGCTTGGAAGTCTTCGATAGCACACGACAAAGGTAAGACATTCATTGGGCGCATTTTCAATTAAATGTTGATTTCCCGTGGGCCCTGCACGGAGCCGATCTTTCACGAAATGTGGCGGACAAGCCGACTAGTGTGACGTCACAAGTTCGTTGCAGGGCGCGGATGCGATATGGACGGGAATGTGATCAGCACACCGCTCTCCCGGCCGCTTTTGGAGACCTTCCGGTCCGTGTAACCGTCGAGTAGCTCCTAAAATGACGTCACGTTGCTGACACCCAAACCTCTACTTGTCGACAGAATATCAAACAGAACTCCCATGTTCTGTTGTTTGTGCTATGTGCTGTCGTCCAGAAGAACGTGCGTAAACGATATGTAACGAGTAAGACCCGACCTACGGAGAACAGGGAAAGAATAACTGTGAGTGTGTATCGCGCAGACGTCCCGTCGGGAAGTCGGTAGAGCGTTGGTCTGTCGTACCAAGGGTCCCAAGTCCGAGGACTGGTCCTGCTAGTTTTTGTACTGTAGTACGTGTGAAACTATTACGTGGAACATGTTCCTGACATGTGAAACGATTGTTCGCAGCATATACTAGTCTATCACTGTATTACCGCATCTGGGAACGAGGGCGCTTCCGTCTGCTTATCCTGAGTGGTCGTAAGTTCCTATGGGACAAAACTTATGAGGTCATCGGTCCCTAGGTTTACACGTGAAGGCACTGACACTGCAGTAAGCTTCCTCAGTCACCACAGCAACTGTTTACTTTAAAAACACCTACTGGTTCCGCAACGGGCAATTACAATATTATCTTTGCTGGGTAGAATGATGCTCCATTGGAAATCCACATTCGCTTCGTTTATTTGAAATCTCCAAACCAATAGACTGCATTTGTAGTTTCACAGACTGGACATAAAAAATCGGAACAGAAGAATAAAGTAACAGTTGGATCACACGTGTGCGAGTATTAATAGTAATACTTTTCTTCTTCTTCTTCTTCTTCTTCTTATTATTATTATTGTCATCCTTACTATTATTGCTTCCGCATGCGTGAAGCAATTGATTCTTTATTCTTCCGTTCCGATTGTTAGTGTGTATTCTGTGAGCAACAAATGTTGCTACTTTCAAATAAACGAAGCGGCAGTTGACTGCCAATAGAACATCGCTGTAAACTCCGAACAGTTCTACATGTCAAGAACATGTCCCATATATCAGTGTCACATGTACTGTAGTACAAAAAATGGCATGACCAGGGCACAAATCCGAGTGAGCCGTGCTAAAATTTTTATGTTTTGAAGAGCGTGCCGCAGCGCGTAGTGTAAAGCAGTCGCCCTCCGTTTCTGGTGGTGGCGCCGCTGTGGCAATCGCAGCTTTGGTGTCTCTCTCTGGTGCGAAAGTGGAAAAGTTGCCTGTTCACGTGCATTTAAGGGGCGCTATGAGCTCGGCAGTTGGTCAGTCTGAGTCGGTCAGTCGGAGTGAGTCTGCGGCCAGTCTGTCAGTCCCGGTGAGTCGGTCAGTTAGTCACCGGATCAGTGTGGGGCAGTCAGTGTCTGTCTGTCGTCCGGAGTGCTAGTACGTGTTAGGCTGCCAGTCTGCTCGAGTTTGTTCAGGCAATGGACATTGGCGGTTGGATTGATCGGTAGGTCGGTCTCTTCCCGGGGCAGGGATGTCGGGTAGCCTGAGGGCATGTTTCCTCTCTCGTCCCCAGCTTGCTCGTCTGTCTGTCATCCGCATTTGTTAGGCAGTTAGTGTCTGTCTGTCTGTCGGTCTGCCGTACGTTAATAACTGCCTCTGTCATGTTTGTCGGATTCAGTGTTAACGAATTTATAGAATTAAGGTGTAAATGCCGAATTCCTGAAATATGTTTTTATCTTGCCTATCATCTTGCGAGGCGGTATATGCGTAATGTAGAGCAGGTTGTACATTTTATGTAAGTCTGAATTTCATGGGCTTTATTTAAATAGTCATCTTTATAAAGTTGCCACCCTTCCACCATAAGAATCCTTTTAAAAAACAAATTGCACTTTCGGTTGCAAATCATTCCTTAATGTGAGTGTTTGTACCATTTCCACCCCTCTTACGGGGTGCATAGTTACTGTGTTTGTGTGAGCTGTTAAAATTTTTCGTTTAAAGTAATATGGTGTGTTGCAGATTTGCACCAGTGTAGTCTTTCACAGGTTGTTGTTAGCGGTCGTGACTGCGATCGTGTTGAAAGGGAGCGGGAAGCTTCTCAGCCCGAAGGCTCATACTGTCAGTATTGTTCTTTCTGCCTGTGAATAAAATTGTAACTTGATGTGTCGAGGGTGCTTTTCTGCTTATAAATTTTAAATCTGTTTTTGAAAAGGCTTTTATGAATAAAATTCCCATTTGTTAAAGATAATTTCATTTTCATCAGTTAATCCCTGGCAACTACTTCCACGCTCACCTAGTGTGATTAAATGTGTTAATGTTCTTGATGAATCGCTTGTAAATAAAGTAAATTCTTTAAGAAAAGATTTTGAAAGTAAATTCACGGTTCACCGAGACCCTTAGTACGACAACTAACGTTCTTCAGCCTTCTCCACGGGTGCTCTACACGACAGACACAGTTTTGCTTTCTCCGTGCACCGTAGGTCAGCTGTTAGTCGTATTTGCCGTTTACGCACGTTCCCGACGGCACATAGCACAAACTGTGTTGCAGTTTTGGTTGATACTCTGTCGATATACGGCGTTTGCTGACGATCTGGTATCTAGAGGTTTGGGTGCGAGTGTACCTGTACGGGTACTCCCAGCAAGGAAAGATGCTTGGCAGTACCGTGAATCGAACCCGCGTCCTCCAGATGGCAGCCAGTGCTGACCACTCAGCCAAGAAGGCAGACTATTATTTCAGTGTGGTATGAGGGAACCAGATGATGGTCTGTCGACTGAAACTGGTTGTTAAACAATTTTATCAGCAGTTCGAGGCTGTAATAATGAAATTTTCAAAACCTAAATACAGTGGAACACACAAAATGGGAGGGAAATCGGCAGACGTGATGTACATGGAAATAAGGCGCTGAAGTCATGGACTGTGCGGCTGGTCCCGGCGGAGGTTCGAGTCCTCACTCGGGCATAGGTGTGTGTGTTTGTCCTTAGGATAATTTAGGTTAAGTAGTGTGTAGGCTTAGGGACTGATGACCTTGGCAGTTAAGTCCCATAAGATTTCCAACACATTTGATTACAAGGAAAGGCAAACAAACGATTACAGTTGCAGAAAAATTGGATGATTTATTCAAGAGAGGCCTTCACGAATTGAGTAAGTCAGTAATGCGTTGGTCCACCACTGGCCCATATGCAGTTACTCGGCTTGACATTGAGTGACAGAGTTGTGGGGTGACCTCCTGAGGGATAGGGTGCCAAATCTTGTCCAACTGGCGCGTTAAATCATCAACTTTCCGAGCTGGTTGGAGGGTCCTGCCCATAGTGGTACAGCCTGGAATCTCATTCACCGGAGTTGAATTGTCTTCAGTCAACAGTCCCGCTACGAACTGAGGTCCGATGACCAGCAAAAACGTGTCTGGAGATGCCCAGATAGGGGTGGTAGACATGTCTGCTACCTTCCATAAGGCCCGACAACCCGGAGTGATCGCTTTCGTTTCATCCGTGGCACCCTTACATCACAGTGGTACGTCAACGATATTCTAAGACTCGTTTTGTTACGCTTAATGCAAAGCCATCTTGGCCTCACGTTTCAGCAAGATTATGGCCCGCCCAAACACGGTGAGAGTTTCTACGGCTTGTCTTCGTGCTTGCCAAACCTTACCTCGGCCAACAGGGCCGCCCTGTCTCTACATCTACATCTACATCCATACTCCGCAAGCCACCTGACGGTGTGTGGCGGAGGGTACCTTGAGTACCTCTATCGGTTCTCCTACTCCAGTCTCGTGTTGTTCGTGGAAAGAAGGATTGTCGGTATGCCTCTGTGTGGGCTCTAATCTCTCTAATTTTATCCTCATGGTCTCTTCGCGAGATACACGTAGTAGGGAACAATATACTGCTTGACTCCTCGGTGAAGGTATGTTCTCGAAACTTGAACAAAATCCCGTACCGCGCTACTGAGCGTCTCTCCTGCAGAGTCTTCCACTGGAGTTTATCTACCATCTCCGTAACGTTTTAGCGATTACTAAATAATCCTGTAACGAAGCGTGCTGCTCTCCGTTGGATCTTCTGTATCTCTTCTATCAACCCTATCTGGTACGGATCCCACACTGCTGAGCAGTATTCAAGCAGTGGGCGAACAAGCGTACTGTAACCTACTTCCTTTGTTTTCGGATTGCATTTCCTTAGGATTCTTCCAATGAATCTCAGTCTGGCATCTGCTTTACCGACGATCAACTTTATATGATGATTCCATTTTAAATCACCCCTAATGCGTACTCCCAGATAATTTATGGAATTAACTGCTTCCAGTTGCTGACCTGCTATATTGTAGCTAAATGATAAGGGATCCTTCTTTCTATGTATTCGCAGCACATTACGCTTGTCTACACTGAGATTCAATTGCCATTCCCTGCACCATGCGTCAATTCGCTGCAGATCCTCCTGCATTTCAGTACAATTTTCCATTGTTACAACCTCTCAATATACCACAGCATCATCCGCAAAAAGCCTCAGTGAACTTCCGATGTCATCCACAAGGTCATGTATGTATATTGTGAATATCAACGGTCCTACGACACTCCCCTGAGGCACACCTGAAATCACTATTACTTCGGAAGACTTCTCTCCATTGAGAATGACATGCTGCGTTCAATCCAATCACACAATTGGTCTGATAGTCCATATGCTCTCTCCCCAACTGAGGGCGTATGGGGCGTTATGGGTAGGACTCACCCACCATCTAGGGATTTTGACGATGTAATGCACCACTTGGACAGAAGCTGACAGGATATTCCCGAGAAGGACATCTAACAACTCTGTCAATGAATGCCAAGCCGAATAACAGCTTGCGTAAGGGCCACAGGTGGACCAATGCGTTACTGACTTGCTCAATTCGAGAAGGCCTTTTTCTTGAATAAATCATTCAATTTTGCTAAAATTGTAATCGTTTGTTTGTCTGCACCTGTACGTCACAAAATGGTTCAAATGGATCTGAGCACTATGGGACTTAACTTCTGAGGTCATCAGGCCCTTAGAACTTAGAACTACTTAAACCTAACTAACCTAAGGACATCACACACATCCATGCCCGAGGCAGGATTCCTACCGTAGCGGTCGAGCGGTTCCAAACTGTAGCTCCTAGAACCGCTCAGCCATCCCGGCCGGCTGTACGTCACATCTACTACTTTTGGATAATTCCTTCGTGGTGCGCCTTTTTTAGTTTGACAGTGTGTTTCACTCATATTACATAGTTTAGCATTCCCTATCCAATGTATAACTGTGGCTGTAAAGGTTAGGGCCTTCCTGTTTATGTGGAAGCGATGTTGCCTGAAGCTTAACGATAACGTCATGTTTATTGAAACAAAAACTTCAAAGTTATTTTGATACATGTGCAGAACGGACGGGGCTGGAGGTTTGTTGGGGGGGAGTTAGATACTCAATAGTTTATTAAAATGAGCACCTCATTTCCCGCAGGGACTGCAGCGTAACACATCGCATCGTTGTTCTGCGGGCGTGGCCTCATTAACATCCGATTAAAATGTAATCGTCAGCTCCCGCGAGGAGGTGGAAGAGGGGGTGGTAGAAATGAGCTCGGAATAGAGGACACGGGGATGGGGGGAGGGGATAGGCGGTGTGGTAGAAAGGGCCGATGCTGCTGATATTGCCGTAAAACGTAAATGATGAAATTGGAGAAAATTACCCTCTGCGGTGGTAACTGGCCGCGTGTAGCAAGCCGCTGGAGCAGTGCAGTCGCGTCGTTATTACATTACATCGGTAAGAGAGGGGGGGAGTGGATAGGAGGACGGCCAGCGGTTCAGGTTAAAATATATTGCGGCCCATATTGTAGCACGCCGGGGAAGCTGGGTGATCGGCGCGCATCCCAATAAGTCACATTTCGGATGAACTCGCCGGTCCGCTCACACACGGCCGCGTCCGCGTTCGCGGCGTCGCTTGTCAGTGTTTGCGCGCCGCGGGGGCGGGAGCGGGCGGCGGGCGGCGGGGGCGGGGGCAGCAGCGACGGCGTACGAAATAAAAAGAATGTCAAACGGCGGTGGCTGTGGCGCCGCCTCTATCCGCGCCAAGCCAGTGGCTCGCCGATCCCTGCCCGCCGCCCTCACGTACGCATGATGATGGGTTTAGTTGCGCGATATATACGAGGATGTGCTAATCCCGGAAGCAATTAACAAAGGCACATGCCAGCCATCAATTAGGTGTAACGAGCTCGCGCGCCTCTGCGCCTCTGATTGATAGAATGGGCCCGCCAGATTAGTTAGCAACCATTGGCAATCCCTGGCACAATACACCAGGATCATTCAATATATGGATATGTCGGGCTGGGACGGGCGAGCGGCGTAGCGGCGGGCCCGCCGCGGTTTTCGGGCCGCGCGTCGCGGGCTTCGGCGCTCGCCGGCCTCGTTTTGCCGCGTTAGGCCCCGGCTTTTTGTTTTTGCTTTCGATTTTGTTCGGCCTGGCGCGCACAGCACCGCCACCGCGCGAGCGAGCACCGACCAACCGGTGGCGGCGTTTCGCACGTCGTATCGTTCGTCGTCATCAGGAGCGTTGTCCGGTGCCGGTGACTGTTATCGTGTCAGCGCGCCGTGCGTCTTCCTTTCGCATCTGCAGGTTACTAGAGTTGCATCGATTTATTGCCTGTGCGGAAAATGTGTGGAAACACAATCGCATCCCATTTTCTGACTGAGAGCCTATCATGAAGATGTCGACGGCCTTTTCCTCTGGTAAATCCCATAGTGATAATACAAGCACCTAAAATTTCAGTAGGGTCAGTTCTGCAGTTTTAGCCACTACACCATTTCCAACCACTTCGATGGAACGCAAGTTGCGACATGCTTGCCGACTAAAACATTGATGCAGGGCGTGGAGAATGAATTTCTTCTATTTCCGCCAATGATCACGAAACGTTTCGTTCTTAAGCTACCTGTTTCGCCCAGCAATGACCATCTTCAGATCTGCAGATAAACGTGGGGAATGAAGTACAGTGCTAGGTAGCTGATGACTGCTGAGACAGCATCGCTGTTACAGTCTACGGAAGCCAGTTCGTAGTCGTTAGCCATTGAGGGATCGTGTAGACGATTGGAGTTCATCCCCTCAGCGTCACTTAATGCCTGAAGATGATGTATTCAGCGACTGAAACTGGCTGCTTTATAATAAATAACATCGAAATGATGGCTGCAGGTGTTTCATTTTATTACATAAGTGAAAGACCGAAGTCCCATAAACCTGCAATCAGAAGGATGGACACACAACAATCTCGAATGTATATCTTGCCCTATCGTTACGTAGTATAGACTGCATCACATTTTTGCCCCATTTTCTTACATTTTTCGGTTTACTCTCGCGTTCGATTCTCCCTTCTCTGTTTACGTAATACATTTCATTTACAAGATAATCTTAGTAATTGTTTGTTCTAACATTTTATTATATTTTTCTTGCAACGCTGTGTGAGGCCCTCTGGCGGTCAAGTTCCTCCGATTTTCCGCCTATGCTGCATTCTGCCGGCTACGACAAGAGATGTAGCTGGTTACATGCTTTAGGCTTTAGTTTTCATCCTTTTCGCTAGTTATTTTATCAGCTTTGTGTTATTTTATTAGCTCCACAAGCTTGTTCTTGTGTATATTATTACTTTTATCTAAAATTTCCACAAGAACATCTCAGAATCATATATTATTGCTTAACCGTTTATCAATTTTAAATTTAACTTTATTCGTGTTTTTAATTACTGCACTTTATCATTGCAATAACTCATATATTTGGCAAGCTCAATATAGACTTTACCTATAGCACTCTTCATTTTTTGCGTACTGTACAATTTTATAATTGACGAATATGTGTAGACTTACAGTAGCGATATCTAACGAGCTCACAGCACAAACGTATGTTATGGACAGTAGCGATAGACACATTAAGACTCTGCCAGGACTGTGGCCTAGTTTACACCATATTTTAAATATGTGCGACGTGCTAAGCTGATTTTGTGTCTATTTTGTGGTGATCACGCTATGGCTTTATTATATTAGGACATGTTATAAAACAGGTATGCCTCGTCATATTTAAGCACATTTTTTTACATCCATGAAAGTATTAGTTTTTCGTTATGGCATAGTTCGTTGTTCTAAGACGTAACCTGTCCAACAGTTGTATTTCATTTCCCATGTTTTGCTGCACATATGAAGATGCTTATTGCTTACCGATACCGGTTGTCTAAGAGCCAAAAGTTTTGTGATTACTGGTGGAGATAAAAGAAATCCATTCGACTTTGATGTAATTAGTGAATTGTTAAGCTTCTTTTGAATACCGCCCAATCTTACAATAGCTTATTGTAGTCAACATGAAATGTGCTATTCAATAAGATATAGAAGCATTTCTTTGTTTATTCTTGTTAGTAGACATAATTTTGTGGAATTATCTGTACTGAAGAAATTGAGTTTAGTAGAAGTTTTTTAAGCAACAGAAATCTGTTTTTGATATTCTACTCATTTAAATAAAACATCAAAAGAAACTTAATCTGTTGTGAGGTAAGGTTCAGTATTATAGTTTCATGTCTTATCTGTTGAATATGGTGCAACCCAAAAACGTACCAGTAAAATTCTATGGTCATTAATAGATCCATATTTAGTCCTGGTTTCCAGTTATTGCCCCACTTGAGGTCGTAAGTAGAGAGATATATGCGTCAAGTTCTGGCCAGTTTTAAAAATTTGTACAAAACATCTATAATACTGATCTGTCCTGCAATTTAATAAGGCCAATTTTATTTAAGTATTTTCTTTAAAATAGTTCAACTATTTTTATATCAAGATAGACATAAGTAATAGTCTTGCCTGAGTATCTCATATTAAATTATATCTCCTTGTTACATAGTAAAATACGGAATACGAATTATGAAAATATAACACAACTCAAGGTTTTTGAGTCAATCAGAGAATGGGAGGCCTTTGTTGAGAGTGTGAAGGTTGCTACTGCAAGCACGTTGCACAATGCTCCAACAACATTAAGAAATAAAATTTCTAGTCTATCTCCACAAAAATCTGCTGGGCACTGTGGCCCACATTCTGTCTTAGGAGAAAAAAATGATGGACTTGGTTCTGGATTGTTCCCATTTACTAAGGGAAATCTCTATGAATCTATGCAAAAATTTATTGAAAAGGCAGATTCGTTTAGTTCTAAGACTGCACTGCAAACAGCTAACCTAGAAAAATTTTTATCAAGGCTTTATTAAGATCTGTCACAAAAGATACTGAATGTTAATCGGGCTAGAGTTTCTATTACAAGAGAGAAAAATAAGATATTGGTTCCAGGAAGTATCTAAACTCTGAATGATAAGAATATGTTTAATGACCCTACACAGTTTTCACTGTTGATGAAACCTCTGTTATCTGGCTCCTAAAGGAGAATTAATCGTAGGTTGTTTCTAGGTCAACCATTACGATACTATTTGTGAATTGTGTCTCTGTTCCAGTCAGTTGCTGTAAGTTTTATATACTTTATGCATGTTTGTTCTTTTACGTGCTTGTATAAAGAGCAAATTAGTTTCTAGAAAAATCGACTCTATAGTTACTGAAAGTCCCAGTTGTATTATAATATGCAATGGCCAAGAATGGGGGAAATGACTGGTCATAGCTAGAGTTAATGTGGCCAAAGCTTGAAGAATAATTTTTGTTGCTTTTGTTATGAAACTTAGAACATTTATACCTACATAGCTGTGATGTACATACATTGCAACAATAGATGGCCTTAAGTGGTTTATCGATCCTAAACGGTGTAAATAAAGGAAAAAAGCAGCCAACAGGCAATAATATAACTAAAAATGACGACGACGTGCACACTAGGTACGTGTATCACTGCAAGCTTAGCATTCTTCAGACCCTCTGGTTTTCCGCCATTGTTTTCGTGCCTGCATAAGATGCATTTATCTTGAGGCAATGAATTGACTGGTTTCTTTTTCTTAGTCTTCTTACCAGTCACCATTACTTCTAATGCATCATCTATAGCGCAGTGTCTTCTCATGTAGCGCCCTAGCCAATATTCTTCAACTTAATTGTTTCCAGTGCTTGTGTTTCTACATTCAACTTGAGTGACATAGGTTCGTTACTTCTACTACCTGTCTATGTCATATCTGCCACATCTCTTTAAATTCACATTCTCGGTGCGTGTCCATTTTTGGGCACCACACTGGACAACATTCCACACAGAACACTTCAGTAACCTTTTCCTTAATTGTTTATATAACGGACCACACTTATTTTTGCAGGATCCATTCTTGTTGTTTTTTCTCCTTGATTATTTTTCATGTTACTGGTTATTTTACGTCCTAGAAACTACGATTTGTTCCAATAATTTGTTATAAACTTTAATTTCTATATTCACTTATTACCTTGCAAAAACCATTGTATTAGTCTTCTTCAACTGTATCTTCATTCTGTTTTCCTCACAGCTGGTGTTCATTTCCTATAATATATTGTTAATTGTCTTGTCTTAATTTAAAAGTATCATGTCATCAGCAAATTTTATACATTTTATTAAACTCCTCGTATTGTTACATCACTCTTTCATTGGAAGCAGATTTCTAATATCATCTAAATAGATATTAAACAGAGTAGGGAAAATACAACAATCTTGTCAAACATCTCTACCAGTTTCAATTCTTTCTGTCATCTCATGTCATATTCTTACTTTTACTCTTTACATTATGTACAGGGTAATCGTAAATTCCCATTACAAACTTCTACGACCAGTAGAGAGGACTGTGTACAAATTATTTTGAATAAGAGCCAATGTCCAGAAACGTACCTTTTCTGTTCTACGACAGTTTCAGTTCAGATGTTTAACTCATTCATTTCTACTTCAGGAACTGAATTAGGCGTGACGCAGTACAATTATTAGATAACAATTCGAAAGGAAACGGAACGCAACATACATTTATCATTTATGCAAATTTTATTGTGTTAACACGTAAACATTACGTGTTTACATTATTCCAAAACAAACAAAAAATACAAAAAAAAAGCAGCATACTGTACGTGCAAGACACTACTAATGGATTACATCAGATGCTCGACGTAGCGACCACCAGCGTTGTTACAGACACTGTACCTACGAATTTTGATGTTTTACACACTCTCTGTCCCATCTGGTGTTTCTTTTAAGTTTCTAGTGTAGCGGCCAGAACTCGTGCCAGCAAATCTTCCTCTACAGGAATATCGCAGCAAGTCAGACATTAAGTGCCATCAGGTGACCGTCTGACGCAGTACACTTCATCCTGTCTTCCCTATTGCATACCAGGACAATCAACCCTGACACTTTTCTCTTTACCCACATCTGAAATGAAGCAGTCGTAGAATGCAAACGCTACATTTCTGGACGTGGATTTGTATTCAAAATATTATGCACTCACTCCCTCTACAAGTCCTAAAAACTTGTAACGGGAATTTCCAATCCCCTTTGTAAATTGCTCTTCAGTCTCCTTTCTTTCCAGTTAGTTGCAACATTATTCAGGACATCTAAGCGTTTGGTCCACTGAAGTCTATCAAAGGCTTTTTCCCAAGTCAGTTAAGCCTGCACAAACCTCTCTAAATTTTTCTAAGTATCGTTCCCTAATTATCTGAAAGACTTCAATTCCGTATCTTGTAGCTTTGCCCCATCTGAAAGCCGAACTATTCTTTATCTAATTATCTATCAACGTTAGAGAAATGTAGCAAATAAAGTATGAAGTCAGAGTATTTTCAAAAATTGATTTCAATTTGCACATCGTAATACCTACAGAGAGCATACATGATGCTCTAAAAAGGACTTACAACTTTCATGTCCAATTAAATTTACTGTTATGACTGTTCTAGTGTGTAAAATTTCCACCCACGTAGAGACATAGAACCGAATCAAACCACTTTCTGCAAAACTATTGATTTCACTGATTCCCAATATGCTCGCTGTGTTTGTTCGAGAAATTCTCGTTTCTGACAACAGTACCACTGAATTTTAGCTCCGAGTCTCGTGCAGATCCTTACAGTTTACCTGAACAAATGTTTTATTGAGGTAGCTACTCAGTAAGTCGTAAGAAACCCTCAGAACGTGTACTGAGTCATTTTGAATTTCGAAAATATTAAATAAAAACAACGAACTTTTTACAGTATTAAACGACAGTCTCTATGAGTCGTCAGAATAAATTTAATACCATGTCTAAATTTTAAAATCCTTGTCAAGCCACCTGCATGTTGTGGTAAATAATATGAAGGGCAATAGAATCATATGTGTAGCGTTATTGAATTCAACTGCAATGCCTGTGTTACTGTAATAAAGTAGAAATCTCCAACAAATTGCAGCAGCATAAATATACTCATAAAATGAATTAGACAACTAAGAAAAAAATCGATAACAGATTATTTCATGATGGATGAAAAAATTTCCTGTACTCATTAGATACTGATGAATATAGAGCAGGAGAAACAGGCCCAGATCGGTATATGATTCATTGTCGGAAAAGGTCAGCGAAGAAATTTGTGGAAAACAAGAAAATAAATAAAAGATCTAAATTTTTTTTTGTATCTCAGGGTTAACATCGATGTTACTTAATGACAGCCAACGGCCAAAACTAGACATTTATTTGAAAAGAGTAAAAAACAGAATATTTGCAATCTAAACTCAACCCTGCAATAAAACTGACCGAATATGATTATAACAATGTTTCAGAAGTTTATGATGTTCGGTACAGAACAAGAACACCAGACTACCACACTTGATTCGACATGCGACGCTTAAAAATGGCAGTTACTCTGCGAAGCACTTATCCTGACAACCTGGAGCAGTACGACAATATGTATTAATCATTCAGTGGCTTCAGTTTCATTATGTACCTGTTTCTCATGTCTATTCCTAATACGCTATCGAACCTAGATCTTCTGAGTAAGAACTCCTACACAATATACACATCCCAAGGAACGACTCTCCCTAGGGTCTTAGCATAACATTTCTTTCGTAACTTAATTACCTTCCACGTACACGCTACATTGCTATTTTATATCATAAAAGAATCCATGTCAAACGATTTCAGTATAGCGGTGTGATTCAGCCCAGCGTCAGAAAACTGGTATAGACATTAAGAGTAACCATCAGTGTGCAAACATAATAATTATCTGTATTTACAGATCATTAAAATGCTTCTGCCACTACGTACGTGTTAGCGTACACTATAGAGACGTAGTCTTTATGAGAAACAATCTACACTGCTTTAATTTGTCATGATTGACTGAACTGAAGCTGATAATAATTGAGCACTATTTTGGTGACTGTTTTTTCATGTAAATTTCTTACAGTATTCGAATGCAGAAAAGCGTTGTACGCAAAACATGTAACCCCGACGGCACATTCTCTCATGTCCCCTGTTTCTTTCTTGTCTTTTGTTTCCTTCCCGGCCAGAAATTCTTGTATAACAGATAAATATATAAATCTTTGGGAGTGACTATAGAGTAGGAGTGTAAGAAAAATCTCTATAGCTGCTGGTGCATGTGGTTGAGTGTACCTCTCCAATCTTGTGGAGATGTGCAGGGAAACTTGCGTATCTCATCCTTATTCTAAAAATGGTTGTCACATTTCTCCTTGCGAGGAATGCGCTTTCTGGGCTGTACCGCTGTTTTGTTGGTATCTACGTACTACGCATGTAGCCAACATCAAACGGAAACAATCGCGTGTTGTTTACATTTTATGCTAGTACATAAACATCGATATGTTACTAACAGAAAAGGTACTGAATTGTTGAAGCTGAATTGTTAATGGTGAATTATTGGTGCTGAATTGTCGCTACTGGGGGTGCAATTCGAAATTCGTGAAAGGCGCATATATGCCATAAACGTCTAATTATAGTTATCCCAGCAGTAAGAGGCTACGAAATTGTGGGGACAATTTATGTGACTGCACGATCACATACGTATGAGACAGTTGTTAAAAAGAAATTCTGCAGAGTGGGAATGTGCTACCAGTCAATATGTTGAATGCATATACATTTAGAGCAATTTTCACCCGCAGGTAAAATTTATACTTGACGATATCGCGATGATGGTACAAACTTACAGAGATGATGGGTAAATTTATCAGTTTAAGTACTCCAAAAAGACCCTAGTCCAAACACGACCTAGTCAATAGGTACAAGCGAAAATCTACTTAAGTTCCACTTGAGCCTCGCACATTGTTCAAACTAAACTTAGGGCACCAACTTCCGAACACTGATAATGACATACAGTATCCCCGCTAAATACCCCCCCCTCCCCCACCCACCCCTCGATCCAATACCACCACCAGACAATTTCCCCTGTTGATGTACTAGTTTCTGCGCACACTTGCTGCCAGAGAGACCGAAAATACTAAGAACGAATTTTATATACCCGTACAAGTTTCAGAAGCTGCTTCATTTACAGCAGATGTTCAAAATAGCTTGTCAGTGGAATGTACTGCAGGCAGCGAGAATTCTTCAGTCGCCAAGGCATCTCGTACATAAGACTTTTCACATGGCCCCACAAGGAAAAATCAAGTGGAATCAGTTCAGGTGATGTGATGGCCACAATTTCATGGAATATCCGATCTAGGTAGTATAACATTACGAAGGAATTAGTATTACCAGCTTAAAAACATTAATTTATTGAGCTAGTGTGTGTAGTGTCTTTGTTTGTGTGTCTGTGAAGGACAATACCCATTTCAATAGCAGGGTCGACTACTCCCACAGCGTACGTAATTTCGTATACGTAGACAAGTTACTCTCGTGGTGTAGAAGCAGCTGCCGACTCCGATGGTTGCCTGTAAAATTCTTGAAATGTAAGAGATAGAAAACTTCTATGGGATCTTCTTGAACTGGGGTACTGCCATTCGCATTTGGTCATTCGTTGATTGTCTGCGAGTGAAATGAGTTCGTTTTAGCAGAAAAAACTTTCTCTATGCTTTTGACCGTGTTATTGAAGCAGGTTTTACAGCGATCGACCACCAAACGTTCGAAGTCCTATACAAGGTTGTCATACATTACAGTTCATCACGGACTCCTTTGATCAAAAAATAAATAAATAAATAAAATAAAATAAAATAAATAAATAAATAAAAAAATTGAACAACACCAGATTGTATTATGGCTGCTACTAAACTCCACATTAACGTTACATATCGCTTGTGAGTCTCACAAAACACAAATTATACAATCTGGCGGCGAACAATGACTGTTTCGTTGCACACACCTCATACACGTCCTCTCGTTATCCTGTCCTTCAACAACGTCCGGTCACACACCGATTTTCTTACATTCCTTCCCTCGCCATGGAGCAACGTTAAGTCAAGGAATAAATATTTCGCTCGCGCAGGCGAAACTCACATCGTTAAGCCGATCAGAACACGCCTAGTTTGTAATCACTGAGTTTGGCTGCCCGCACGTTGACTGTAGATGTACAACTGTAGCGTGGAGATTCTCATCGGCGCAGACATGATTATAGCGATTATTTGGCAACACCCATGAAATGTACATACACAGGAAATTGTGTAACGACTATAATGCGCTGCAAGAAACATCCTCTGAACATTACACGAGATCCAATTTCTGCAGGATCAAAGCAAACACTTTCTGTGGGTGGTAGATGTGTTCTGCATTACCCTTAACACTTGGCACACAGTACTCTGCGAAGTATTCATTTCACGTGCAACTGATCGAATGTTGATTGCAGGCACCTCGTCCACTAGAGGAAGCCCTGCATCTTCTAGGTCGGGAGTCGGTGTAGTTCGTCGTCCTCCTTTGTCGTTGTGCTGCTGTACCAGTTGATCTGCTTCGGTTAATTGTTGCAACAGTCTTGGAAAAATGGTGTGAGCCGGATGCCTTCCAAGCGGATATTTGGTCCTGTACAAACTTTCTGCTTCTCTGCTGCTTTCACACGTGAAAATCGTGTCTGCAGGTTCCGTTACTGTGTATAACTTATAACACGACCTTAGGGAGCATGCTTCTTAGGATCCTATATCATCAAGAACTCCATTTGGTTAGGTATGATCGACGTTAGTATTTCAACTTGTAAACACAGACTGCAGTCTATTATAGTACAGATATTACACACTAAGATTCTCGTGTCAGTACACAGTAATCATCTGGATGGGTTAACTGAGTTAATACCGCAAACTCTACAACTAAGTGCTCTTCGGTATTGCCTATCCTACAATCTTAGCAACAACAGTACCGGTACATGTATCCCACAATCAGAGGTATCAGAACGAAAGACCAGAGTCTCTTCCTCAAATTGATACATTTACCCTTCCACATAATTCCTGAAAATATGTAACATCATCACGGAATCACCCTGTATATGGTGGTCTGAGTCGTTACTTCCAGATTGTACAGATATGCTAACCATTGTGCTTATTCTAAAGCAATCACAATAGGAAATTGTAGTGTTTGTCACGTATATGAAGCGTATTCGCGATTAATAATTTAGGCTCTTTAAGAATGAAGGAAGATTAAACATATAAATACATATAGAAAATATAAATATTTGAAACTGCAATAAATCGCTAATTTGTTGCATGTCATCATTCCATATTCGACATTTTAACTTTTGCTACTAGGAAGATATTTTGCAAAGCCACCAAAGCATAATTTATTAAAACAGGGACTCTTCACTACGATCCAGAGCAGCATGAAACGTAAACACAAATATTACCTTTCTTTCGTTTCCTGTAAAAAATGCCTACCCGTGTTTATTTAATTTTTTTATTGAATTTAACATTAATTCTGAACTTAAGAAGTATTCTACATGTGGGATACATCTTTCACCTCATCAAATGTACAACGTCGTCTGCAGTCGGCAAGAAACCATAATGACGTCTGGCGCTATGGTTAATCTGAAAATGCGAGACGGCATCTAAATCACCTCAGTGTGTCAGTTAAGGGAATGAATTTCACTGCAGATATGAAACAAGATTTCTCAAACAAGGACAGCTATTCTCTTTGATCAGGAGGAGGAATGGAGCGGATTAATGCATTTATGTCAAAAGACTAACAAGTCATACTCCATGGAAGCGACATTAATTAAAATGATGTACAGTCTCCTCGAAGTTTAACAAATATTTAGTAAGCAAGATTTGCCTAAACATTACGGTCTCGTATGGGGCTTAATTTCCACGTAAATTCTGTGGATATTAATCAGTCTGCAAAAGATCGTGCCATTCAAGCACCTTGCACAGCAATGGAGGAAAAGCGCTCGAATATAAGTTTACCAAAAATTTCCATGAATTGCGTACGGTTGCCATAACATCTGGCTCGTGACCATTCATTGTATTGACGAAAATCTCTAAAGCACAATGAGGAAATCTTAACAGTGGTGGATAATTAATACCCAAGTCGCCATTCCAAAAACTAACTTGAAAAACGATAAAAATGTACACACGCGAAATTTAGCTCCATTCTTTCCTTTATAATTGGACTTTATTACTGCACACATTACCTACTTACGAAATGAAAATGACTAACCGCATTCCCAGCCGAAATGTTATATCCTCAGCATGTTTGGAAACAGTAGATGCTAACTCCCAGAGTGGGGGTAGCCGTCATCTAGTTGTCAAAAGTTTTTCCCTATCGGGTGGAAGCTAAAAATATCTATTCACATCACTCAGCCTTCCGCCAGTCTTCCGAAAACATTTTCGAACGAGATTTCGGTGGAAAGTTCTACAGTCCGTATCTTGATCTAACTGACCAATCACAAGACGTACTTTTGATAAGAGCGGGTTAAACTGTCTCATGTCCGCTCACTCCACGAACCAGCTTTGGATGTTCCGACACTTCTACTATGAGACCCAAGAAAGTTATACTTAATATACTACTCTACACTCACTCCCAGTCAATCATACATTCATACATCACGAAGGTAGTCGTGATAGGGTGCTCATACGTTAATAAAGGAAATAAAATCAATAAACTCGGTTCGGTACACAATCCTTCTTCCAGGAAAGTTTGGCCGGCTGCTGTGGGCGAGCGGTTCTAGGCTCTTCAGTCCGGAACCCCACTGCTGCTATGGTGGCAGGTTCGAATCCTGCCTCGGGCATGGATGTGTGTGATGTTCTTAGGTTTTTAGACTTAAGTAGTTCTAAGTCTAGGGGACTGATGACCTTAAATATTAAGTTCCCTAGTGCTTGGAGCCATTTGAGCAGAAAAGTTTATACGATAAGCAGATAGCAGAAAAACAATCTGCTGGACGAGCATTACAAATAACAGTTTCACGAAAGATGGCTGAGACATACGCCTTTCACCACAACATAATAAATTTCTACATCTGACCTGTGACACTTGCCGCTAGTAGCAGAATTGCCCTTGCATTTATCTCTTAAAACCTTTAAGACAAGGTCATTCCAGACATCTCACATAAATTATTCATATGCCTACGAAATACGTGTACAGAATACATGGTATTCTTGAGTGGGATCTGTCTGTGGCAGCGATCTAATTACATTCAAAATCCGAGGAGCGCTCATGGACAAACCTTATGCAGTATCACAGCCACTTGGCTGTAGGAGTCGATATATGATGGCGACAAAAATCCCGCCTTCTGCATCTGAACGTTCACTCCACACATTTTCCTTCTATATGGGCGTGACTGCAAGCATTAATGAACAAGATATTGCTATATTGATAAATCATAAACAAGATATCCGCCACTGAGAATATATGATCTCATCAAAAGTCAAAATTTAAAACTCCATGGTATACGGCTAAATAGTACGTGTATTGAACATCACATTGCTTACGAACGAGGACATGTAACATGAAAAATAGAGAGAGAATATTGTAATAAGAGATGGAAGTAGATTTATGTAAGGATTAGAACATGATAATAGATCCTGGGAATTTCGTTTCATGGTCTAAAGGAACTTCATAACTGAAGACAGAAAAAGTTCCAGGATGCAATGGTATCAATAATAACTATTTATGTAAGAGAATTATTGATTGAGAAAAGGATGGTACAGAGCAAAATGTAACATCAAACGTTGGCATTTACGCCAGTTGATAGAGGGTGAGAGAGGATCGACAACCATATAAGATGCAGGTAATGTGTATTTAAGAATATAACAAATAAATTTTCTGCAAGAATAATAGAAAACAAGCTGTATATGCAAATTAAACAAATACTTCTACAAACAGATATTTTCAAAAAGGAATACTTTATATAGCAGTAACATGTCCTCTAAGTAGCTAAGAACACATATACCAGTACAATTAGAATGAAAAACATCATTCCCAGACCCGTTGTGATTTTAAGCAGTGAGTCAAAAAATAACAGAACATTTTATGAAAGAAACAGAAACATCTGTAAACTGACTCAGAGATAAAATTAGATAAAAATGTTATTTGGACTAAAACGAAAATGACTACAAGACTAAACAAATACAGAACTACCTAAATAATACATCACACAGCTACAAATAATTCACCACACCCGGTTGGTGTGGAATATATATTTCTATAAATGCAAAGATAGGTAAAATGTAAACTAGTTGCTAGCAAGATGGCATTAAGAGGTTCATAAGTTCTAGCATACGTCGTTACCAAAAAGAATTTATAATTTTTATCTATATATCTGTACACTTATCAATATAATCTTATACATTTAATATGCATGTAAAAACTCCGACTATAATGGAAGTTCTTTTGTAAATAACCTTTTTGTGTCCACTATCCAAATTCCTTATGTTCAGAAATAGCTACCACAGACAAGTTGTTTGGAGATCCTCAGCAAACGTCTATGGACGCACACACACACACACCAATTTAATACACAGAACATATTCTCAAATTGTCACACATATCTCTAAATTCACCACACGCTTTCGTATACTCGTGCACATGTCCAAAAGGAAGATACCCCACAAACCGCCAGAAACCCCACAAACCACTAAACTCTAAAAATAACCCTACAAGTCCTCGCAAATGTAATTAGTACCTGCAATCCTTCTATAATCTTCACACATCCCCCCCATGCAATAACACACATATTTACAGATTCATACGTCGCCACACAAGTACTCACCTGTCCTTTACAACCCCCCCCCCCCCCCCCCCCGGCCCCGTCATCACATAGACCACAACTCACATATCCACAATGTATGAATAAGGACCAGGAGGAATGAGCCACTTTAACAGAATATAAAGTAACGAGCCTATAGTGCGAAGAAACAATCACAAATTAGTTCTAAAATTGGCCCTAACTAATAACTATGAATCTGAACGCATTTTAGTTGCTATCGTAATGAGCCATTTAATTACAGAAACGTAAAATAGATAAAGAGCATCAGAAAATAAGACAAAAACATCGCAAATACACACAAAAAGAATGAAATCTGATTTTCGGAAGATTTATAACACAATGAAATAATAAAATATATAAGCAGCTAATGAATAAGCCAGAGCCAGCATTTTTTAGCAATAGGAAGCTACTGAGATTAGTCACAGAGCAGGAGTTAGGCGGAAGTTTCAGGGATATCACTTAGGAGCACAGCACTATCTGAAACAGAAATCGTGCGATGAGAAACTCGAATGAATTTAAATTTTATGATACGAAAATGTAAGAAAAGTTAAGTCGGTAGATGCAGTAAAAATATTGATAGACTCTAGTGAAAAAAAAAAAAACTAGGAACAAAATAACTGCAGGAGAGATTGAAATGGTTTTGAAGATTACTAATAAAAATTTGAGAAGGAAAAAGATGTTGCAGAGCTACGTTTTAACATCTCCAGAATTAGTTAATTTGACACAGCACAGGTTGGACATGAAAAGTTGAATTTTTAAGTCAAAAGTCTTTTGATTTGTTTGAAATGTCCTCGTTTTCTTCTAACCATTAGCTGATCTTTCATATCTACGTAACTATAGTCTGTGTGTGTGTGTGTGTGTGTGTGTGTGTGTGTGTGTGTGTGTGTGTATGTATGTGTGAATTCTTAAGGGACCAAACTGCTGAGGTCATCGTCCCTAAACGTACACACTACTTAAACTAACTTAAAATAATTTATGCTAAGAACTACACGCACACCCGTACCGAAGGGAGGACTCGAATCTCTGGCGGTAGGCGCCGCGCAATCCGTGACATGACACATCTAGCCGCGCGGCCACTCCGCGCGCAACTACCGTGGTCAGTAGCCCCTATAACAATGGTTCCCAACCTTTCTTAGACCGTTGCTTCTGAGTGCAATCAATCAAGAGCTAGTACCTCCACCCTCCCTCCTCGTTGCCATCTCTTGTCGCCCTCCCTACCCCACAGTATCATCAACTTTAGCACCTACATGAAGTTAGGGCGAAAGACTTTTCTTGAAACACTTTTATTTAAAAAAAAACGAAAGTTGAATGATATTTAGTGTGTGTGTGTGTGTGTGTGTGTGTGTGTGTGTGTGTGTGTATGTGTATGTGTTGGAATGAATGACGAAGAAATTCGTGGCGTAAAGCAAGAGCTACCCACAACTCCTTTTCAGAAAAGAACGCTAATTATCCACTGTGAGGGTACACACTTGTTAAAAAAAACATGCTTCCCCTGCGTTACTCCTCTCCATTGTCACATTTGTTTGACCTACACACTGCAACCCCATTTAAAATCAAACAAGTTCACTTGTGTGCACTATACTTACTGTTCGTAGATCA
Organism: Schistocerca americana; assembly: GCF_021461395.2. Lineage (NCBI taxonomy): Eukaryota > Metazoa > Arthropoda > Insecta > Orthoptera > Acrididae > Schistocerca > Schistocerca americana. Next base: position 244,960,314 of record NC_060119.1, on the reverse strand, counting down.
CTTCATTGCTGCCCTCCTCACTTCTGAACTGGCACAAATTGGACGACTTCAGGCTCTTAATGCTTTGTGTCTAACCATTGCAATAATAAAAGTAATACAGCCGACAGTAGCCCTTATGTACCTACTGTTATGTCATCGTGTCAATTAATTCATTTATCTGTTTCGAAGCGAGGGGGTTAAAGTAACTTTCTTACGTTTTTCCCAAATAACTAAGAGACCGTGGCTTCTAGCGAAAATGTTTCCCAACACAAAATTAAACCACATTGAATTTGCTACATAAAAGGTCCTATTCGTTTTTTGACTAAGTCTAATAGTTCCCGCAAATCAGGGAAAGGAAAAAATCATAGATTATTAACAATAGTGTTCTAATAGAGTAAAATTAATGTTTACTTTCAAATGATGTCAAATACTAAACGTTTGTACCACATGTATGGGCAATAGGGCGGTATTAAGGGATAAATTTGGTTATCGAGGAGTGAACGGGTGGATGGGGAGTGGTAGGGGTGGGGGTAGAAGAGTGAGGGAAGGCAGGTCGCCGGATTGTTGTCGTGCAGTTCCCTCCTTCGTAGATCTATAAACTGAAGAGCGAGCGAGTGAGCCCTCACTCCCTCTACTCCACTACGGGGGTTTCACAAAGTTATTCTGTACCTTCAACCTCTCGCCTTATGAATCGCGAAGTGGGCATACACAACTGTTGGCTGCTTATTTTCCACGAAGGGCATTAACGCTACATGGAATGCAGACATAAGTTACTGATAATATTAACGCAAAAAAGAATATTGACAGATTCTAGATAATTCTCTGCACTCTCTTGTGCACACTTAGAGAGGAAATTGCTTCTTAGTCATCCTGTGTGGTAGTTGTAGCGTTCTTCTGGGAAATCCAACTGCCTCCATTACGAGTAGTTCTCGCTTTTTGGTTTACACACAGTCTATACTTCCCCAGAATTTCCTGTCCACTTTTCTTATGTGACTCGACAAAATAAATTCACGAAGATCAGTTTATTAAACGAGTACTCATTCGCAGTTGTTCTGCGAGCTGTCAACTTCTACCACACAGAAGAACCTGTTCCAAGTGCAACATGCTGTCAATATCTACACTCCTGGAAATGGAAAAAAGAACACATTGACACCGGTGTGTCAGACCCACCATACTTGCTCCGGACACTGCGAGAGGGCTGTACAAGCAATGATCACACGCACGGCACAGCGGACACACCAGGAACCGCGGTGTTGGCCGTCGAATGGCGCTAGCTGCGCAGCATTTGTGCACCGCCGCCGTCAGTGTCAGCCAGTTTGCCGTGGCATACGGAGCTCCATCGCAGTCTTTAACACTGGTAGCATGCCGCGACAGCGTGGACGTGAACCGTATGTGCAGTTGACGGACTTTGAGCGAGGGCGTATAGTGGGCATGCGGGAGGCCGGGTGGACGTACCGCCGAATTGCTCAACACTTGGGGCGTGAGGTCTCCACAGTACATCGATGTTGTCGCCAGTGGTCGGCGGAAGGTGCACGTGCCCGTCGACCTGGGACCGGACCGCAGCAACGCACGGATGCACGCCAAGACCGTAGGATCCTACGCAGTGCCGTAGGGGACCGCACCGCCACTTCCCAGCAAATTAGGGACACTGTTGCTCCTGGGGTATCGGCGAGGACCATTCGCAACCGTCTCCATGAAGCTGAGCTACGGTCCCGCACACCGTTAGGCCGTCTTCCGCTCACGCCCCAACATCGTGCAGCCCGCCTCCAGTGGTGTCGCGACAGGCGTGAATGGAGGGACGAATGGAGACGTGTCGTCTTCAGCGATGAGAGTCGCTTCTGCCTTGGTGCCAGTGATGGTCGTATGCGTGTTTGGCGCCGTGCAGGTGAGCGCCACAATCAGGACTGCATACGACCGAGGAACACAGGGCCAACACCCGGCATCATGGTGTGGGGAGCGATCTCCTACACTGGCCGTACACCACTGGTGATCGTCGAGGGGACACTGAATAGTGCACGGTACATCCAAACCGTCATCGAACCCATCGTTCTACCATTCCTAGACCGGCAAGGGAACTTGCTGTTCCAACAGGACAATGCACGTCCGCATGTATCCCGTGCCACCCAACGTGCTCTAGAAGGTGTAAGTCAACTACCCTGGCCAGCAAGATCTCCGGATCTGTCCCCCATTGAGCATGTTTGGGACTGGATGAAGCGTCGTCTCACGTGGTCTGCATGTCCAGCACGAACGCTAGTCCAACTGAGGCGACAGGTGGAAATGGCATGGCAAGCCGTTCCACAGGACTACATCCAGCATCTCTACGATCGTCTCCATGGGAGAATAGCAGCCTGCATTGCTGCGAAAAGTGGATATATACTGTACTAGTGCCGACATTGTGCATGCTCTGTTGCCTGTGTCTATGTGCCTGTGGTTCTGTCAGTGTGATCATGTGATGTATCTGACCCCAGGAATGTGTCAATAAAGTTTCCCCTTCCTGGGACAATGAATTCACGGTGTTCTTATTTCAATTTCCAGGAGTGTATTCGCCAAAAGTCGGTTTCATTGTATCCACTATTAATGGCTGGAATACTTTTCAGAGCAGGGGGAATAATAGCAGACACTCGTTCCCTTTGCAACAGAAACAAGTCACCTAGGTGTTATGGAACTTAAGATATTTCAAATAAGTCAAGCAAAGCGTTACAGAAGATTATTGTACTAGTACTGATCATGATCAATCAGAGTTAGGCACACTCATATTCACATCCACCTTGCAAGATATGCTGTTGATGTGTAGCAAGTGGCTTCACTTAGTGCAGGCCGCTCTACAAGTGACAGCAATAGCTGAATGGAATTACTAAAGAAAAAATGATTAGGACCTTTTTTGTAGGAAATTTATGCAGTTTATCTTTAATATTTAGAAACATTTTCGCTAGAACCCGCTTTTTTCCAATTATTCCAGAAAAACATAAAAAGTGACCTTTAAACGACCCTTTTCCATCCCCACGATCACACCCCACAAGTCAGATCGTTGTTCGTTTTTCATTACACTTCCACCTACAACTACACAAAAATTTGTGGCTACACGAATTTTTCCATTAATTTTCCTTTGTTGACTGGAATAATAGATTCATTCCGTTTGCCGTAAACGTAGTATCGATACTGTAAAATGTTTCCAAGGCTTGTGGAAAAGCAAAATTTCATTAACTTCTGTACAAAATAGCAGTGGGATTAAAGAGCGAAAAAGACATATTCTATGAATCAAACTACGTATTTTGTACTAAATTTTGTTTAGTTTTTGTTATTCAGCCAGGTATATTAAATTACTCCACAGGCGTAAGTTCTTTGTCTCCATTTTTAGCTTTATTTGAAGAGGCCTGTCACAGAAACAGTTACGCTCAGAGACCACTTTCTTTAGCAGATTGAAGATCCGCTTTTAAAGATCATTCTAATGAATCAGAATGACTAGTGATTACTGGCTGCAACTGTCATAATGTGGTTAATATCATATCCTTCGATATACCGTTAGGACAATAGGAGTGTGTAACTGTGGCGCCTATATAATCACACGACATTACACCATTCATAAGAATCCTTTTTACAAGCAAGACGTTTAGTGACACACAGTCACCGTCTGTTTAGTTATATTCTGCTAATGGCTCTCCCAGGTTCGAGGATGTCTGTATAACATGCTCATTTGTCGCTTTTTCCTAGTCTAAACATGCAAAGAAATGGGAAATGTTGTATGTGAAAGTATATTTGAAACGAGTGCAGAGAGACATGTTTTAAGTTATTGAATAACACTGTGCATAATACTAGTGCAACAGTCCAGAGACATATATGGGTTCATTTATCATATGACAGTCATTATAGCAGCTCTTTTGCTGGAGGTTGAATACTACATTCATTAATGATACGTAAGTTTTACTATCGTAGTTAATTAGCCTATGTAAACCAGTGTTTAAATATTCCATAATGGTAAAATATTGTATTAATTTCCCATCCATATTAGAAAAGAGAAAGAGATGAAATTTGGAACTGATTGCATCTGGAAATGGCATGCCTTTCATCGAGTCAAGAATTTTATAATATCTATGTCCTATTCACTTCTTCAAGTGAGTATACTGGTATATTCCGTTAGCGTATTGGCATCACTAGAATTCTAGAGGGTTGTATGTTTTGATATTCTAAACGAAACATCCTTTTCCTAGCTTTCAGCGTAGCCGATTTTGTACCTTGTTGATATTATGGACGAGATATTTCACGAGCGTAAATGTGATCTTGGATTCCTCACAACCCACAAACACATTCTGCAAATGTGCATAAATACGCCGACGAATATTGACCAAAACTGTTTCTCTCTCAACGATAATCATAAGTGTAAGAGCCAGGTACAGAAGATTCTAGCTCAGGAACTGAGCATGTGTGGAAGAGGAAGTGACAGTTAGAGCAACAGTTGTTAAGAATATACACTCGCAAAGAAATTTCCAATAGAAAAAAGTAGACGCTAACTGGAAGAAACGTTCCTGATGTCAGGATAAACTCGTAGAAACAACATACAGTAACAAAAAAAAAACATAATTAATAAGCTAGTATTATTTGTAGTCTGAGATATTAGACAACAATAACTGGAAAAAGAACAATAATATGATTTCAGTAACTAACCAGTGCAAGAAATAATACATTTTCTTAATGCAATAAAGCCACGTGTGCCGTTGGAGAAAATCTGTGGGCTTGGTGTCTAACTAATCTTAAGGATGCAGTCTGGGTTATATACTCATTTATTTAAACAGATAACCGGTTTCATCTTCACAGCAAATAATAAGATCTATAAGAAAGACTTAAAACCAAATGTAGTTTAGAAACGATATACACTGGCGAAATAGACCGCGATGAGCGAACACACAACAATCATAATGTTATGACATTATATGACGAACATTTAAGTTACTAGGAACAAAATACAGGGACGGAAAGGTTTCCTACATAATGGAGGGAACAGTTTTGTACTTTGAGAATAATATACCCAGGAACACAAGATGTTGGGCGGTGTTTCAATTTACTGATAGATTTTAGAATAATTCGTTGGGAAGCGCACTAGAGACCACCATAAACAGTTTCCGACATTTTCTACTGTTTTTGTTGTTGTCAGACATAAAGTTGTGTTTGGTGTATTATTTGTTAATGTTTTTAATTGTATACTTTTAAGTGTTCTGTAATATATTTTAAACTATTTGGAAGTTATTGCTAATTCTTTAGTAACAGGGTTTTATGTAATTAAAATACTCGATATATTTTTAAAACCAGTTATATAACACGTCGACAGTTAAGCCATACTTCGTAGGTCGTGTACCATGTTGTACCTCGAAACAGAACGAGGTTTCCTACCATGAAACATGTGATATTTGCAACTGGACTGAGTTTCTTTATTTTAATTCTTGAAAATGGAAATTGCTGTTAGTTTTCAATAGTTTCTATTTAAGAGTATCTTTAACTTGCAACTGGTTTTTGAGAAAACTTCTTCTTCATATGATTTCACTTATTGTTTATTCGTAATGAGCGGAATAATAATGCAACAGATAGTTTTTTCAATCTCCCCCCCCCCCCCCCCCCCCCCAAGAACCATGGACCTTGCCCTCGGTGGGGAGGCTTGCGTGCCTCAGCGATACAGATAGCAGTACCGTAGGTGCGACCACAATGGAGGGGTATCTGTTGAGAGGCCAGACAAACAGGTGGTTCCTGAAGAGGGGCAGCAGCCTTTTCACTAGTTGCAGGGGCAATAGTCTGGATGATTGACTGATCTGGCCTTGTAACACTAATCAAAACAGCCTTGCTGTGCTGGTACTGCGAACGGCTGAAAGCAAGGGGAAACTACAGCCCTAATTTTTCCCGAGGGCATGCAGCTTTACTGTATGGTTAAATGATGATGGCGTGCTCTTGGATAAAATATTCCGGAGGTAAAATAGTCCCCCATTCGGATCTCCGGGCGGGGACTACTCAGGAGGACGTTGTTATCAGGAGAAAGAAAACTGGCGTTCTACGGATCGGAGCGTGGAATGTCAGATCCCTTAATCGAGCAGGTAGGTTAGAAAATTTAAAAAGGGAAATGGATAGGTTAAAATTAGATATAGTAGGAATTAGTGAAGTTCGCTGGCAGGAGGAACAAGCCTTTTGGTCAGGCGAATACAGGGTTAAAAATACCAAATCAAGTAGGGGTAGTGCAGGAGTCGGTTTAATAATGAATAAAAAAATAGGAGTGCGGGTAAGCTACTACAAACAGCATAGTGGACGCATTATTGTGGCCAAGATAGACACGAATCCCACGCCTACTACAGTAGTACAAGTTTATATGCCAACTAGCTCTGCAGATGACGAAGAAATTGAAGAACTGTGTGATGAAATAAAAGAAATTCTTCAGATAGTGAAGGGAGACGAAAATTTAATAGTCATGGGTGACTGGAATTCGGTAGTAGGAAAAGGGAGAGAAGGAAACGTAGTAGGTGAATATGGATTGGGGCTAAGAAATGAAAGAGGAAGCCGCCTCATAGAATTTTGCACAGAGCACAACTTAATCATAGCTAACACTTGGTTCAAGAATCATAAAAGAAGGTTGTATACGTGGAAGAAGCCTGGAGATACTGACAGGTTTCAGATAGATTATATAATGGTAAGACAGAGATTTAGGAACCAGGTTTTAAATTGTAAGAGATTTGCAGGGGCAGATGTGGACTCTGACCACAATCTATTGGTTATGAACTGTAGATTAAAACTGAAGAAACTGGAAAAAGGTGGGAATTTCAGGAGATGGGACCTGGATAAACTGACTAAACCAGAGGTTGTACAGAGATTCAGTAAGAGCATAAGGGAACAATTGACAGGAATGGGGGAAAGAAATACAGTAGAAGAAGAGTGGGTAGCTTTGAGAGATAAAATAGTGAAGGCAGCAGAGGATCAAGTAGGTAAAAAGACGAGGGCTAGTAGAAATCCTTGGGTAGCAGAAGAAATATTGAATTTAATTGATGAAAGGATAAAATATAAAAATGCAGTAAATGAAGCAGGCAAAAAGGAATACAAACGTCTCAAAAATGAGATCGACAGGAAGTGCAAAATGGCTAAACAGGGATGGCTAGAGGACATGTGTAAGGATGTAGAGGCTTATCTCACTAGGGGTAAGATAGATACTGCCTACAGGAAAATTAAAGAGACCTTTGGAGAAAAGAGAACCACTTGTATGAATATCAAGAGCTCAGATGGAAACCAAGTTCTAAGCAAAGAAGGGAAAGCAGAAAGGTGGAAGGAGTATATAGAGGGTCTATACAAGGACAATGTACTTGAGGACAATATTATGGAATTTGAAGAGGATGTAGATGAAGATGAAATGGGAGATACGATACTGCGTGAAGACCTTGACAGAGCACTGAAAGACCTGAGTCGAAACAAGGCCCCGGGAGTAGACAACATTCCAATAGAACTACTGACGGCCTTGGGAGAGCCAGTCGTGACAAAACTCTACCATCTGGTGAGCAAGATGTATGAGACAGGCGAAATACCCTCAGACTTCAAGAAGAATATAATAATTCCAATCCCAAAGAAAGCAGGTGCTGCTACGTTTCTGCATTTGTAGACTTAGAGAAAGTTTTTGACAATATTGACTGGAATACTGGGTAAAATACAGGGAGCGAAATGCTGTTTACAATTTGTACAGAAACCAGATGGCAGTTATAAGAGTCGAGGGGCATGAAAGGGAAGCGGTGGTTGGGAAGGGAGTGAGACAGGGTTGTAGCCTATCCCTGATGTTATTCAATCTGTATATTGAGCAAGCAGTGAAGGAAACAAAAAAAAACTCGGAGTAGGTATTAAAATCCATGGAGAAGAAATAAAAACTTTGAGGTTTGCCGATGACATTGTAATTCTGTCAGAGACAGCAAAGGACTTGGAAGAGCAGTTGAACGGAATAGACAGTGTCATGAAAGGAGGGTATAAAAAGGACATCAGTAAAAGCAAAACGAGGATAATGGAATGTAGTCGAAGTAAGTCGGGTGATGCTGACGGAATTAGATTAGGAAATGAGACACTCAAAGTAGTAAAGAAGTTTTTCTATTTGGGGAGCAAAATAACTGATGATGGTCGAAGTAGAGAAGATATAAAATGTAGACTGGCAATGGCAAGAAAAGCGTTTCTGAAGAAGAGAAATTTGTTAACATCGAGTATAGATTTAAGTGTCAGGAAGTCGTTTCTGAATGTATTTGTATGGAGTGTAGCAATCTATGGAAGTGAAACATGGACGATAAATACACTCCTGGAAATTGAAATAAGAACACCGTGAATTCATTGTCCCAGGAAGGGGAAACTTTATTGACACATTCCTGGGGTCAGATACATCACATGATCACACTGACAGAACCACAGGCACATAGGCACAGGCAACAGAGCATGCACAATGTCGGCACTAGTACAGTGTATATCCACCTTTCGCAGCAATGCAGGCTGCTATTCTCCCATGGAGACGATCGTAGAGATGCTGGATGTAGTCCTGTGGAACGGCTTGCCATGCCATTTCCACCTGGTGCCTCAGTTGGACCAGCGTTCGTGCTGGACGTGCAGACCGCGTGAGACGACGCTTCATCCAGTCCCAAACATGCTCAATGGGGGACACAGATCCGGAGATCTTGCTGGCCAGGGTAGTTGACTTACACCTTCTAGAGCACGTTGGGTGGCACGGGATACATGCGGACGTGCATTGTCCTGTTGGAACAGCAAGTTCCCTTGCCGGTCTAGGAATGGTACAACGATGGGTTCGATGATGGTTTGGATGTACCGTGCACTATTCAGTGTCCCCTCGACGATCACCAGTGATGTACGGCCAGTGTAGGAGATCGCTCCCCACACCATGATGCCGGGTGTTGGCCCTGTGTGCCTCGGTCGTATGCAGTCCTGATTGTGGCGCTCACCTGCACGGCGCCAAACACGCATACGACCATCATTGGCACCAAGGCAGAAGCGACTCTCTTCGCTGAAGACGACACGTCTCCATTCGTCCCTCCATTCACCACTGGAGGCGGGCTGCACGATGTTGGGGCGTGAGCGGAAGACGGCCTAACGGTGTGCGGGACCGTAGCCCAGCTTCATGGAGACGGTTGCGAATGGTCCTCGCCGATACCCCAGGAGCAACAGTGTCCCTAATTTGCTGGGAAGTGGCGGTGCGGTCCCCTACGGCACTGCGTAGGATCCTGCGGTCTTGGCGTGCATCCGTGCGTCGCTGCGGTCCGGTCCCAGGTCGACGGGCACGTGCATCTTCCGCCGACCACTGGCGACAACATCGATGTACTGTGGAGACCTCACGCCCCACGTGTTGAGCAATTCGGCGGTACGTCCACCCGGCCTCCCGCATGCCCACTATACGCCCTCGCTCAAAGTCCGTCAACTGCACATACGGTTCACGTCCACGCTGTCGCGGCATGCTACCAGTGTTAAAGACTGCGATGGAGCTCCGTATGCCACGGCAAACTGGCTGACACTGATGGCGGCGGTGCACAAATGCTGCGCAGCTAGCGCCATTCGACGGCCAACACCGCGGTTCCTGGTGTGTCCGCTGTGCCGTGCGTGTGATCATTGCTTGTACAGCCCTCTCGCAGTGTCCGGAGCAAGTATGGTGGGTCTGACACACCGGTGTCAATGTGTTCTTTTTTCCATTTCCAGGAGTGTAGTTTGGACAAGAAGAGAATAGAAGCTTTCGAAATGTGGTGCTACAGAAGAATGCTGAAGATAAGGTGGGTAGATCACGTAACTAATGAGGAGGTATTGAATAGGATTGGGGAGAAGAGAAGTTTGTGGCACAACTTGACTAGAAGAAGGGATCGGTTGGTAGGACATGTTCTGAGCCATCAAGGGATCACAAATTTAGTATTGGAGGCAGCGTGGAGGGTAAAAATCGTAGAGGGAGACCAAGAGATGAATACACTAAGCAGATTCAGAAGGACGTAGGTTGCAGTAGGTACTGGGAGATGAAGAAGCTTGCACAGGATAGAGTAGCATGGAGAGCTGCATCAAACCAATCTCAGGACTGAAGACCACAAGAACAACAACAGATTTTTCAATGTAGTAATCACAAGATTTTCCCGATTGAAAGATTATTAAACTTCAATAAAACAATTGTTCTTAGCTACCTAACCGTGTTGTACACTGAAACACTTTTTTCTCACTTGGAATAGCCTTACCTATGGCGAGTAAATTTTGTAATTTCGGGATAAGATGGGAGCATATAAAAAGTGAATGCTATCATTTGGAAACGGAGTAAGAAAACATATTAATCTTGCATTTCAGATTTGGCCATAGGTAAAAGAACTCCACAGTACAACACTCTCCCCTACTGAAATCAGAGTACAATTATAAGAGCCGAAAGACGTCAGAGGAAGGCAATCATTGAGAAAAACGTGAGAGAGTCGTAGCATACCACGCATTTTTCTTAATTTGTACATTGAGCAACCTGTGAATTTGGGAGATGATTTGATTTTCAGCGAGAAGAAATAAAAACTTTAAGGTTTGCCGATTAAATTTGATTCTGTCCAAGACGGTAACGGACTAGGATGATCAGCCTTCTAATGGGTTTGATGCGACCTCCCCCATCCGCGGCCCCCAAGAACCCTTTCCTGTACCAACCTTTTCATCTCAGGGTACCACTTACAAACTACGTCTCCAATTGTTTGCTGCATGTATTCCAATCCCTGTCTTCCCCTATAGCTTTTACCCTGTAGACCTCTCTCCAGTACCATGGAAGTTATTTACTGATGTCTTAACAGATGTCCCGTCATCCCGTTCCTCCTTCTTGCCAGTGTTTTTCATCTATTCCCTTTCTTTCCAATCCTGCAGAGACCCTCCTTATTCCTTAACTTATCAGTCCACCCCATTTTCAACATACTTCTGGAACAGCATATCTCAAATGCTTCGATTCTCTTCTGTTCCGATTTTCCGCAATCCACGTTTCACTACCATACATCCACATGCAAATTCTCAGAAACATCTTCCTCAAATTAAGATCTATGTTTGATTCCAGTAGACTTCTCTTCTCTCTTTGCCAATGCTAGTCTTCTTTTTATGCCCTTCTTGCTCCGTCAACCATGGGTTATTTTGCTGCGTCGCTAGCAGAATACCTTAACTTCATCTACTTCATGATCCCCAATGTTGATGTTAAGTTTCTCGGTGCTCTCATTTCTGCTGCATCTCATTACTTTCGTCTTTCTTCGATTTACTCTCAGTTCATATTCTGCACTGATTAGGCCGTTCATTCCATTCAGCAGTTCCTGAAATTCTTCTTTACTTTCGCTGAGAACAGCAATGTCATCAACGAACCTTATCGTTGGTATCCCTTCACCCAAAATTTAATCCCACTCTGGAACCTTTCCTTTATTTTCATCACTGCTTCTTCGATGTATAGATTTAACACCAGAAGTAAAAGATTGTATCCTTTTCTTACAACGTTTTTAATCACAGCTTCTTGGTGCTCCACACTTATATTTACCTCGTGGTCTTAGTACATATTGTATATTACCTGTCATTCCCTATAGCACACATCTGTTTTTCTCAGAATTCCGAACACCTTGCACCATTTATACTGTCGAAATCCTACGAAAGCGTCTTTGTTTTCTTTCAGTCTTCCTTTCATTATCAACCACAACGTCGGGCTGCCTCTCCTTGCTAAAGTCAAACTGCTCGTCTTCTAACACCTCAATTCTATTTTCCGTTCTTATACACGATATTCTCGTCAGAAATTTGGATGCAGCACGAGTTGTTAAGATGACTGTTCGATAATTCTCACACTTGTCGGCTTTTGCTTTCTTCGGAATTGTGTGAATGATGTTTTTCCGAATGTCTAAGGCTCTATCACCAGTCTCACAAATTCTACACACCAGCATAAATAGTCGTTTAGTTTTCACCTCTCCCAATAATTTTAAAAATTCGGATGGAATGTTATCTATCCCTTCTCCCTTATTTTATCTTAAAGCGGCCAAAGCTCTTTTAAATTCTAATTCTTATATTGCATCCCCTGTCTCAACCCGCCGACCCCTGTTTCTTCTCCTGTCTCCTCATCGGACAAGTCCTTCCAATCACAGAGGCCTTCAACGTACTCCTTACACCTATCCGCTTTCATCTCTGCATTTAACAGTGGAACTGTCATTGTTACCGCCCTTTCTTTTAACTTCACACAAGGTTGTTTTGATTTTTGTATATGCTAAGCCATTCCTTCCGAAAATTATTGTTTTTTCGATTTCTCCACATTTTTCGTGTTGTCATTTCTACTTCGCTTCTCTGCACTTCCTCTTTATTTCATTCCTAAGTGACTTGTATTTCTGTATTCCTAAATTTCGCTGAACATTTTTGTGCTACTGCTTTCTGTAATCAGATGAAGCAATTCTTCTGCTGCCCATGTCTTGTTCGCAGTAACCGTCCTTGTACCTATCTTTTTCTTTCCGACGACTGTGACTGCCTTTTTCAGAGATGTCCATTCCTCTTCAGCTGAACTGCCTACTGAACTATTCGTTATGGCAGTAGCTGCAGCCTCAGAGAAGCGTAACACTTCATTCCTTAGTACTTTCCCCATTGATTCTTCCTGACTGGTCTCTTAAACTTCAGCACACTCTTCATCACTACTAAATTCTGATTTGAGTCTACATCTGCTCGTGGGTAGTCCTTGCAATCCAGTATCCTATTTCGGAATCTCTGCCTCACCATGATATACTCTAACTGGAATCCTCCTATATCTCGGCATTTTCCGTGCATATCTCCTTCTCTTCTGATTCCTAACTAGCGTATTTCCTATTACTAGTTGAAATTTATAGCCAGAACTCAAACTGTGACCTCTCTGACAGGAAATCACGAATACAGTCACGTAGCTGAGACGATATTCCATAAGCACGTAAGTCTTTCTCCTCTCTACGATCCTACTACCAAGCCCATATTCGCCCGTAACCATTCCTTGTATTCCTTCCTTTACGGCCGCATACCAATTTCCTATCTGTAATAGGTTTTCATCTCAATTTACGTTCTGTATTAACCATTCACTGTCTTCATATGCTTTCTCTCTCTCTTCATCTTCTGGCTGCGACGTCGACATGTACATCTGAACTATTGTTTTTGGTGTTGGTTTGCTGTCGATTCTGATGACAACAACCCGTTCACTGAATTGTTCACATTAACTCATTCTCTGCTCTATTTTCCTATTTATAACGAATCCTACTCCAGTTATTCCATTTTCTGGTGCTGTCGATATTACCCTATACACGTCTGACCATAAATCCTTGTCTTCTCTCCATTTCACTTCGCTGACCAACACTACATCTAAACTTTGTGTTAGCATCTCCCTTTTGAGATTTTATAGCTTCTCTGTCACGTTCAGACTCCTGAAATTACACGCACTGACTTGTAAAACGTTACCTTTTCGTTGGTTATCCAATCTTTTTCTCATCAGCGCCTCCCCTTGGCAGTCCCTTCAGTAAAATCCGAATCAGAATCTTTCGCCAATGAAGAGGTCATCATGACCCTTTTTTCAATGTATATTGTCTTTAAAAGAGGTTCTTCTTGCAAGATCAACAAAAGGAAAAGAAGGATAATGTAATGAAGTCGAATGAAACGAGACGATGCTGAGCGAAACAGGTTAAAAAGGCGACACTAAGACAGTAGACAAATTTTGCTGTTCAGATAGCAAAAAGACTGATGATGCCAAAAATAGAGACTACACAAAATGGAAGCAAGCAGAAGCAAGAGAAAATTATCTGAAAAAGAGAAATCCTTCAACATCTAATATTAATGTAAGTAATTTTTTCAACTTATATTTCACTAACGTGATTAAAAATGGAATTACGAAACAAAAAATAACGAAGAAATTAAACTAGGCTAGGACATTAATGAACGTTGGTGGCCAGACAATAATACCAACTTGAGAAGATGAATTAAAAAGAAATATTTTCAAATTGAACCAAACTGGCCGAAATTGTAATTTTATGATATGTATAGAAAAGACAAAAGTAATGATATTCCGAGGGAAACGGCAAGTGCGCTCAAAAACAGTGAGAGAAAATAAAATCATTAGTTCTGTTTATAACAAAGATATAAAGGATAAAACAACAGAATCTCTTGGTGTCTGAGAAACAATAAAATTAACATTAAACAAAAGGACAACTAAAGAAGTGCACTTGAAATTCTATAAAGTTCTAGCTGTTCCAGTGATACTTTACGCATTTGAGGCTTGGGTAGCAATGAACGAAGACGTAAATCGAATACTGACGTGAGAAATGAAATTCATCAAATCCTTTAAAGGATGTAAGCTAGAATACAGACTAATAAATGAAAATATTGAAAATGAGCTTAATACATTTGCAATAACAGGAGAAATCTACACTTATTAAGCAGAAATGGAAGCAACATGCTAACAGCGCAACAGGGCAGAATGCTAAAAAAAATTGTAATATGTAACCAAGAGGGTAAGGGACGTTGGACGGTCCAGGAGGCGATGGAGCTACGACACTGAAGCTTGAACAACTTCCTAGAACCTAAATGTAGATGATGATCATGACGATTGTTTGTCTGAAGATACTTGTGTCGTGCGTCGCATTTTATGAACCGAGGACGTAAAATAATACGAAGAAAAACAGAATAGCTTTTGAAATGTGATGTAACAGACAACTGCTGAAGATGAGAAGCGTACATGGGGAAACTAATGAAGAAGTTGTGAAGCGAGCCGTGGAGAAAGGAATTTTATAGCACTTAAGGGATAGCTTAGTGGGACACATTGTGTAGCATCAAAAAATGATTAATAACCAAGGGAAGTGTGTATATTGGAGGTCGGTTGAGGGAAGTTACAGATGGAAACGCTGGCGTGACTACTATATAATTTCTCAAGTGGTTTAGGCCGCAATAGTTATGGACAAATGCATGGACAGTTGCAGGAAACTAAACCAACAGTTGTGAACACATCTGTAATAGGTATTCCGCCTGATTTAGAAACGTTAAAACACAGCCAAAAAGCCATCTTAGTTAATGGGCTAGCAGAAATTGAGATCAATCTAAAATAACATTGAGAGGAACAATGTGAATATCAGCAGAATGACTGGTTCGACGTTTTTAAAGCCTTGTTATAAAAAAATGTTCACTGTGGTATGCAGTCGCACATCCCACCGACAAACACGAACTGGTGGTTCCCCGTACACTGTAAACTGATTTAGTGCCTACATCACTGCCTCTTTCACTGTACTGTGCTCACAGCGCGCTGAAT
This sequence comes from Schistocerca americana, assembly GCF_021461395.2. Taxonomy (NCBI): domain Eukaryota; kingdom Metazoa; phylum Arthropoda; class Insecta; order Orthoptera; family Acrididae; genus Schistocerca; species Schistocerca americana. Next base: position 244,945,070 of record NC_060119.1, on the reverse strand, counting down.
GTCAAGCACTGATACAGCTGCGAACATTATCTTAAAGATCCACCTTCTCATATTAAATATATTTCTTTTGCACAAAATTAATTTATTTTCTTTTGTACATTCGGGGATATTTTACATTACTAGTTTCAACATGGTACTTTGTTTTTAAACATGATTATATTGTTTTCTGGAGCTCGCCATTACAGAACATTATATTAAATTTAATATTATTACTGTTATTACACGTATTTAGTGGCTGTCTGAATGTTACTTCTGACTACACTTTCTAACATTAGGTTATGTTTTATAGCTAGTATAAGATAGATAAATAAATAGGTTCATTAATATGCTTTTACCTCCAGAGATCGCCAGTGAGGAGATCTTCAAGGAAGTACTAGTACAACAAGCGAAAAATAAGAAAACAACGCACCACATATTTAAAATACAAGATTTCCTTTTAAAAATCCTAACTGAAATGATCTTGAATGAAGTGGAATAACTCAAGAGATCTGAAGCGTATTCTTCATCAAAAAGTTAATATCAAAGTTGTCAGAAAAAATCCGCATGTATATACAGAGTGATACAGTTCCCCTTCCATATGAGCTTTACGCAACCCGCAACGCCTTCATTTACCACGCGCACGATATTTATATTCTCTGTCTGGCTGAGCAAATTATCAGTCCTACAGAAAAAAAATGACCAGGACCTTTCTGTAGGAAATTTAATGTAGTTAAATTTTATACTGGGAAACGTTTTCCCAAGAGGCCGTAGTTTTCAAGTTATTCAAGAGAAACGTACAAAAGTAACCTTCAAATGCGTTTTCCTTTAATAACTCGAAAACCGTGGGCTCAAGCGAAAACGTATCCCAAGCACATAATTTAAGTGCACCAAGTTTTGTACAAAAAGGTCCTGTTAATTTATTTTCGTAGGAGTAATAGTTAGTACATATCGAGCGACAGAAAACATGACACGTGGTTCTTGAAGGCGTTACAGTATGCATAAAACACGTAGATACAGGCAGTTGACTCACCCTGTGTGCTGAAATGCGTAAGATAATGCTACTTACACAGACACTGCATAACTGCACTGAAGATGTAGGCCTACAGAAGACAGGTTTTACGTAACAGTCTGTTGTTATTATTAATAATATGGACATAATTTGGCTCTACTGTAAAATTAGTGAGTGTAGTTGAATGTGTTGTCTACCAATATGTCCCTTAGGTTTTTCTTTATGCTACTGTAATTTTTGTCATGAAAATATAAATTAAAAACATAAAAGAACTATCGATCACTTAATCTCCAATAACAGTATGTCATTTCTTCAGCAAAAAAAAAAAAAAATAAAGGTTCTTAGACGGAACCTCGTGGGGAAAGTAATAACTAGGCAATGCCCGGCACTCATCTAGTAACTGCATATCAGAAGTAACTGAAACCACAACTCAGAATTTAACCAACGGTAAAGGAAATAACGATCGTTCGCCTTACTAATAACAACCCAAGGGCGCTCCTGTGCCTCATTGTTGGTGACAGCGGCGTGGCGACGTTTACTGCGTCCCCACACAGTGGCCAGCAGCAGCGACAACACGCGCTAACAGCCTCTCAACTGGCCAGCGCCTTTTTCCTGCCCTCTTCCCTGCTCTGTTCGGTGGCGTGCGAGCAGTAATCCGGTATGTAAGCCGGCCGCGGACTACTCGGAGCAAGAAGAGCGAGCCGCCGCCGTGTAATCAGGAGGTACGCGCGCTCGCGGCAGACAGACGCGGCTCCCTGCCCCACCCGGCGCTGCTCCTGCCTGCCTTCCCGCAGATTACAGCCGCCCACGCACCCGTAAAGCACCTCTGCCGTGGCTGCAGTCCCCCCCGCTATGCAGATCTGCCGCCGTTGACCTCCGGTCTCCAGCCGCTAGCGCTTCCTTCAGCGGACAACACTACGTTCTTTCCTCTACTTCCTGTTTCTACAAGAAATGCAACATATTTTTTTTTCTGAAAGCAGGCTGGTTTCATACAGCAATCCACTACGTCATATTATCGCCACTCTTTTGGTTACAAAACCTTAGTTTGCAGCTTCATATGCGTTTAATGCGACAGCCTTACGCCACCATACTGGGAGGGCCTTACGTACCACTCAATTGGTCTGAGCTAACGTCTCCCCATCATCCATGTGCTGCCTCACGTGGAGTTCATCCTTCATTGCGCCAAACAGCCGAAAGTCAGAAGGGGTGAGATCCGGTCTCTAGGGTGCATAAGGCCGGTATTACACTATGAAATTTCTTTGTCAAGGATTTGATCAAAGATGTGATCAAATATTCCGTCAAATATATTTGACAAAGCTCTTGGAAGTAGCGCTATAAGGGGTATTACACTGTCATCATATTTTTCGTCAAAGTTCAAGATGGCTGACAACAACAACTTGTTATTAACCGCAGCAGTTGCATGTACCACAATTTCACTGTGTGGACATGCGGATGAGAAGCGGGGGAAAAAAGGAAACATACCTGGATGAAGCCGTGGGTTTTACGACCACACAATAAAAGCATTCAGCAAGACTTGTTACGTGAGCTTATAGTGGAGGACGTCAAGTCGTACATCAATTACTTAAGAATGGATGAGCATACATTTCTGTATGTGCTCAGTGCAGTGTGTCCTCATATCACAAAACACAATATTCACTTAAGAACTGCTACATCTACAGAAGACAGGCTCACTGTAACACAGGAGAAGGTTAGGTTAGGTTAGATCAGATCAGGTCTCCAATCTTCTGAATCTATTTTTGTATTCAGGGTGCCTCACGTTGTTAAGCGCCTCATCAGCTTCATACTTCTCTACTAATTTTGTAGTTGTCGGCACACACCAATTATATTTACCGGCAATGTTTATAAAAACACTACAGATGACAGAACGCTGCAGCGATGCTAGCGCTCCATGTGGTAACATGTCACATCGCAGTGAAAAGAAGACAAGCGACTTCTTTGATCAAATCTACAGCGAGGCCCTAGATTTGATCAAATATTGGACGACATCTGACAACGTTCCCTATTACACCATCAAATATCTTTAACAAAGACTTTTGACAAAGATATTTGACATAGAAATTTGATAGTGTAATACCGGCCTAAGGAAGAACGGTCAAGTTTTGTGAGCTCTCCTTGGGTGCGCAGACTTATGCGAGGCCTTGCGTTGTCATGGACGAGGAGAAATACGTTTGCATTTTTGTGGCGACGAACACATTGAAGTCGTTTCTTGAATTTCTCTAGGGTGGCACAGTGCACGTCAGGAGTTGATCGTTCCACCATGAAGGAGCACATCATACAGTATAACCGCTTCAGAGTCCAGGAGACTGTTACCATGACTTTAATGGCTGAGGGTGCGGCTTTGAACTTTTTCTTCGGAGTAGACGAGGCGTGACGCCACTCCACAGATTGCCGTTTTGTTTCCGGTTCGAAGTAATGAACCCATGTTTCAATGTCTGTGACGATGTCCGACAAAATATTGTCACGATCAGTCTCGTACCACCCAAGCTATTCCTCGAAGGTGGCGTGGAACCCACCGGGCATACACCTGTACTGGTGGACGAGTTTGTCACTACTGCCTACAGAGGCGTACAGTTGAGCAGCGTGGTTTTTGACTGTGATCCAATGACCACCTAGAATGAGGGTGTCGACACGTTTCAACATTGTAAAACAACTGTGTGTGGCCGGCCGGACGCAGGAGGTAGGACTTGTTTGCACGACCTTGTTGCGATGATTACGGACTTGTTGCCCAACGACTCACCGTGCTTTTGTTCACTGCCTGGTGTCCGTAGACACTCTGCAAGCCCCTACGAATGTCTGCGATGCTCCGTTTTTTCTCACCAAAAGAAACTCACTGAGAGTTCTCTGCTTGAAATGCACCTCTATTACAGACAGCATTTTGAAGGCTATTGGAATTTCATGAAGCTATGGGAGCTGACGTGAGAATATTCCACGATGCCCTACAAAAAATTCCGCATTTTTTCAACCGAAACAGGCTTACAAAAAAAAATGTGCTACGTTACTTACTGAACATTCCTTCCATTAGGTTTCAGTAGTACTCTAAGACGACTTAATGGTACATGGGTATACTAAATAATTCGTGCTCCATTAGTATTTCGCTATCGTTTTTTCACTGCTATTATGTAAGAATCTCTGGAACAGTTCTGAAGCGAATGCATCGAAGTGGTTCCTTCATCTTCGGAATCCAATCAAAGTCACAAGGACTTAAGTCCGGGCAGTATCGTGGATGGTACAGTACTTCCCCGTCCCATCGACCGAACAGAGCAGCCACAGCTTGCGCTGTATGCGCCCGCGCATTTTCGTGCAAAATGATGGATGGGTTGCGCAGAAATTGTCTCCGCTTCTTTTGCAAAGCTGGTCGCAGGTGATGCTCCAAAAACGAACAGTAATACTGTGCATTGACGGTGGCATTCACTTCACAACTATTTCAGTGTTTCGACAGGCAGTAGACCGCTCCATTCGCACCGTCAGCAGAACAGGCTCTGTTAACGGTATACTGCGCCTTCCACATCGCTGGCAACGGGTTCTACACAACGCTGGTGAGTACTTTGAAGGACAGTAACAGATGCAAACATGCAACTCTTTTCCATCGGATGTGAATAAATAGTTGCCACTATTTAAGTTTCAACCCTCGCAAAACAGGCGATGGCAAATTCGGTGAATCCAGGCCATTGAAGGAAGAAAAAGATGGAAGCCTTCTAGAGCCATGCTGGACTTGATTTATGACATCTCGTTTTTTATTCGTCTGTATAATGAGTACTCCGTGAGTTTCTATATGCAGCTACAGCACTTCGCTCTGGGGGGCAGGCATGTGGATACCTCTAATGAACTTCTGCCTCTCAGTATCTCTAAGACACAGAGTCACCGCATCAGCGTCACTTCTATGAAAATTATACGCAGTGGATTCAAATGCGAATGGTCTTGTGCAGCGAAGCTGAAGACGATACGTTGTATCTTTTTACTCATAGACTACACTCGTTATTTCCCACGTAAGTAAATAAAATTATTAATGGTGACCAAGGGTCCTTGTCTACTTCAATAATAAATAAAATTCAATATGATGACAGGTTTATTCATAAAAATGTGAGTAAAATGGAACATACGTCCACATAGCACCATGATTTTATTATACGTAATGAAGTTGACGACGTTTTACCACAGATGATGACTTGACTTTAATTGGGACTTAAAAGATGGATAACACGATCTGACTGTGACTAATACGAAATACAGAGATAATGAACTGAACCCTGAAACAAACTAACACAATGTGCTCAAGTTGGACAACTTCTGCTGCAGTGAGCACGCAGTGAAGTAAGTGAAATTCACTCTAAAGATTCATTGTGCCGGTGCTGTGAAATTGAGAGTTGGCAATACTCTCTTAGGATGAAAAGGTTGGCTACAGCGCGCATACACAAGCTCTGGAATCTAAGATATTGTTGTCGCGCCTCGCAGCGCACGGATTAACTAGTGGCAGTTTTGAAGCCAGTGTAGGAGCCCACCTGCTGTGGTGCGCACGTGTGTTGGGCGAGGGGTCGTCGCCGAGCTGCCGTACTGCCGTGTCCGCCAGCAGCGACACAGGATTTGGTATTTAGTTGATATTTTTTATAATTTGCAGCGCGCTTATTAATTTAAAGAAAAGGGTTTGTGTATGTGCGTGGCAGCAGACGGTAATTTTGATAATGATAGGAGTTGAATTCTTAAGGGGAATACATTGTTAGATTAAGTATTGATTTTTGTCATTGATTTCTTTTGTAATTGTCAGGGAATTGTTTCACTATGTATTCAATTGAGAAGTATTTCAGTCTGTCTTAAGAGTTTGATTAATTTGTAATATTGCTTTAATGCCACTGGAGGCATATTTACAAACGATGCGATTGTTCAAATCGCTTCTAGCGTTTTGTTAATGAATAAGAAAGAATCGCTTTCAGAATATAGATTTTTGTTTGGGTTATCATTTATCGAGTTTAGATTTGACCAAACCTTTTCTCTTGAATTATATGTAGTTGTAGGAAGCAGCAGAAGCCGCAGCAACAGCAGGAGCCGTGATACAGAACATGCATTGCACTCATCATGAATAATAGGTTTTTTTTATGTTTTTGTTAAATAATGGAATGCAGCAGATCAAGCAGTGGCAGCAGAAAGACCAAGTAAGTCATTTGTTGCGCACTGGAGCAATAAAAAAAATAATAAAGTGTTGGCGATAGTAAAGTTAACAAGAGTACAAGCACGAGATTTTCAGTAGAAAACACGAGATAAGAATATAGAGCTCGCAACTTTCGAAATGAACAATGTAAGTGTTCAGAAAACGTGAGATGAAGCGCCCAGTGTGACTCAGGGTCGGGTCGCACTGCGGACCTCCGTCTCCTCCTCTTGCTGGGACCCACCCCCTCACCCAGACTTTCAGTCCAAAAACCAGATCTCCCCAGTTCATGACCGAAATTTCAACCGCACTCTTCCATGGTTCCCGACCGAATTTTCTGCTCTTCACACCATCAGTGGAAAGCTCCACGTGGAGCTTGCACTGAAAAGCTAAGGCCACCAACTGAGACATTGAAAAGCACCCAGATACACACAAAAAAGCCCCAGCATTTCAGCCACCGGGTGTTTTCACGTAATGTTTTCGCTGCTTTATTTGTGGTTTCAGGAACAGTACGCTGTGATCCTACGCCGGGCTCTCTGCTCGTTGTGGCTTTGTGGCCAGTGCTCCCCCCCCCCCCCCCCCTCCCCCTCATAATGGTTCACGCAGAGGCCTCTACGGCGGCTTCTGCTGTGCTAAAAAGCCTCCGTCCGCTTTGCTTCTTCCATGTCTGTAGCCTGCCGTATTCTCCGAACTAATACCATGAAGTCTCACCTGCCACAGTTGTGGTTGTCTGACCAAAAAACAGTGCTCATCTCCTCCATCTCAAATAACTAGTTACTACTGAATTCAGTATAACCATTCTCAGCGTTCTCTAATAGTCTCAAAGGACCACAGAGCACGTAATTATCGGTTCATTTGAGTAAGTAAAGTAGAAACATTTCCTTACTTGCATGTTTTCTTCCTCAGAAGATGGTGTCAGACTCGAACCAAGTCGGTTTTTCTCGTATTCCTCCAGTTCGTTACCCGCACCGGTCTGGGAAAAATAGAAGTGTTGCGTTGCTCACCTGTCCTCTTTACGATACGTTCGTGGTGACTCGGTAGTGCTCTTATTCCTTCAATTTGTTATTCTAAGCAGAACAAGTCACCAGTGACACTGAACACCGAATATATTTTGTCACTCGTTCTGTTTTCTATGCCCGCATGCATTTCGTATCCGATTGGGATGGATTCAGAAGTATTCGTAGTCCTCCAGTTCCCTACCTCCGCGCCGGCCAGAGTGGCCGAGCGGTTCTAGGCGCTACAGTCAGGAACCGCGCGACTGCTACGGTCGCAGGTTCGAATCCTGCCTCGGGTGGGGATGTGTGTGATGTCCTTATGTTAGTTAGGTTTAAGTAGTTCTAAGTTATAGGGGACTGATGAGCTCAGCAGTTAAGTCCCATAGTGCTCAGAGCCACTAGCACCCTACCTCCGCACGCTGCGGTTTCCGCGGTACGGCAGATTGCCTGGTCTTTCGATAGCACTCGAAGTTAAACGGTGGTTATCATCCGCAACGGCAAGTGGCGGAAACACAGTTACTGAAGAGCCCACGTCTGTAGTGGTGAGCAGCGGTGAAATGCGGTCGCCAGGCGACAGAGCTGCCGTATCTGTCTGCGTGAGGCAGTGGTGTGGCGTTTCAGTATGGAAGTACCGGGTGATCAAAAAGTCAGTATAAATTTGAAAACTGAATAAATCACAGAGTAATGTAGATAGAGAGGTACAAATTGACACACATGCTTGGAATGACATGCGGTTTTATTAGAACCAAAAAAGTACAAACGTTCAAAAAATGTCCGACAGATGGCTCTTCATCTGATCAGAATAGCAATAATTAGCATAAGAAAGTAAGGCAAAGCAAAGATGATGTTCTTTACAGGAAATGCTCAATATGTGCTCCATCATTCCTCAACAATAGTTGTAGTCGAGCAATAATGTTGTCAACAGCACTGTAAAGCATGTCCGGATTTATGGTGAGGCATTGGCGTGGGATGTTGTCTTTCAGCATCCCTAGAGATGTCGGTCGATCACGATACACTTGCGACTTCAGGTAACCCCAAAGCCAATAATCGCGCGGACTGAGGTCTGGGGACCTGGGAGGCCAAGCATGATCAAAGTGGCGGCTGAGCACACGATCGTCACCAAACGACGCGCGAGAGAGATCTTTCACGCGTCTAGCAATATGGTTTTTTTTCTTTGGTTCTAATAAAACCCCATGTCACTCCAAGCATGTGTGTCAATTTTTACTTCTCTATCTACATTATTCCATGGTTTATTATACTGACTTTTTGATCACCCGGTATTCTTATCTGACAATGGGTTCACCTCTTGCAATTTCAGCTGCCACTTTTAATACTAGCAAAGCCATGATGGCTGTTCAACAGTACGTTGAAGAGAAAAAAAAAACAGTTCAAGAAAGAGACCTCACCTCAAACGACGCATTAGTGAGCACGATTTTACGCACAGCTTGATAAGTAATCCAATAAGCATTTTTGTTTCACGGGCTGCGACAGTAATGACTTTCGGTAACGAAAGCAACGAGTAATGAATCATTTAGGTGATTGAGCTCAAATAAAGCCAACAATGGACAGTATTTGAACTTGGCTAAAGTAGCGATAGGCGATAGCTGACTGGACTATTGAAGTACCGATAACTCAAATCTATCAATGGCCGGCCTTCTGGCTTGTCTACAACTGATGACTGTGAATAAAACAGTATCTTTCTATGTGGCACGTAAGTCGAGTGTAATTTCATTTAGTTGATTGCTAAGGCAGAAGTGTAGTCTTCAGCTGACAGCATTCCCTGTTGGCTGTCCACATCATCGGTGCACGTACAAGACATGATGAAAGAAGTGTGCACAATCAGGAAGAGGTCCACGTTTGTGACTGCCACATGGAAGATGCTGCACAGAGCAGAGAGACTCTACGCGAGTGGTTGTTGCTGTGCAGTGACCACCTATCGCGGTATTCGTTGTGTGCATCTTGCTTGGTACGCAACAATGACATCATCATCATCGTCATGGAGATGCAGAGGTACTGTGTTTGTCGTGTGGTTTGCAGGGGCGGCGAGCAGATCGCCGTATGCGTAGGTGTTGATCCGACTGGCGAGTGGGGCGGCTTTAAGCCTGTGAGGTGGTACCTCGAGGCAAGGTAAGGCGCGGCGCGAAAGGGGGGGAGGGGGAGAGGGGAGGGAGGCGGTGGCCGGCGGGCGCGGTGCGGCGCGGTGCGTGCCAGCTGAAGGCAAGGCGTCCGTCGGCCCGTATTGATCTGGCCGGCTGTCCGTCAGCCGCCTTCTCGCCGCCCCCTGCCAATCACTTCGCGCCATCTGTGAGCCGGCCGCGCCGACTAGCCGGCTCTGGGCGGCTCCGCGGCCGGGGTGCGGGGGGCCAGACTCGCCAAGCGGTCCGATACTGGGCTGCAAAATCGTGGAAAGTGGAGCGGAGCTCTCCATGTACCAGGTGCTTCAAAAATGGGGGCACGGCTTCAGATATATCTTACCCACATGTAGGCAATAAAAAAAAGTTGTCACTTAGGCTTCCGCGTCTACATTCACTTAATGTGAATGTTTCCTGAATATAATACGGCACCGCATTGTAAAAAACTACACACTCCGTCCTACAGCAAAAATGACTAACTTTATATTCACGCAACTACTAATGCCATCTGTGAACCAATGCATCAATTAACTACCGTTATTTTCGACGACTACCTTCAAAATGGTTCAAATGGCTCTGAGCACTATGGGACTCAACTGCTGAGGTCATTAGTCCCCTAGAACTAACTAACCTAAGGACATCACAAACATCCATGCCCGAGGCAGGATTCGAACCTGCGACCGTAGCGGTCTTGCGGTTCCAGACTGCAGCGCCTTTAACCGCACGGCCACTTCGGTCGGCGACTACCTTCCGTTTCACATTTGACAACAGTACACAGGGCCGCTGTTACGTGCTTTGTCGCCCGAGGCGAGAACTGGAAAACCGCACCCGCTCTTTTTTACTACCACCGGTCTACCGGATATCCCCGCTCCTTACCTTACCACCACCAACAACTGCACAACAATATACACTACTGGCCATTAAAATTGGTGCACCAAGAAGAAATGCAGATGATAAACGGGTAGTCATTGGACAAATATATTATACTAGATCTGACATGTGATTTCATTTTCACGCAATTTGGGTGCATAGATCCTGAGAAATCAGTACCCAGAACAACCACCTCTGGCCTGGGCATTGAGTCAAACAGAACTTGGATGGCGTGTACAGGTACCGCTGCCCATGCAGCTTCAACACGATACCACAGTTCATCAAGAGTAGTGACTGGCGTATTGTGACGAGGCAGTTGCTCGGCCACCATTGACAAGACGATTTCAGTTGGTGAGAGATCTGGAGAATGTGCTGGCCAGGGGAGCAGTCGAGCATTTTCTGTATCCAGAAAGGCCCGTACAGGACCTGCAACATACGGTCGTGCATTATCCTGCTGAAATGTAGGGTTACGCAGGGTTCAAATGAAGGGTAGAGCCACGGGTCGTAACACATCTGAAATCTAACGTCCACTGTTCAAAGTGCCGTCAATGCGAACAAGAGGTGACCGAGACGTGTAATCAATGGCACCCCATGCCATCACACCGGGTGATACGCCCGTATCGCGATGATGAATACACGCCTCCAATGTGCGTTCACCGCGATGTCGCCAAACACGGATGCGACCATCATGATGCTGTAAACAGAACCTGGATTCATCCGAAAAAATGACGTTTTGCCATTCGTGCACGCAGCTTCGTCGTTGAGTACACCATCGCAGGCGCTCCTGTCAGTGATGCAGCGTCAAGGGTAACAGCAGCCACAGCCTCCGAGCTGATAGTCAATGCTGCTGCAAACAACGTCGAACTGTTCGTGCAGATGTTTGTTGTCCTGCAAACGTCCCCATCTCTTGACTCAGGGATCGAGACGTGGCTGCACGATCCGTTACAGCCATGCGGATAAGATGCCTGTCATCTCGACTGCTAGTGATACCAGGCCGTTGGGATCCAGCACGGCGTTCCATATTAACTTCCTGAACTCACCGATTCCATATTCTGCTAACAGTCAATGGATCTCGACCAACGCGAGCAGCAATGTCGCGATACGATAAACCGCAATCGCGATAGGCTACAATCCGACATTTATCAAAGTCGGAAACGTTATGGTACGCATTTCTCCTCCTTACACGAGGCATCACAATAACGTTTAACCAGGCAACACCGGTCAACTGCTGTTTGTGTATGAGAAATCGGTTGGAAACTTTCCTCATGTCAGCACGTTGTAGGTGTCGCTACCGACGCCAACCTTGTGTGAATGCTCTGAAAAGCCAATCATTCGCATATCACAGCATCTTCTTCGTGTCGGCTAAGTTTTCGTGGTGTAGCAATTTTAATGACCAGTAGTGTAGATCTCTGATTATATTTTAATCATTAAACTAAAGCGATTTGACGCCCTCATTTTCTGGAGGCAATCCCCAATTTCCATACTTTGTCCTCAGTTCCTTCAAAACTGATTGGGAACAACAAATCCCCTCAATCTATTATTTTTTGTCCTCTATTTTTGGAATTTACAAAATAACTGATATAGAAAGAACGTGCAGAACATTTTAAACTACTGAGTATACCTGTCTAGCGAAATTTGGCATTAATTACTTGTTTTGCTTAATTGCGAGAAAATGGATTAATAAAGATGAGGAACTATTTTCCGGTGAGGATGAATTCTTCCATGAACTCAGAAGTTATGCTATACTCATGGGAGATACTAGGTCGTCTGGATAATTATGGCGTCATTAAGTTTCAGTTTTAATTGAAATATTTTTAGAATCAGTATTAAATCTAATCGTTTCGGCATCCATTTTCTTATGATTTAAATAAATAAATGACGCCTTGTTTGCATGTTCTATTGGGAGTTCTAGAAATTTTATTAGCCGAGCCGGTGGTGCAGTGGTCCAATTGGTTCCTCATTGTAGTCCTTGAACACTAAATCAAAAGTTTCAGAGGGGTTGCTTTAGTTTTGAGATAGGTGCAGGCATTATGTTTACTTCCGTCAAAGTCAGTAAAGACTTGGTAAGTAGCTGTTCCATATGCTTCTAAAACATTTCGGTCTTTTAATTTTTCCCCGTTTTCATTTTTTCCCTCATTTTTCTCTATTTTTTTCGCTGTTTGATTTGAAATTCACTTCTTGTGCCCTTTGCCGCCCCTAAAATTTTCGCGGCCGTCTAGTCTTGCCGAATGGTAGAAACGACCTGACAGTAAGTTCTGAACTTCGGTGGTGAAAGGAAACATGGAGCAACGTGCGAACATTAAGCTCTGTTCTGAATTGGGAAAAGGTGTTAGAGAAATTTTTGAAACGGTACAAGCAGTTTATGGTTGTGAATGATGAGTCATAAAAACGTTTTTCAATTGGCGTTCAAGGTTTAGTGATGGTAGAGAGACCATTGAAGGTGATCCTATCCCACTAGCATCGTCGACAGTTCGGGTCGAAGAAAATGTTCGAAAAGTGGCTGAATTTCTTCGAAATGATCGCTCTGCATCTACCAGGTTAATTGAGGGACTCCCAGGAGTTCCTGAAACAACTGTCAATCGCATTCTAACTAAAAATTTTGCAAAAAGATAATCTTTTGTTGCTTTGTGGCCCGCTCACTCACTAAACCACTATCAAAAAGGTTTCAGAGTGGAACACTTCAGCCGCTTAAGATGATAGGCCGCTAGGTACACAGAATTCATGTTTTGCATAGCTGAAACGATCCACTTACAAAGCGCCAATGCTCGGAATAAAAAAGTCTGGATTCCCCGCTCGGGTTCAACCTGAATACCGGAACCAAGGAACGTGGAATTTAATGTACGACAGTGCACTAGCACACAAAAGGAAGATCGTTGGCCGTTTCTTGGCTCAAAAACGTATCGTAATGCATTAACAAACCCCTTATTCCCCAGAAGTGTCTCCGTGCGACTTCTGGTTATTTTCAAAACCGAAAATGGCAATGAAAGGAAAGTGTTTCGACACGATTCCAGATATCCAGAAAGCTACGACCATTGTGTTGCAGGAAATTTCAAAGGCTGGGTATCATTATCCTTTATAACAATTTTTCAGCACTTCTAGTTGTGTATTGATTCCCAAGGAGCCTATTTTGAATAAAAAGTCATGTAAACTAAAAATAAACAACGTCTTATATTTTATTTCACATCAGTCCGCTCTGCTGTAGGGCGAGATGTGTATTAATGAAGAAACGAACGTTTAGGACACGGATGTAATGGCCTCATTCTGGGGTTACTGACCAGTAGACCCCGAAGAAGGCCACAGCAAACGTGGACGAAACGTTTGTTTCAATACTAAAATTTTATTCAATATGAAGCGGTACCATACGCAGAAAACTTACTTGTTAGTAAAAGAGTTCATTACAGCCTGAGTCCTCGGTCCGGAAATTCTTCGTTTTCGTGTTACGGCCCATATAACAGTGATATATTGATCATAAAGCTTTTCATCCCGCAGGTAAATGCCTTTACAGAATCTGTTCAAAATATCCACCTCCTGCTTGATTAGAGGTCTCACACGCATATCTCACGGTCCTGCAAACACAATGCCACATTCCAAGAGTAATGGGTATTTTCTCACAAACAGAGGTAAATCGATTCTGAAGGGATTCCATTTCAGGCACCAATGACTAATATATCAATGACTTTAAACGCCTCCATAAGTAGAAATAGACAGGTTTTCAGATCAGGTGAGGTAAAGCAATTGGGAAACATCTACCCGTCCACCGATCAGAAAACAACTGAGCCAAGTACCGGCGAGCCGCACACGTCTGTCAAGCATGTCTCACATATGCACGGCGGGATTTAGGTCGGGATTCACCACCGGCCATTCCATTACTTCAATGTTCAGGCTTTGCACGACATCCCCACTGACGCCCGCCACATATTCCTTGCCACTGGAAGGAAACAGAGATATCACCGCATGCAGCAGCCACCTCATAGTCGAACAGGATCTCTCCGATGTGCTTCCTACCGGTAAGGTGAACATCGACAACGACAACATCCATGTGTCTGTCAACACTGAAGCCTCACGACAACATCAAAGAACCTTTACATCTGTCGATTTCCTGGACAATGCTTGGCAGGTACCGCTCACCAAGGTGCCTCCACACACGAACACGTTCATCACTTTGTGTCAGAGGATATCTGGACTCATCTTTGAGTAACACTTACAGCTAGTGCTGAAGTTGGCATTTGACATGGGAACGGGTGAACTGAAGGCAAGCTGCAGGTGGTCATGCCAAGCGGGTTACTCGAACAGCACGTCTGCTGTGTCGTTTGGTCCTTTCTCGTAACCTGTTTATTACAGTCCGCTCGGACACAACGGCTCCAGTAGCCCTTATGAGATCGCGAGTGATTTTAATTGTTTCCAACATATAAAGCGAAGGTCTGAAGCTATGCAATAAGGCCACAGGTGCTACCTGTGTGTTCCAAATGGTTCAAATACATTACTGGCCATTAAAATTGCTACACCACGGAGATGACGTGCTACAGACGCGAAATTTAACCGACAAGAAGAAGATGCTGTGATATGCAAATGATTAGCTTTTCAGAGCATTCACACAAGGTTGGCGCCGATGGCGACACCTACAACGTGCTGACATGAGGAAAGTTTCCAACCGATTTCTCATACACAGACAGCAGTTGACAGGCGTTGCCTGGTTAAACGTTGTTGTGATGCCTCGTGTAAGGAGGAGAAATGCGTACCATCACGTTTCCGACTTTGATAAATGTCGGATTGTAGCCTATCGCGATTGCGGTTTATCGTATCGCGACATTGCTGCTCGCGTTGGTCGAGATCCATTGACTGTTAGCAGAATATGGAATCGGTGAGTTCAGGAAGTTAATATGGAACGCCGTGCTGGATCCCAACGGCCTGGTATCACTAGCAGTCGAGATGACAGGCATATTATCCGCATGGCTGTAACGGATCGTGCAGCCACGTCTCGATCCCTGAGTCGACAGATGGGGACGTTTGCAAGACAACAACCATCCGCACGAACAGCTCGACGACGTTTGCAGCAGAATGGACTATCAGCTCGGAGACCATGTCTGCGGTTACGCTGACGTTGCATCACAGACAGGACCGCCTGCGATGGTGTACTCAACGACGAACCTGGCTGCACGAATGGCAAAACGTCTTGTTTTCGGATGAATCCAGGTTCTGTTTACAGCATCGTGATGGTTGCATCCGTGTTTGGCGACATCGCGGTGAACGCACATTAGAAGCGTGTATTCGTCATCGCCATACTGGCGTATCACCCGGTGTGATGGTATGGGGTGCCATTGGTTACACGTCTCGGTCACCTCTTGTTCCTATTGACGGCACTTTGAACAGTGAACGTTACATTTGAGATGTGTTACCACCCGTGGCTCTATCCTTCATTCGATCCCTGCGAAATCCTGAATTTCAGCAGGATAATGCACGACAACATGTTGCAGGTCCCGTACGGGCTTTTCTGGATACAGAAAATGTTCTAATGCTGCTCTGGCCAGCACATTCTCCAGATATCTCAACAATTGGAAAGGTCTGGTCAATGGTGGCCGAGCAACTGGCTCGTCACAATACGCCAGTCACTACTCTTGATGAATTGTGGTATCGTGTTGAAGCTGCATGTGCAGCTGTACCTGTTCACGCCATCCAAGTTCTGTTTGACTCAATGCCCAGGCGTATCAAGGCCGTTATTACGGAGAGAGGTGGTTGTTCTGGGTACAGATTTCTCAGGATCTATGCACCCAAACTGCGTGAAAATGTAATCACATGTCAGTTCTAGTATAATATATTTGTCCAATGAATAGTCGTTTATCATCTGCATTTCTTCTTGGTGTAGCAATTTTAATGGCCAGTAGTGTAGCTCTAAGCACTATGGAACTTCATATCCGAGGTCATCAGTCCCCTAGACTTAGAACTACTTAAACCTAACTAACCTAAGGACATCACACACATTCATGCCCGAGGCAGCTCGGTTCCGGACTGAAGCGCCTAGAACCACTCCGCCACAGCGGCCGGCATGTGTGTTCCCCTAAATCCTTTGAACATGGTATTTAGTTCAATGAATTCGTTTCCGAATGTTATAGTGTAGTCAGTGGCTGCCGGGAACTTAGACGGAGAGTCGTGTTGGGCGGCGCCACCAGTGACAGTCCCCAACACCTTGTTGGGTGCATGACGGTATTATTGTAAAAGCTCTTGCCGGGCCTGTCGGCAAATTTATTTTCATTATATGCCTTTTAGGTGCTATCAGTGAATTAATTTAGTTATATTGTGCTGGCCTGGATGAAAAAAATTTCGTCCTCATTCACTAGCTTTGAAACAGGTGCTTTCAATAAAGTGACTCACCAGTGTATCATATGTTGCAACGAGATACTCCGAAATATCGCTAATCTAACAGCCTCCAGTTGCAAGTAGCTGACACGTGTCCCCGCTTTCCCTCTTTTTGCAAAAAAACACGCACACGCGTGGGAAGCGGCTGGAAATGAACGGCACCCATCGGACGATGTCACAGTGATTAGCGCCGCGGCGTCGACTGACTGGAGCCGTCCCCGGCGGTACGGCCCAGCTAATCACTCAAGCGCCGGCCGTCTGCCAGATATTAGCTGAATTCGCAGATCATTCGGCGACAAACCAGCGGGGAATTGGTCGCCGTGATGGATGGCCGCCGGCGCGCCGAGCCGCGGCCGAAACCCGAGTCGTGCAATGCGTCATATTAGTGACGTCGCGTCGCAAAGTAATGGCCGTCTGGAGACCCCGCGGCTGTCACCGGCGGCTGGAGCGACGCGACGCCTGCCGCTGCCAGCGCCGGGCATCGCGCGGCAGCGGCGAACCGACTACTGTCCGCTTCGGGATGTGGTTTAGTTGCTGCTAAGCCGGTTATTTGCAGTGAAACTTGGGCTATTGCCGTCGTATCGAACGTTCATGTGCGCTGTCTGACCAAAAGTACCCGAATATCCCAACGTAGTGGCGGAATTGACCACCAGATGTTACGAGAGGCAGACCCGCCAGTATAAAATGAGGTGGGGAGTATTGTGCAGTCAGTAACCCGACTGCTAAAGGCCCCTGCAGCAATCCGATTCCCCACAATAACTTCCGACGAAGTATGCAGCTATATTAATGTCCTCCACAACAAGAAAGCCCCTGGTCCCGAGAAGCTCTCCCTCACCGCTTTAATAAAAAATGGTTCAAATGGCTCTGAGGACTATGGGACTTAACATCTGTGGTCATCAGTCCCCTAGAACTTAGAACTATTTAAACCTAACTAACCTAAGGACATCACACACATCCATGCCCGAGGCAGGATTCGAACCTGCGACCGTAGCAGTCGCGCGGTTCCGGACTCAGCGCCTAGAACCGCTAGACCACCGCGGCCGGCACCGCTTTAATACTTTCCTCCTGTGATTACGTAGGCTTTCCCGGCGTAATAAATCTTGAAAGTCTCTTCGGGTTTTGCTGCCGGATCCTAAAATCAACTTGATATTTCGGCGATCCAACTGGTCGCCATCTTCAGGAAAATGCTTCTTCTGCTGATGAGTCCCGCTGAGATCTGACGCCAGGCTGCAAATCGACGTCCTATATAGGCCACCGTTCAGTACACGTCGCATGCGCCGCCCATCATGGCTGCTGCCCTCCGAGAGAGGGAGGTGGCGCCGCCCTTATGCTGGAGGCTTATCGTTTAAGATTGGACGAATTTTAAGGAATTTTAACATTAAGAGTGTGTTCCGTCCATCTTCTAAGATTAGGGCACTGCTCGGCTCTGTGAAAGATTATTTGGGGCTTACGAAACCCGGTATGTACAAAAATCCGTGTCAATGTGGGAAAGCTTACATTGGCCGTTCGATTCGCACAGTGCATGACACGTGTGTGGAACATCGCCGTCATACGGGGCTACAACAGCCGGAAAAATCGGCAGTAGCAGAACACTGCATAAATGACGGACACAGTATGAAATTTGATGAAACTGTGGTAGTTGCCAACATTTCCGGTGTTTGGAACAGTGTCTATAAACAGGCGATTGAAATTAGGTTGGCTGATAATTTAATCAACCGAGACAAGGGGTTTCCTCTTAGCAAGATGTGGAATCCTGTTCTATCTTGCATCAAAATTGGACGTTCTTCGGTGCGGCCCTAAGTTGCCAGCAGTGTTCCACAAAGGGCGGCGCAACCTCTCTGTCTTGGAGGGCAGCAACCGTGATGGGCGGCGCATGCGCCGTGTACTGAACGGAGGCCTATATAGGACGTCGATTTGTAGCCTGGCGTCAGTTCTCAGCGGGTCTCATCAGCAGAAGCAGCATTTTCGTGAAGATGGCGACCAGTTGGATCGCCGAAATATCGAGTCAAGTTGATTTTAGGGTCCGGTAGCAAACCCGAAGAGACTTTCAAGACCTTCCTCCTATCTCCATAGAACGGCTAACGAAAATCTACAACGCCTGTCTACAACTCCTCTACTGCCCATAGCCTTGGAAACTTGCCAGGGTTATCACCTTACCAAAGCCTGGGAAATACCTACTATTCCTCCACAATTATCGCCCTATCTCCCTCCTCAGCTGTCCAGGGAAGATACTGGAGCGCATCATCCTTTCTCACCTAAAACGTTTCCTGTCAGAACGCAACGTTATCACTCCCCAACAATTTGGCTTTCGAGAGAACCACAACACTGTCCACCAAACGATACGGCTGGTAGAGCACATTTGCAACGCCCGCCAAATCCGCCACAGCACTGGTGCCACACTCTTGGACGTACAGAAAGCGTTCGACAAGGTATGGCATACAGGACTCATCGCCAAACTCCTTGACCAGCGCTGTCCCCTCCACATCGTCCTCATAATCCGCTCCTTCCTCTGTAATGGACAATTCTTCGTAGCCATGAACAACTCCAACAGCCATCTGAGACAAAACAGAAATTACAATCAATAGTATCAAATACTCAATGATAACGAAAAATGATTTCACGTACCAGGTTAACATTGCCAATGTACTAGCTTAGCGCCTGCAAAAACCTCCAGACTGAAAGACACAGCCCCAAAAGCGGTCACCGAGAGACATAAAGGAACCAGATTCCTGACCAGCTCTCATCGGGCAGAATTAACGATCTTTAAGTACAGTCTTCATACAGAATTTCAGATAAATGCCAAGGAGGCCAATAGCTTCAGGCTGCCAGGTAGGCACCGGATAATAGTGTCCCCTTGCTCGTAGCTACGAACAAGTTCTTCAATATATCTTGGAGTATTTGGCGCACCACAAATAACTGAGCAATTCGTAACGAGGTTGCACTCCACGAGAGCCGCTCCTCGTCCGCTAATTCGCCGGTAGCAACGATCAGCGCTGCAGGAAAACACGCCCCCCCCCCCCCCCCCCCCTGCCCCAACGGTCAACGGTTTCAGCTCGCTATAATCGCCAGGACGCTGAGTACTCAGGCAAACCCGTACAGCTCCGTGCCCCACAACCCCAGAGGGAACACACAACCAAGCAAAGACGATACGATGGGGGCCAGAGTTGACGGAACGCGTGCACAAGTGGCGCCAGTAGGATCTCGCGCGCGCCTTCACAGAAGCCGCCATGGCTCAGTTATAAAAATAGCTAGAAACCGGCGGAAGGAACAACTCGTGAGTTCCAGAAGGCCCCAACGGTCCGGCTAGCACAATGGCTCTGTGGAAGGAGTTACCAAGAATGGGATGCAATGAGCCAGGAGCTCCTTATAGGTCACACATCTCTGTAGCCCATGGTAAGCGACGCTTCAAGCGGTTAAAGAGCGATGCTGCTGGAGAGCAGGTGACTGGGAACGAGTGCTGTGAAGTGATGAATCACAGCATACTCTGTGGAAATACGATGGAAGAGTTTCGGTTTGGCATACGCCAAGAGAACGTTATCTGCTATGATGTGTAGTGCCAACAGTGAAATACAGTAGAGATGGTGCTACAGTTTGGACGTATTTTTCTGGGTTAGGATGTGGTTCCCTTATTGCACGCAGTGAAATGTTAAATTTGGAACGATACGAACACATTTTATAGCATCCTGTGCTCCGTACAGTCGAGGGACGGCTTGGAGACTATGTCTGTTTCAATCAGCGTGGCAATGTACCCTGTCATAAAGTTGCATTTGAGGAGCAATGGTTTGTGGATAATAACATTACTATAATTGACTTGCTTGCCCAGAGTCCCAACGTGAACCCCAGTGGAACATCTTTGGGATGAATTGGAATGTCGACGTCCCTCCATACCGCACCCCAGTTCAAAAAAATGGCTCTGAGCACTATGGGACTTAACATCTGAGGTCATCAGTCCCCTAGAACTTAGAACTACTTAAACCTAACTAACCTAAGGACATCACGCACACCCATGCCCGAGGCCGGATTCGAACCTGCGATCGTAGCGGTCGCGCGGTTCCAGACTGAAGCGCCTATAACCGCTCGGCCACACCGGCCGGCCACACTGGTTCCCTGTCCGGCTTCGGCTCTTAAGGAAGAAGGGCTGCCGTTCCCCCACAGATATACAGACACGTCACTGAAAGTGTCCGCAGCAGAGCTCAAGCCCTAATAAAGGCGAAGGGAGGACACACCGCATTTTATCAAAATTACATCTCAATCTGGTCAATTTGGCATTCCATTTGTTCATTTCCCACTCGCCGCTGGGCCGTGATAATTCGGACAAAAAATGCATTGAGTCATGAAACCAAAAATAATACGCCCACCGACTGAAGATGCGGGATAACGACCAGGAAAAGTAAGAAGAGAGAAGAAGTTACTAGAGACAGAGAACAATCTAGAATTAGGGGAATGGAAGGATAGGGAAGGCAGTCGGTTGTTTCAGTTCGAAACGGATCAACCTGTCATTTGCATTAAAAGACGTCGGTTTCTATTGGGATATTGCATAAATAGATAACAGTATAATCAATTTGCATATTTTCACGACGGGAAAGAAATGAGAGAATTATTTACATACTGACAATGAGGAAGGCATTTCTCATCGTCATTAATGCGTGATAAGGTAATAAACAGAGCAGGATAAAGCTTAAAGTTTTGAAATGACACGAGAAGTGACCAGTAGCCTCGGAGAGGAGAGGGAGAGAGAGCAGTTTTTCTGCATAGTCCGAGCAGGTGTAGCAGAGACCACCTGGGCGGTTCAGCGCCCCGCTTAGAGCGAAGTGACCGTTGCGCCTGATGCAATAGCGGAGTCAGGTAGTGACGGAGAGAGCGTCTGGACGACAAGCATAGAGGCAGAGGAGCTTGAGATTGAAAATGCCGCTCGGCCGTTGGCCGATCCCAAAAGTAGCAGCTGAACTGCAAATTTTCCACGGCACAGCTAAATAACGTGGACGACGATTGGCTTGCATGATGCAGGATGAAGGTACTGTTTCAGAAACATGATCTGTCATTAGACGGCGAAAATAAGATCAAGCCTGTAGCTTAGAGCGTGGGATCTTGTCTTGCTCTGAGGGCAGAAGTGAGGGGCAGTAAGGATTCGGTACTCTCCGAGTGAGGAGGAACTCTATCTCTGTGTGTCCCAGGCTGCACGCACTAGAGGCATAACTGACTATGAATGTTTAGTGAGTGTGCCAGCGTGTTTCAGAGAGCTGTACATTCGTCTGTTCTCAGAGTGACGAATTTACTAAGATTCACGAGCAGATGGTGCATTCGAATTACTCTTATATACTGGTGTACTCGCAGTGAATCACTCACTATCTTTATCTGGCCTGTGGGCAAGCAGTAGATCTCACGCATACAGAAGGATACAAGAGTAGTCCGCGGTAGGACAAACTGAGTCCAAGTGTGCAGGAAGGTTTCAGCAATGGTAAGAACAGCCGCAGACACTGGTGCAGCCGTATCCAGATGGCGTGCGCCAGCCGTTCTCATATACAATTGCAACTTAGGGTGATATCGTCGCACGGCGAAGTAGGGATATAGTTCCAAGTAAATGGGGTGACATTCATTCTCCTTTACCTGCACTAGAAGCTGGCAGATTTAGAGTGGATTTGGGTAGTTTCCTCACTAATACCAGTATCATCAACTTTGTCGAAATGCAGTCACATTCCACTATGCAACATTTAATAAGGGAGAATATTTTTATCGGATCAATTTACCACTCCAAACTCGTTAGTTAAGGTTAAGGATAGGGACATTAAGTGTGACAGCTAATCCTATACTCTGCAGAAAAGGGCAATAATAAACAATACATATATATCATTTTTTTTCCACCTCCCTTAGCTCTAAGCTTTTAAGGAAAATCAAAGAAAATCAAAATCGGAATGGCTGGACATGGATTTGAATCGCCTTCCCCCTAAATACGAGTCCAGTGCCTATCTCCGCCACCTTGTCCGATAGACAGGTTAGGAGCCACGTACTAAACACCACACTACTGACCCGAGTTGCTGTTAACTGTGCGGGCCGTGAGCTGTTCCAGACGACAAGGCGCGCCAGCTAGTGTGTCCGTCCCACGCAAAAGTATCTGCCTGACTTGAGCACCACTCACCACTCATTCACATAAAGAGAAAACTAATGGTGCTAGGCGCAGACTCAGAATCATTTCTGCTTCTGACAGCTCGGTAGTACAAGAAACAAAGATCTGTTCATGTCTGCACATCGATATGCTAAAGTCGTGGGAGCAACGGTGTATCCCTGCAGAAGTTAATCTTTTTTTCATAGCAGTCGTCAGAATGATGAGAATTTGCCGCCTTACCGCTGCCTTTCTGTTTCTTTCAACACTGTGAACAGTGTCACATTTTCAGCAGTGGCTACATTAGTCTCCGACAGATGGCATAAATGTACGTTGATGTAATGTAGAGAGAAACTGAAAGAAATAATGAAGCTGAAAGTAAAGAATTAAAAACTACTATCTAGCTAGAAAAAAACCATGCCTTAAACGGTTTTTCGGAATTTCCGGGCAAAGTAAGCTAAATATCAAAGCAGCAGCTATGATAGAGCCCAGGCACATCTTTACATTACTGGGGACAGATTCAGTGCCATTAATAGGGCTAGGAATTCTATCATTTAGCTTCCACGAGTCATTACTGTTGCAGTATTTCATCCATTTCTTCCACGATTCTGCCTTGGCTTTGGTTATTTCTTTGATATACGTGTTTCTTTTTTGTCCTGTAAATTCCCTTTGCTGGCACTATTTCTGCCTCGTTGTTTACAAGTCGTGCAGTTTGCAGCCTGTGTCGGGCTGCCATTGTATCCTGCGGCATTTTCGTGAATGAGTCGTTCCATCAGGACACAGCATTTTTCAGATGTGTTCCTCTTCTCATGGACATCCTGCAGCTCTCCTGTATTGCTGTATGTAGTAGTTCTACTTCCTCATTTGCGTTTATTTCCGTTGGGTTTGGCCAGGTTTACATGCTGATGGCCAGATGGCGGTCAAACACTTGCCATTTTACAAAGGCAGTATTGTATCTCTGCAGCTCTTCTGAGGCCATCTCCCGCTGTTGTTGCGAGATTTCAAATGTGGTAACTCTGTGGGCGCCAGATATCCATTCCTCGTGGATCGTCCACTGAGAGGAAATTCTTGCTATATGAGCTGAGCAAAACCTTACGTCGATGTTACTTTCACCAGTTGGTCCACAGACAGTTGTAAGTGGCGAATCTTGATTTGCTACTGTTAAGCTGTATTGAAAAATGAAATCCTCTAGTTTTCCGTCTGCTTCATCTGTGTCCTTTCTGTGCCACAGTGGTGAAATGGTGGTTGCGTCTATTGCTATTATAATAGGTTTCCCATATAGTTTGTGGATGATGGTATCCATTCGGTTTAGGAACTGGTCAATTGGGGTATGGAACTGGCAGTGTAGACTTATCGAGTATATATCCCAAAATTCACCAGGCACAGCAGCCAGAGCTGTGCGTGCATTACATGCGGTGGTCAGCTACTGCATAGTCTAGTTCGTAGTCCGAATACCTATGGGTGCTTTTGGTTCTCCATGTTAACTGCTGTAGAATAGACGGAATCCTGGAGGACACCACCTGATGTTCTTATCGACTATAAAGGTCTCTTGGATAAGAATAATATCCAAATTTTCCTCTTCCATCTTCTGTGATAGTTGACTAGGTACTACCTTGAATCTCTGCCCATTTAGTTGAATAATTTTAAGGGAACTGTATTTTGTATTTACTCTGTCTGTTTGTCGGCCTCAGATACAGTCGGAATTTAATAATCCTTTGAGTGTGTGGCTGATAGTTGCTACAAAATTCCGTCCTGTAGTCGTACTCAATTCGCCAATGAGACACAAGAAATCTCTGGTGAGTTTCTCCGAAAGTATGACACAATGTTATTTGAAACTTCCTGGCAGATTAAAACTGTGTGCCCGACCGAGACTCGAACTCGGGACCTTTGCCTTTCGCGGGCAAGTGCTCTACCAACTGAGCTACCGAAGCACGACTCACGCCCGATACTCACAGCTTTACTTCTGCCAGTATCTCGTCTCCTACCTTCCAAACTTTACAGAAGCTCTCCTGCGAACCTTGCAGAACTAGCACTCCTGAAAGAAAGGATATAGCGGAGACATGGCTTAGCCACAGCCTCGGGGATGTTTCCAGAATGAGATTTTCACTCTGCAGCGGAGTGTGCGCTGATATGAAACGTCCTGGCAGATTAAAACTGTTTTAATCTGCCAGGAAGTTTCATATCAGCGCACATTCCACTGCAGAGTGAAAATCTCATTCTGGAAACAATGTTATTTCCCGCGCTACTACTGTACACCTGCGCATTAGTCATCGATTCGTCCACTGCTGACGATAACCCGGATGAAGATACTGTGTCATTACACAGATCCAAGACAAAAGCTTTATTTTAAATTAAGCTTATCAATTATAGAAACTATAGAACCCAATTACCGAATACTCAATGAAATTTAAATAAGTTTTGCTGCAGCCAGCAGTATTTTTTTATGGCCATAAAATATTTTTAAGCTTTTTCATGTTCACTTTCAAAAGAAGCATGCAGAAGTTATAGACTAATGTTTACAGTATGATGGTGGGTGCTGGGGATTGCTTCATGCGCCAGTACGGCCGGCACTGTTATTAGCTTTCTCTGGCAACTCCCATTGTCATTTCCAATCAGATACGCATTTAAGCACCATTCATCATCATTCACTACTTGGTACTATTGATTCGTAAGCATTTAGTGCCAGCAGGAATCAGCCAGCACTCGCCATGTGATGTAGAACTGTTTAGCTCCTTGGATGACACGCAGTGACAATGGAAGGTTCCACAGGAAGCTAATATCAATAGTGTCCATACCGCCGCATGAAGCATCCTGATACAAACACGAATACAGAAACTTCTTTATGCCTTATCTGAAGATGAGCTTGAAAAGACCTGAAAACTAGTTTATGATACTAAAAAGCAATATATCATAATTGACTGGTCGCAGCTATCTCTGCTTATATTTAAGGAATATCGCTATTTCTTCTCATGAAATGCAACAATTCCCTACGAATGTGGTTCTGGATGTCAGGTCTCAGTGACGTACATGGAGGTGACGAAAATTATGTGATACCTTCTAACATCGTATCGGACGTCCTTTTGCCCACCTTAATGCAGCACTCGACGCTGGATGTCCCTTCCAGAAATATTGTGCCATGCTGCTTCTACAGCCGGCCATAACTGCAAAAGTGTGGCCAGTGCAGGATTTTGTGCTCGACCTGACCTGTCCATTATGTCCATAAAAGTTCGGTGGGATTCATGTCGGGCGATCTGGATGGCCGAATCATTCGCTCGACACGTCTAGAATGTTCTTCAAACCAAACATGAACAATTGTTGCCCGATGAAATGACATCGTTGAATGGCTGCAAATGGTCTCCAAGTAGCCGAACTTTTCCGGTCAATGATCGGTTCAGTTGAACGAGAGAATCCAGTCCATTCCATGTAAACGTGGCCCACTCCATTATGGAGCCACCAACTGCCAGTGCAATGCTTTGTTGACAACTTGGGTCCATGGATTCGTAGGGTCTGCGCCACACTCGAATCCTACCGTCAGCTCTTACCAACCGCAAACAGGACTTGTCTGACAAGGCCACGGGTTTCCAGTCGTCTAGTGTCCAACCGATATGGTCACGAACCCAGGAGATGTGTTGCCGGCGAGGTTGTGCTGGTAGCAAAGGTCCGTGCTTCGGCCATCTCCTGCCATAGCACATTAACCCCAATTTTCGCCGCACTGTTCTAATGTCCGTCGTTGATTTCTGCGGTTACTTCACACAATGTTGCTCGTGTGTTAGCACTGTCAACTCCACTCAAACGACGCTGCTCTCGGTCGCTAAGTGAAGGACGTCGGCCATTGCATTGTCCGTGGTGAGAGGTAATGCCTAGAATTTGGTATTCTCGGCACACTCTTTACACTCCGACTACCACTGCACGTTAAAATTCCGTTAATTCCATCGGCGGCCATAATCACGTCGGAAACCTTTTCACATGAACCGCTTGAGAACAAATGACACCTCCGTCATTGCATTACCCTTTTACACCTGGTGTACGCGATACTACCGTCATCTTGAAACGTCCCCTTTGAACAATTGTACAGGACTGTGCTTAACCTGACACACAATATTTTTAGCGCAACGCAATCTGACTATCAAAGATCCCTGCAAAAGAATGGCCCTGAGTAACATTAAACTATACCTTTCACAAATCACTTACCTCACAAAAATCTTCATTACTCGAACTACTGCAATACAGCGAGCGCCACTACTGCCAGCTAAATAAAAGATTCAAACTACGGAAGGCACTAATTACTGATAGGCATAGTCAGCAAATGAAAAATTTAAATAGAGAACAAACAATGTATTTACCTTACTAGTCATAATATATATAGCAGTTCATGACAAATTACAAAACTCCGCCATCTCTCTCCCCACATCCTCCACTGCTGGCGGCTCACCTCCAACTGCGCAACGCTACGCGCTGTTCACATCCAGCTGCCGCTGCCCAACACTACAATGGCAGACAACAATGCAAACTAGCCACAGACTTCACACAGCACAGCCAGTGATTTTTATACAGAGGTGGCGTTACCAATAAAAAAACCTAAACAGCCTACTTACAATCTGTATGTGTGCGTATCGCTATCCTATGACGCTTGTCCTCTCAGTGCATATGATTCGTCTGCCACTTAAGTTATACCCAAGTATATGAACTCACAGGATACGAGCCGTTATGCATCAGAAAATTTTCATCACTGCGTTGCGAACAGCGACTGGATAATGTTTTGGTTGGTGTCTGGTGCAAAATTTCCAATCCAGTTTTATTTTGGTCATTATGTAGATTAGGCGTTAGTTGAAGAGAAGACGTCAGTCGAGAATACAAGCGCAAAGGGGACACCTAGCTGGAAGTAAGCGCATTAGCATGAAATGTGTCGTGTCCCGCTACTATGTGTCAGAAGCGCCACACGGCATGTAAACACACACGTACGGAAAACGCCAGCGCCGGGGACTGCACGCCGACGTGAGATATGACGTCACGTGGGGCGGCTATCCTGTCTAGCCAGTCACTCTGCTGGAGATGCTATTCCCCCCCACCACGGCAGCCGTAACTACTGCGGCGGGCGTCATCAAGTGACGTCATCCAAATTAATGGCACGTGATTGATGAATGTGTGGCCGTGTCCGCCGCTGTTGGCTCAGCGGATAAGCGGCGATTTACCGTTTCATTGCCTTTCACCTTCGTGTGGCAAACTGTCAGCACAATGAATTGGTACGCCTTCCGATTACTTCTACACCTCTCACGCAAACACATATTTGTGGTGGGCGCAGTTTGCACTAGCTAAGCGCAAGTCGCCGCACGTGTTATTTAACCCTTCGGCAATGGATACTCGTTTCTTCTATAAGTCAATTTCTACTGCATTAATCCACTTAGGATACTGACAACTTCTTTCAGTAAAATAACTGACGACCGCGTCTGCATGAAGTTCTATCTGATGTTTATCTTTTCCTTTACATTATTAAGAACTCGTAAATGCATTTTCCATTTTGTTATTTCGTTAGTCACACACTAGTTGACAACCACGACTGGATAGCGCAAAATTTACAACAATTACGTAATTTTCAGCTGCAGATTGACAAAGTACCGAGTATTTTGTCTCATCCATAACGCCCTACGTTTTTAAAGGAATGTGTGGTTGAAATTGAGTTTAAAATGTTGTGAAGATCTAAGGTCGTACATTAAGTTCAAACCAAAAGAGACAAAAACAAACGAAAGCCTGTCTTATATGAGGATTGTGACAAGTTAAATGTGGGTGGTCGGTTATACAATTTCCAGCTAGTTGAATCGTTTCTGTGGCTGTGATGTGATTGTAAACAAGGATCCAAGAGCGGGAATGATGAAAATATGATTCCTTCGCAGACTACAGGGATATGGGCAACGTTTGTATACCAGTCATAAGTAAGTTGAAAGGTGTGTATGATAATTTGTTACGTCAAAATGACTTAATATTAACAATGTTCACGTTACCGGTTTCGACAACTGACTGCATTCTTCTGGTGTGGGTAGCTACTGACAGCTTCATCCTGATGTATAACAATTCTATTTTCACACTTTGAACATCATGGAGTCGTATAATACATTCCAATGAATTACACACAGTGACGTCACATACGTAGAGAAAAAAAATGTTCAAATGTGTGTGAAATCTTATGGGACTTAACTGCTAAGGTCATCAGACCCTAAGCTTACATACTACTTAACCTAAATTATCCTAAGGACAAACACAC
Source organism: Schistocerca americana (assembly GCF_021461395.2). Lineage (NCBI taxonomy): Eukaryota > Metazoa > Arthropoda > Insecta > Orthoptera > Acrididae > Schistocerca > Schistocerca americana. The sequence continues at coordinate 244,916,211 of NC_060119.1, read as the reverse complement.
ACACCCATGCCCGAGGGAGGACTCGAACCTCCGCCGGATACGTAGAGAGTTTTTTTTTCTATATGACGATATTATGTATAATTCCGCGATTTCTGTCAATAAATGGTGAACCACGCCACGCAACAAAATAGACAACACGGCTTCGAGAGTGCTATAGCATGGGTCAATACGAATGGTGTTCGTCTTAGCTCGAGACAACTAAATACATCGAAAAGGACGCATCGTACGAGTAAAAATCTTTTAAGTGAAATATTAATATTAGTTACGGAAACATCTGCCTGTGCTACAGCTGGCAACCTCCTAACCATCCCTCCTGCGTTGGCGGAATCAAATTTGTATTTTCAAATGGCAATCCCCATTTTTTTTGCATGCTCGGATTCTGCGCAAAAAAAAACGTACGGCTTACTCAAACCATTGTTACTCATTCGTGGCAGATGGCGCCGTAATCGACAAATATCAAATGTGCCTGTTCTTGCATTTAATAAACGACGAATTTGATTCTACATTTCATTTACTATGTAAATGTAAACCTTTCTGATCTAATTGTTGATATTCATGTTCAAATGTGTTGTAAATGTGATTGCAGTACAAATGATATTGCTAGACATCGATATTTCTTGGAAATAAAGGGAACGTAGTTTTCCGTCCCCTCGTCTTGGTTCCTGGATCACGCCAAACGTAGTTTCTAACCACGCAATAAAACGGTTAAACAAACTGTATTGGATAATCAAACCTGAAACACCAAAGTAAATTTTAAATATAAATATCAACCGTTGAAACAAAAGGGTTTACATTTACATAGTAAATGAAATGTAGAATCAAATGCGTCGCTTTTTAATTGCGAAAACAGGCACACTTCATATTTGTCGAGTACAGCGCTATTTCCCACGAATGGGAAACAATGGTTTGGGTAAACTGTACGTATCTTTTGGCGAAGCATCCGAATATGTAATAAAAATGGGGGATTTCAATTTAAAAATACAAAGTTGTCCCGGCCAACACAGGAGGGGTGGTTAGGAGGTGGCGAGTTGTAGCATAGACTGATGTCTCCTCCACTAAGTCTTCACATAGAACATTTTCGTACAATATTTAGTTGTATCAAAAAAAAAGAAAAGAAAAAAAAACCAGCTTGTATATGCAACTACACTCCACGATTACTTTCTCTGGAGCCAACATTTTCGTAATCAAGATCGCCAAGTGCTAGTAATGCGAGACATTGTAGTGACGGACACTAGAATCCAACCAAAAAAGTAAAATGTATAGGTGAAATAAAATGTATTTGTCACTTATTCTTATTGGTTGAGAGCTGCGGCAGAAGCTCTGTACAAATTCGACAGCCAGTGGCAGTGTTTTTGGGTGTCTCTTTTTTACTTTTTTATGCGAGCTGTTGACATTTTTCCAAGTCAGTGTTTTCTCAAGTTATTGAACTTGTGGTGTCGTGATCTGGTTGGGGGTAACTAAGTTTAAGATCACCACATAATATTTAAGTTTTTTTTTTTATTTTTCATGGGTGACGAAACGTTTTAGTTGTACCAGTAAGAGTATAGGGGCCGGCCAGAGTGGCCGTGCGGTTCTAGGCACTTCAGTCTGGAACCGCGCGACCGCTACGGTCGCAGGTTCGATTCCTGCCTCTGGCATGGATGTGTGTGTTGTCCTTAGGTTAGGTAGGTTTAAGTAGTTCTAAGTTCTAGGGGACTGATGACCTTAGATGTTAAGTCCCGTAGTGCTCAGAGCCATTTGAACCATTTTTGAAGAGTATAGGGCTAGAAAATGAACCGGATTCTATGGATGTTGAGTGAGGCAATAAATCAATTTCATTTCTTACCATGATTCTCGTTGCGTTTACACTGGTTTTCACAATCGTATTCAATTACTACCTAAGTGTAGGTCAGCTTTTTTATACGTAGGCCGTTCTCCTGTTAAAATAAAATAGACCATTCTCGTTTTGTTATACATTTAAGAAAGATAATATAAAGGTAACATGGTATAGTTAAATATTGTGTATATCATTTATGAAATGACCGACGTGAGAAATACATTCAAGATATTTTCATATTTTTGCTGCAGCGAGAAAAAAAATTCATTTTCCGTGATCAGTAATCTCTTGAAATAAGAGTTGTTTCCAGATCAGGTATATACCATGTATTGTCTCCTTTAACTGCTATTTGGAAAACTTCTTTGCGTTGGGAACAGCTTCAGAGACTTCCATTTGGTAAGATTTCAGTTGTAGGCCTACACCACAGAACATTATACAAAGTTATCTTGCATCTACAATGCGGGCCAAATAAAAGTGGCCCTGACGAGTGGATACCATTGGACGTGAACGTACATATAACAATACCTCGTGACTCGCACACCACGTGTACGCCCGCCATGCGATCCACACCGTTTCAGAACGTAGTGTGGGCTGTCTCAGTGTCGGCGGAGCAGTGCAAAGAGGACGATGGAACAATAAGCGGGTGTCCGCTGTGGAAAGGTACGTGACAACAAAGTCGTGGGTAAGTTGTGCTCAGTTGCTTGTCTAGAAGTCTAATGGTGTCAAAGTGACAGAAAATAGTGCCATGCAACGCTTTGTCCGAAAATGACGTCAGACAAGATCTGTTTTCAACAAGTCGAAAAACATCCGGAAATGTGACTGTAGTTCACAAAAAAATGCTTCAGTCTTCTGCCAAATCAACCCGATGCCTGTCGCAAGAGACTGGCTCTTTGTGTCCTGGAACTCTGTTCTCCAGGCCACTTTCATTTGCTCTACCCTGTACAATGCCCGACAGAGTTAAGCACCCAGAAGGGAAGGAGGAAACTAAATTGACCTTCACAGGTTGATAGAGTACGTGATGTTATTCTGAGACTAACCGGAACAACCGCTCGCCAGTTTTGTCCCGTTACAAGGTGTTTCTCATATTGTACACCCATTGTCACATAGGTCGCATTTTGCACTTACTAATTGTTCCGTTTTTAATTTTTTGCCACTTCCTAATTTTGAAGGTATCTTTCTCGATTCACATTAGAGGAAGGAAGCAGAGAAGATAGTGTCTAACGTCTTGTCGATGACGGCATCATTGGAGGCGGTAATTACATTCAGTCTCTGTGGTAAGGGGTATTTCTGTGGAGGGGTTACCAGTCTGTAGTTTCTCGAAATCTGCTTCGTATTCAGACCTATCTTCAAAGAATACACTTCAGTCAGAATCTCCTCGTGTCTGCACTGAGCTTTGGGAATTTCACATGAGTCAGGCAGCAGTAGCCGACCGAAACAGACGCAGCAACAGGGAAGTAACCGCGTTTGTGTCATTTACGGCTTCCTGACCAGTAGAGAATTTTATTGTATCATCTGCGTGCTTTAACAATTTAGTTTCTTGAGTTTCTGCGTGTAAATTTAATATCTAATAGCTACAGTTGTCCCGATTTCGTTTGCGTCGGAAAATAAACTGATTTTGTGACATAAAAATGGTTCAAATGGCTCTGAGCACTATGGGACTTAACATCTATGGTCATCAGTCCTCTAGAACTTAAAACTACTTAAACCTAACTAACCTAAGGACATCACACAACACCCAGTCATCACGAGGCAGAGAAAATCCCTGACCCCGCCGGGAATCGAACCCGGGAACCCGGGCGTGGGAAGCAAGAACGCTACCGCACGACCACGAGCTGCGGACTTTATGAGATATTACAAGTTCCTAATCAGGGACAAATTATTTAGTTTCACCTGAGAGCTTCGGTAGTTAGGTTTTCGAATGTCTGCGTATTACTAGACACAGTTAGTGCGTTTCCGTCAGCGGCTACCAGTAGAGTAGAGTTGTGTAGCACGTGCCGACAGTCCGTTTATCTGCATAGTTTAGTTTTCCACTGTCTTAAGTATGGACAGGGACTGCGATTATTGTGAGCGGATGCGAGACGAGTTGGTGACACTTCGCTCTCGTCTTCAGGCTGTGATGGCTGCGGTTACACAGCTTGAGGCTGCAGTGGATGGGCACCACTCTTGGGGACCGGCCGGGGGAACCAATGGACGTCCCTCACGTCAGAGTCCTCCGATCGGTCCTCACCGGTGGCCAACCCAGTTACTGCTCGCACTGAGGCTGACCCTTCACCAGTGGTCGAGTTGGAGGTCGCCCCGGGGCGAGGCAGGCGGCGAAAGGCTTCCCAGGCGGCCGCAGTTAAGGCCTCCCCAGTTTGTCTGACAAACAGGTTCCAGGTGCTGCCTGTGGCTGACGCTGTCGCTGAGCCAGATGCTGTCGCCTGTCCTGTTTCAGAGGAAATCACTCGGCCTGCAAGAGCCAGGCAATCGCAGAGTGTGGGATTATTGATAGCTGGGAGCTCCAACGTTAGGCGCGTTATGTGGGCCTTTAGTGTCTTAGCTGACAAGAAGGGTAAGGAAACCAATGTGCACTCCGTGTGCATACCGGGTGGAGTCATTACAGATGTGGAAAGGGTCCTCCCGGATGCCATGAGGAGCACAGGGTGCAGCCAACTGCAGGTGGTTGCTCACGTCGGTACCAATGATGTTTGTCACTTTGGGTCAGAAGAGATTCTCTATGGTTTCGAGCGGCTAACAGAAGTGGTAAGGGCTGCCAGTCTTGCTTGCAAGATGAAAGCAGAGCTGACCGTTTGCAGCATAGTCGACAGGACCGATTGCGGACTTCTGATACAGAGCCGAGTGGACGGTCTGAATCAGAGGCTCAGACGGTTCTGCAACCGTGTAGGCTGCAGATTCCTCGACTTGCGCCAAAGGGTGGTTGAGTTTCGGCTTCCGCGGAATAGGTCCGGTGTCCACTATACGCAGGAGGCGGCTACACGGGTATCAGGGGCTGTGTGGCGTGGACTGGGCTTTTTTTTTTTATTAATTTATTTTAGGTTAAGCTGTCTCGGGAAAACACAAGAAGGGCTTCAGTCACAAAGGGTGCAGGCTGAACATAGGAAAAACGTAGATACAGGAACCATCGGTATAACAGTTGTAAATTGTCGTAGCTGTTGGGAAAGTACCAGAGCTCCAAGCGCTAATAGAAGGCACTAATGCTCAAATCGTTATAGGCACTGAAAGCTGGCTAAAGCCGGCTACAAGCTCAGGCGAAATTTTTGCGAAGAACCTAACGGTGTTCTAAAAGGACAGGCTAAACACGGTTGTCGGTGGCGTGTTTGTTGCTGTCAGAAGTAGTTTATCTGGTCGCGAAACTGAAGTAGATAGTTCCTGTGAGTTAGTATGGGCAGAGGTCATTGTTGGCAACCGGAATAAAATAATAATTGTATCATTTTACCGACCTCCCAATTCAGATGACACAGTTGCTGAAAGGTTAAAAAAACTTAAGTTTGATTTCAAACACATACCCGACTCATACGATTATAGTTGGTGGTGACTTTAATTTATCCTCGATATGTTGGCGAAAATACATGTTTAATTCCGGAGGTACGCATAAAATATCATCCGAAACTGTGCTAAACGCATTCTCTGAAAATTATTTAGAGCAGTTAGTTCATGAGCCCATGCGAGTAGTAAACGGTTGTGAAAACACACTTGACCTCTTAGCAACAAATAATCCTCAGTTAATAACGAGCATCAAAACCGATTCAGGGATTAGTGAACACACAGTTGTCATAGCGAGACTGAATATTGTGATCCCCAAATCCTCGAAAAATAAGCGAAAATTATACCTATGCAAAAAAGCAGATAAGAATTCACTTGACGCTATCCTAAGAGACAACCTCCACTCATTCCAAATTAATAATATAAGTGTAGACCACATTGGCTTAGATTCAAAGAAATAGTATCGACAGCAATTGAGAGATTTATACCAAATAAATTATCAAAAGACTGAGCTGATCCTCCTTGTTACACAAAATGGGTTAGAACACTATTGCAAAAACAACAAAACAAGCATGCCAAATTTAAACAGACTCGAAATTTAGCGCGGACTTCAATGCGAGATTCCTATAACAGTTTCCACAACGAAACGTTATCTCGAAACCTGGCAGAAAATTCAAAGAGATTCTGGTCGAATGAGAAGTATGTTAGCGGCAAGAAACAATCGATGCCTTCTCTGCGCGATAGCAATGGAGATACTATCGATGAAAGTGCTGCCAAAGCAGAGTTACTAAACACAGCCTTCCGAAATGCCGTCACAAAAGAAGACAAAGTAAATGTTCCAGAATTTGAATCGAGAGCAGCTGCCAACATGAGTAACGTAGAAGTAAATATTCACGGAGTAGTGAAGAAACTTAAATCACTTAATAAAAGCAAGTGTTCTGGTTCAGACTGTATGCCAATTAGGTTCCTTTCGGAGTATGTTGATGCATTAGCTCCATACTTAACAATCATATACCACCGTTCGCTCGACGAAAGATCCGTACCCAAAGACTGGAAAGTTGCACAGGTCACACCAATATTCAAGAAAGGTAGTAGAAGTAATCCACTAAATTACAGGCCCATATCGTTAACGTCGATATGCAGCAGGATTTTAGAACATATATTGTGTCCGAACATTATGAATTACCTCGAAGAAAACGGTCTATTGACACACAGTCAACATGGGTTTATAAAACATCGTTCCTGTGAAACACAACTAGCTCTTTATTCACATGAAGTGTTGATTGCTATTGACAGGGATTTCAGATCGAATCCGTATTTCAGGATTTCCGGAAGGCTTTTGACACTGTACCACACAAGCGGCTCGTAGTGAAATTGCGTGCCTATGGAATGTCGTCTCCGTTAAGTGACTGGATTTGTGATTTCCTGTCAGAGAGGTCACAGTTCGTAGTAATTGACGGAAAGTCACCGAGAAAAACAGAAGTGATTTCTGGCGTACCCCAAGGTAGTGGTATAGACCTTTTGCTGTTTCTTATCTATATAAACGATTTTGGATACAATCTGAGCAGCCGCCTTCGGTCGTTTGCAGATGACGCTGTCGTTTATCGACTAATAAAGTCATCAGAAAATCAAAACAAACCGCAAAACGATTTAGAAAAGATATCTGAATGGTGCGAAATGTGGCAGTTGACCCTAAACAACGAAACGTTTGAGGTCATCCACATGACTGCTACAAAGGAACTCGTTAAACTTGGTTGCACGATAAATCAGTCTAATCTAAAAGTCGTAAATTCAACTAAATACCTAGGTATTACAATTACGAACAACTTAAATTGGAAGGAGCACATAGAAAATGTTGTGGGGAAGGCTAACCAAAGACTGCGTTTTATTGGCAGGAGTCTTAGAAAATCTAACAGATCTACTACGCTTGTCCGTCCTCTTTTAGAATACTGCTGCGTGGTGAGGGATCCTTACCAGATAGGACTGACTGAGTACATCGAAAAAGTTCAAAGAAAGGCAGCTCGTTTTGTGTTATCGTGAAATGTGGGAGAGAGTGTCACAGAAATGATACAGGACTTGTCTGGAATTCATTAAAAGAAAGGCGTTTTTCGCTGCAACGGAATCTTCTCACGAAATTCCAACCACCAACTTTCTTCTCGGAATGCGAAAATATTTTGTTGACACCTACCTAGATAGGGAGGAACGATCACCACGATGAAATAAGGGAAATCAGGGTTCGTACGAAAAGATGTATGTGTTCCCTTTTTTTGGCGCGCTATACGAGATTGGAATAATAGAGAATTGTGAAGGTGGTTCGTTGAACCCTCTGCCAGGCACTTGAATGTGATTTGCAGAGTATCCGTTTAGATGTAGATGTAGATGTACATGTAGAGTGTACCGTATGAGATGTCTCACCGAGCGAGGTGGCGCAGTGGTTAGCACACTGGACTCGCATTCGGGAGGACGACGGTTCAGTCCCGCGTTCGGCCATTCTGATTTAGGTTTTCCGTGACTTCCCTAAATCGATCCAGGTAAATACCGGGATCGTTCCTCTGAAAGGGCACGGCCGACTTCCTTCCCCGTCCTTCCCTAATCTGAGGAGACTGATGACCTAGATGTTTGGTCTCTTCCTCCAAAACAACCCAATCCAATGAGATGTCTCATGGTTAAATGGAGTCGTATTTGGCAGCATAGCCATCTCATTTGTTATTTGATACTGAGAAGTTTCTTCGTTGCATTCTCTCAATCGTCTTCTTGCGCTCTTAGTTCAAGAACTCCATAGTGGCTCTCTTGCACGCATTACCACACTAGTGCCTCTGGGGTAAAGGAAACGGCGGAGAAAATTGTCGCCACCACTAAGACGTATTTTCAGGATGAATCTGAACAATGAAATGTAATGTTACTAAAACTTCCTCACAAATCGGAATAGCACACCTGACAGGAATTGAAATAACATTCCTCGCCATCACGGATAACGACTTAGCAGATGATGTATTCTAGCACACTACACGCCCTGCAGAAGGGATGAGTATGACAGTACATTGCTCTTACATCCCAGACTTCACAGAGGCTTCCCTCCATACCCTGCGGGTCTAGCACTGCTGAACCGGAGGATGTAGTGTGAAATGGTTGAGGCACAGCCTAAGGGTCATTTGTAGGGCAAATAATTTACTTGGCAACAAAGAATACGCTGTAATGAAACTGTTGTTTTTAATCATCCATTCTTTCAACTGATTTAATGTTGTCCTAAAATTTTTCTACCTTGTGCTAATTTTTTGAAGCCTACGCAAGTACTATACCCATATATCTCTATATTTTGAAATATTCTAGTGAGACCCGAGTTTCTTCCGGTATATAAAGTGTTCAAACAAGTTACGGGAATGCAGCCGGGTGACGTTGTCAATAACCGCCGATATTTCGACAGTGAGCATGCTGTCATTTCCAAGGCAAAACTGTAGCAAGTAACCACTGTGCAAGGGAATTTCAAACCTCTTTTTGCAGTGCAATTACGGGAAAATACCACATGCCTACACACACAGACAGTGTAAACCGTAGCTCCACCACACAACCACGTCACAAGTTATCGACAATGAAAATCGATAACCAACTGGCGGGATAGAATTATCTCTGTAGTGGACTGGCCAGACAGCCAATCCACTATGCCCGGTAGCCGAAAGGCACACGTTAAGCTCACGCAGACTGGCGTGAGGTCTGGAACAGTTATAGGAGTTGAGTCTAGTAAAAAAAGGAGGTAACTGGTAGAATACTTAACTTTAATCCACACTTGGTGAACATCTCTCTTGACTGTACATGCTTCAAGATAAATATGAAATGCTATGGCGCCTTGCTAGGTCGTAGCAAATGACGTAGCTGAAGGCTATGCTAACTATCGTCTCGGCAAATGAGAGCGTATTTGTCAGTTAACCGTCGCTAGGAAAGTCGGCTGTACAACTGCGGCGAGTGCTAGGACGTCTCTCTAGACCTGCTGTGTGGCGGCGCTCGTTCTGCAATCACTGACAGTGGCGACACGCGGGTCCGACGTATACTAGCGGACCGCGGCCGATGTAAAGGCTACCACCTAGCAAGTGTGGTGTCTGGCGGTGACACCACACTCTCTCTCTTTGTTTTATGACAAAGGAGAGAGCTGGATTTTACGCAGAATTTAAGCAAAAACGTCCATCTGTATTTGTAAAGTTACTCGCTAATTAAATTTAACTGTTTTCTTAGTAACACCACCCCAATCCTTACAAGAGTTGTCAAATGCTCGTTCCACTTCATATCGCTTTGTAGCGTTAGGCCCAGATATTTAAACTACTTGACTGTGTGAAGCAGGACACTAGTAATATTGCAACTGAACATTACAGATTTGTTCTTACAACTCATCCGCATTAACTTATATTTTTGCACGTTTAGAGCTAGCTGCTATTCATCATCACACCAACTGGAAATTTTGTCTGAGTCGTCTTGTACCTCCCTAAAGACACTTAACTTCGGCTCAGCCCCGTACACCACAGCGTTATCAGCAAACAACCGCAGACTGTTGCTTATCCTGTCCGAAAGATAATTTGTGTATATAGAAAATAAAAGCGGTCCTATCACACTTCTCTGGGGCGCTCCTGACGTTAACCTTGTCTCTGAACACACGCCATCGAAGACAACATACTGGGCTCTATTGTTTAAGAAGTCTTCGAGCCACTCACATATCTGTGAACTTATTCCGTATGCTCCTACCTTCGTTAACAGCCTGCATTGCGGCACCGTCTCATATGCTTTCCGAAAATGTAGAAATATGGAATCTGCCTGTTATCTGCCATGGTTCTCAGTACATCATGTGAGAAAGGGGCAAGCTGAGTTTTATACGAGGGATGCTTTCCAAAACAAAGTTGATTCGTGGAGATAAGTTTCTTAGCCTCAAAAAAGTTTATTATGTTTGAACTGAGAATATGTTCAAGGATTCTGCAGCAAACAGACGTTAGGGATATTGGTCTATAATTTTGCGGGTCCATTCTTTTACCTTTCTTATATACTGGAGAGACCTGCGCATTTTTCTAATCACTTGGGGATTTATGCTGGCGATAAATGCAAGCCAGGTCTTCGAATCTTTATTTCTATATCATCCATAGGGGAATTTGACCCGTGTTTCACTATAACCATGAAGAAATGTGACTTCAGGATGGACTAAATCAACTGACAAATTGTTAGGGTCAGAGATGACATGGTCCCTGCGAACCAAGGTACGAAGTACCCCATCACGCTGAACGGGATGCTGACAACTACCAGCCTGTAGATACAATTCAGTAGAACAGGCTTCCTATAAACAACTTATCCCAACGTCTTCCTACTGACTAATACATCAAGGAAGGGGTGGATTCATCCATTCCCATCACCATCGTGGAACAAATATTAGGGTGGACTGAATTCATGTGATCTAAAAAGTCGTTCGGATTCTCACTGCCGTGAGGCCAAACAAGAGAAGCATCATCCTAATATGTGAAAAGAGCACGCAGGTTTCTGCATGGAAACCTGCTCTCTCTCTCTCTCTCTCTCTCTCTCTCTCTCTCTCTCTCTTTCTCTCTCTTTTCAACAGACTGAGGGGCAGAGTTAATGCTACCTCACCCGTTGGTTATTAATTTTTCTACTATTGATAATTTCTGACATCGGGGATCTTTGGTTACGTGGTGGCACTTGTGTTTACAGTACGCGAGCGCGCGCGCGCGCGCACAAATGGCTCTGAGCACTATGGGACTTAACATCTGTGGTCATCAGTCCCTAGAACTAAGAACTACTTAAATCTAACTAACCTAAGGACATCACACACATCCATGCCCGTGGCAGGATTCGAACTTGCTACCGTAGCGGTCGCGCGATTCCAGGCTGAAGCGCCTACAACCGCTCGGCCACTCCGGCCGGCCTGTGTGTGTGTGTGTGTGTGTGTGTGTGTGTGTGTGTGTGTGTGTGTGTGTGTATGTGCATGTTTATGTGTGTGTGTGTGAGTGTTATCTTTCCGGAATTTCTCAGGAAACTGATATTTTAAATGCCCTTACACAATACTACCTTTCTCCAGTTTTACCTTGAAAATGACAGGGTGATCACCTGTCGTAGTATTGGCGGTTGCCGACATTATTAGGCGGCTGCATTCCTGTAAGTTGTGGGATATTTTAGTCTGCTTTTTAACGTGTGCTACTCCTTCTAGCATCAAGTTAATTATTTGTGGAGGAGGTTAGAGATCCCCAAATGACTCACCGTTCCCCTTTTAAGTATCACGGCGCAATGATAAGAGAGTGGACTCGATTTCGAGAGGTCGCTGGTTCAAATTCCCTTCCGGCCATCCAAATTCCCTTAAATCGCTTAAGGCGAATGCCAGAACAGTTCCTTTGATAGGGCACGGATGATAGCGTTTCCCATTATTCTCCCATGGGAACTTCTGCTTCGTCCCTAATGACCACGTCGTCGCTGGGATGCTAGCCTCTTATTTTCGTTGTTCTTTATTTCTTCGCCAATTTTGTTTCATACTTCCTCATTACTTACGCCATCTGTGCTCTTAACTTTTAATATCCTTCGATAGCACCTCATTTCGAATGCCTTTTTCTCCTGACAGATTAACAGATCAAAACGTGGAGCCTCGTGTCTCTCGGACTGTGAGGAGGTGAGCTGGTGAAAGTGTCACCTGCGAAAGGGAAAAAGGCACGCTAGATAGCTGGGCCGACACAGAATTTTAATCTTTCGAGAAGTTTCCCTACAGGTTGCATTACCCTGCAGCCGGTCGGAGTGGCCCTATCATGTATCAAAACAGCTACATGTTATTGAGTATATTAAGTTAGACCAAATATTCGTTAGATAACAACACACAGTAAACATGGTATATATATTTAAGATCATATGCTCATATCCTGATTTATGGATTTCATCGAACATTGGAAAAGTTCTCCTGAAAAAACATTTTGTGGCTTGTGACTCTCTCTGGCACATCCCTTCAATTCTTTACTAGTACAGGCGGTTTCGCAATCTAAGTTTGCGTCATCAGGCACTTCTAAATATACATAAAAAAACAGAAATTGGAGGAAAATGTGAAACTTTTTTTTTTTTTTTTTTTTTTGACAAGAGATGCAGCTGAGCGGTTCTAGGCGCTTCAGTCTGGAACTGCGCGACCGCTACGGTCGGAGGTTCGAATCCTGCCTCGGGCATGGAGGTGTGTGATGTCCTTAGATTAGTTAGGTTTAAGTAGTTCTAAGTTCTAGGGGACTGATGACCTCAGAAGTTAAGTCCCATAGTACTCAGAGCCATTTGAACCATTACCCTGCAGACTGAAAATTTTCATATAAATGTTGAAACAGGGACTGTGTGTCTATTTTGATTCTTCCTCTGGATAGAGCGCGATGTGTGAGTCGACGCTGCGACGACAGGATTTGTTCCCGGTGGTACCAGGAGCGCGTACGAGAAGATCCCGTGCAAGGCTGTAGTCTGTTTCCTCTTCCAGCGCCACTCCCTTGCCGCTACCGGCGGACTTTGCACGTGTTTACACCGGGAGTGTTCGGGACGGGGCGTCGAGTTTATTAGGGCGGCCAAAGAACGCCGTAACTCAGCGGATGAGAGCAAGTGCAAACCGCGTCCCGGCGCCGGACCCGCCCCAGAGCCAACAGCGGCGGCTGGCGGGCGCCGCTCTCATTAGGACCTCCTGGAGACCGCCGGCTACCCGGCCATAAATTAAGGCGCAGCCTAACCAAAGGTTTTAAGCGCAAACCTTCCCCGATGGCGGCATAAGTCAAAACTCAGACATACGTTCGGCTTTGGCTTCTCCAGCGCCCAGTTCCTCGCCCGGGGCCCCTTACTCCGGGACGCCGAGAGGCTGCCCGGCCAGAGAATTAGACATTACAATGAATCCTGCGAGCCATATTAAACCTTACAGTAAATACCAGTAAATCAAGATCGCGGAGGATTTGGCTCCCGGAGACACTGCAGGGCTCCGCCGCCGGGCGCACCTCGCAGAACATCATAAGCCTGTGTCGCAGGCCGGGCCCAGCCGCGGAGCACACATCTGCCAGAAATCCTCCTCCGTCCGTACAGCGTCTCCTCAGCACTTTGTTTGCGTTCGACCAGGTACACATACTAAGATCTGCGTGAGTAGGCACTCGACCTCTAGAGGTTGCACAGCCTTCTCTGCCACCACCCACTCGTGTGAAGTCCAACGTGGGGCACTTGCCCCACCAATGTCGTTTCCCGGCACAGCCTCACTATACCAGAATGAAGTAAGTGCGAACTGCGTAGCGCAATCGGGACGTTAACGACAATGGGTTAGTTATAAATTGCTAGAATGAAATTTTCACTCTACAGCGGAGTGTGCGCTGATATGAAACTTCCTGGCAGATTAAAACTATGTGCCGGACCGAGACTCGAACTCGGGACCTTTGCCTTTCGCGGGCAAGTGCTCTACCAACTGAGCTACCCAAGCACGACTCACGCCCCGTTCTCACAGCTTTACTTCTGCCAGTACCTCGTCTCCTACCTTCCAAACTTTACAGAAGCTCTCCTGCGAACCTCGAGTCTCGGTCCGGCACACATTTTTAATCTGTCAGGAAGTTTCATATCAGCGCACACTTCGCTGTAGAGTGAAAATTTCATTCTAGAAACATCCCCCAGGCTGTGGCTAAGCCACGTCTCCGTAATATCCTTTCTTTCAGGAGTGCTAGTTCTGCAAGGTTAGCAGGAGAGCTTCTGTAAAGTTTGGAAGGTAGGAGACGAGGTACTGGCAGAAGTAAAGCTGTGAGGACGGGGCGTGAGTCGTGCTTGGGTAGCTCAGTTGGTTGCCGGCACGGTAGCTCAGCGTGTTCGGTCAGAGGGTTAGCTGCCCTCTGTAATAAAAAAAAACTGAGTTAATCAATCAACAATGAACTTAAACGGATATCTTACGACGTCCACCCCCAGCAGATGCAACGAACAAAAGTGAACAAAATGAGATTAAAAAAAAAAAAAAAAAGTTGGTGGAGCACTTGCCCGCGAAAGGCAAAGGTCCCGAGTTCGAGTCCCGGTCCGGTACACAGTTTTAACCTGCCAGGAAGTTTCATATCAGCGCACACTTCGCTGTAGAGTGAAAATTTCATTCTAGAAACATCCCTCAGGCTGTGGCTAAGCCATGTCTCCGCAATATTCTTTCTTTCAGGAGTGCTAGTTCTGCAAGGTTCGCAGGAGAGCTTCTGTAAAGTTTGGAAGGTAGGAGACGAGGTACTGGCAGATATAAATTTCTGTCAACCTTTATATCGGAGATGAGAGGGAGAGAATCTCCTTTGTTTGAAGCAAATAAGTTTCCTGAAAATAGTTTACAGAATTGCAATAGGCAGAAAAGATTGTTCAGTTTCTATCAGATACTTATGTGAGGTGTTGGACCATAAACCCCTTAGTAAGATTCAGTCTATTTATTCGGACTTCCTACTTCAAAGCTAATTGCCGGTACATATAAGAAACAAGTACAAAGCAATCACTTGTTCTTGGTTAGCATTGAAATCTCTCTAAGTAATTGAGACAAAGACTGACAGCCTCTGTCCAACACTATTCCAACGAAACTCTAAAAGTCCTACTTGACCTGCAGTTCCTGAGTGTCCACCAGTCAATCACCATCTTCTCGTAGTTGAAGTCTTTCACAGCTGTATCGGCTGTTACGGGCCTACTCGGTCACGCTGGCATCTCGCTGCGGAATCTCCAAACTGCCGGCACTGGCTCTGAATCTGCATCTGACTCTCTGCTCCTACCTGTTCCGCTGCCTGGCCTTTTATTTCGTTTTTCATGTACTTGGGTGCACACGAATTAATTTGTTTCACACGACCCTTTCATTTCTAAGTGATCGGATTGCACAAGAATGCCTATAGTTCCATACGACACTCTCGTTTCTAATTGGTCGGCTTGCGCGAGAATGCCTTCGGTTACACACGACACTATCGTTTCTACCTGCACACAACTTAATTTGCTTCCACATGAGTGTTTTCCGCAAATGACTGAGACTCTCTCTTGCTGTATTATCGCCCGTTTGCGTCTTCCATTGCACAAGTTTGATTCAGGCTGCTTCCTCTGGCAGGAAGTCAAACACAAAGTTATTTGATCAACAAGCCGTACTTGGTAGCCTCCGCCGCTTATCTTGTCCCTACGTCCTGGTGGACTATTTCTTAATGTCAGTTAGCTATTTGCCTATGGAGCCTGGACTCTTATTTTGGTCACAAAAGCAACTATAAAAATTAAAATTTTCTACGGTCACTAAACACCATCTCTCGCATAAAATCGTGATGACTGGGTGTTGTGTGCTATCCTTAGGTTAGTTAGGTTTAAGTAGTTCTAAGTTCTAGGGGACTGATGACCATAGATGTTAAGTCCCATAGTGCTCAGAGCCATTTGAACCATTTTTTTTTTGAACCCGCGTAAAAAATTGCTTTAGTGGAAGTTTCACAGCCAACTTTAGGAGAATAAAGTAGCATCAAAACTAAGAATTTCCAAAATGGCAAGGGATTCTAGAAATTACAAGCTACGATTAAACAGGATACTTGGCAATTGCTTCCAGAAGTGCCTGCCCATGTGGAATGGGTTGTGGGGCGACCTGATAACATTTCAGCCAGGTTTAGGCACTCATTCACATGCTGACCATATCTGCTGTCAACAACAAATCTTACGTACCACAGGAAGATGAACAAGTAAAGACAGAGACGGGAAGAACGGCCGTAACCCCTCCCCCCACCCCACAAAGGATCGCTATTCCTGTCTTTTGTGTGTTTATTATTCCTAGAACACTAAAGGGGAGACAATGATACATTGTTACTAAACCATCGTAAATTTTCCTGCTCCATATTTTATAGTTTATGCACTAGTCAACTACATTTATAACGCCTCTAATTGTATGTCACATACAAAATAATTACAAAATACAGATTGCATCAGATTGGCAGGAACAACGAATTGCAATTTTAAATTTTACAAGGATTTAGTAATCTACGGTTAAGCATTAAACAGTGCCTGTGTCCTCTGAAGTATGTAAATTTGGCCTAAATCTTAACTATGGAAAAGTTTGCGTTTCATCTTATGCACATCGCATTTACAAGGTGCGACAATAAAGTAATCTTTGCAAGATGTGGCAACCCTGCAGGCTTGCGTAGGCACAATATCTTTGACCTTGGTCTATAAGCTGCTTCTAGTCCAAGCGGCACATCGATGCAACTTCTCAGTCGTAAGTTGTGCTGTAATAAGTTAACATGTGTTTGTGTCTCTCATCTCGAAAAATGGAACCGCATAATATTGCGCAATGGTATGCCATTTCTTTTTCGTTAAATTGGGTGCAAACGCGACGACAACTTATGGTAAGCTTCAGAAGGCTTTTGGAGAGGAGGTTATGTCAAGAGCTCAAGTTTTTCGTTGGAATAAAATGTGTAGTGAAGGCAGAACGAATGTTGAAGATGAAGACCGCAGTGGACGACCCTGCATGCTTGTGTGCTTCTTTGATTCCAAGGGAATTGTTCATAAAGAGTGGGTGCCTCCTGGACAAACAGTTAACCAGTATTACTACAAAGAAATTTTAGAAAGACTTTGTAAAAGAGTTCTTTGTGTCTGTGCCAACATTGCTGATAATTGGATTTGCATCACGATAATGCGCCATCCCATACTGCTCCGTCAGTACAGCAATTTTTAACCTCAAAACAAATTTCAGTACTACTACAGCCATCTTATTCACCAGATATCGCTTCGTGCGACTTTTTTCTATTTTCAATAGTCAAAACGGCGCTCAAGGGACACCATTTTCAAACAACACAAAATGTCCAAAAAGCTGTGACTAGGGTCTTGGAGGATATTAGAGAAGATCAGTTGCAGAAATGTTACCGTCAATGGCAGAAGCGCTGGAAAAAGTGTGTGCGATCAGAAGT
Source organism: Schistocerca americana (assembly GCF_021461395.2). Lineage (NCBI taxonomy): Eukaryota > Metazoa > Arthropoda > Insecta > Orthoptera > Acrididae > Schistocerca > Schistocerca americana. Next base: position 244,899,018 of record NC_060119.1, on the reverse strand, counting down.
GAACTACATTGAAGGAGACAACACTAAACGTGACTAAACTGGTAAGCAAAATCAGTCTCATTACTTTGTTGTCACACCTCGTATGATTGAAATGGCTCTAAGCACTATGGGACTTAACATCTGAGGTCGTCAGTCCTCTAGACTTAGAACTACGTAAACTAGCCTAAGCACATCACACACGTCCATGCCCGAGGCAGGATTCGAACCTGCGACCGTAGTAGCAGTGCGGTTCCGAACTGAAGCGCCTAGATCCACTCGGTCACAGCGGCCGGAACATCTCGTATGATACGTTTCGTATTTTTCTTCTATGTTGTCAAGATGCTGAATTATTCTACTGTCTATATTATTGTCGTTTATGAAGGAAACTTTGGACGCTCATAATTTAAATAATAAAAGACTGCGCCAGTTGCGTTTTATCATGCATATCGCACGTTTCGAGAGTGTATTCTCATTCTCCAGTGCAAATATTTACGTTGGTATTTTAAGTGATGTTTGACTGGATTTGGTTCTGTCTACCGTGCCCTCAAGTCATGTTTCTGTGATTTTACGGCAATCTGAAAACATAAATCATGTCGCTTTTTACATCGTACTGCTAGAAAATAGTATATTTTGTCTCTGTAATTACAGCTTGGCCGCGCGGTCTTAGGAGCCTTGCCACGGTTCATGTGCCCCCCACCCCCACCCCCCGTCGGAGATTCGGTTCCTCCATTGGGCATGTGTGTGTGTGTGTTGTCGTTAGCGTGTGTTAGTTTAAGTTAGATTAAGTAATGTGGAATCCTAGGGACCGATGACCTTAGCAGTTTGGGTCCATAGAACTTAACACAAATTTCCAATTTCCTTACAGGTTGTGTACGTTCTTTGTTGTGCAGAATTTCACACGCACGCTATCACTCATACTATTTGTTTATGTGAAATCAAAACATGGTACAAATGGTACAAAGATATTATGGCAGAATGGGTTCTCTAAGAGTTTGTATACAAGCAGAAGTGTTTCGATTTTCGTGGATTACAATATTTACATCAAGTTGTCACTTGTAATCCACGAAAAATGGAACACCTGTGCTGGTGTACAAGCTATTTGGGAAGCCATGCTGTGGTAATATCTTTGTACCACATTTTCATTACACATGAACAGTGTGAGTTATGGTCAGCGTGTGTGCGGATTTCTGCACCATGATGGAGGCACAGTACACCGTAAGCAAACAGACAAAACATTCTGCTTTCTAACAGAAGCAAGTAAAAAAAATAACGTTATTGCTGGCAAGAAAAGCAGAACAGCATGCATGTAGACATCACGCAAATTCTAGTGTCGTTTGGCAAAGAGGATAAATTCTCTAAATGCGTTGTGCTATACATAAACAACGTGACTGGTGCAGTTTTATTGTTTAAATCATGAAAGAACCGGTTTCATACTTTCTAAAATCATCGATCATATTTAACGTGAATGAAATTAAATGTTACTCTTCATAAAAAGAAAACAGCAACTTTCTATGATAGCAATTGTAAGGAACCAAAGGACATATATATTTGTCTCATATTTATGTGTAGTTACCAGATTCATAGCCTTTATATTTGATTTTTTCATAGCCTACCAATCTGTTTGGTGGAGTATTCATTGTTTTCTACCAAAGTCAGTAACAATGCTGAGTCTATGCCTTGAATTACCGTGTCGTAGAGGTATTCTATTCATTTAGTGTTACAAGACTCCGGAGGCAGTTCTTTATGACTATTAATAATGGTGCTTGCAATTGTCCTCCGCAATAGTTCGCTCTTTCATGTATCATATGTCAAGGAAATTGGTGCTATTTTCTACTTTTGGTCCTATGATACATTATCTGCTACTGTGCAGACTATTAAATAAGTATTTGGCTTAATTAATTTCTTATAGTGTGTTGTTACACAACATCACAGTGACATCTACCTACATGTGGTTTATATGGGATATAGGCTTAATAATACTTCTGAAAAACTCTAATTATAAACAGTTGATGAAAATATCTGTAACTTGTCCGCTGATAGTGATTGACAGTCCGCTCTACTGCTTGAAAAATTTGGTGCCGATCACAAAATAGTTGTCACTAACACGTGTCAGAACCAGATGGATGATGTCTATGAGTTCAGTTATTTTTTGAACTCAAATTTTATTGTGTTTTACAAGTTCTTTCCTATAATTTCTGTGCATACATCAACTAGTATATTAATGTTTTTAGTATCAAGTGTCGTGAACCCTGATGGTGGGGGAACATCATATCTTTTATATTGTCCATGAGGAGGAATATGTTCTTGACTGATTACTCTCTTAAAAGTGAAGAACTTTACTAGTATTTCATGTAGCCCTTATATTACTATGTCCTGGGCTGTTGACTTAATTGACAACTGGTCTAACAGCAATATTTTCTTTGTAGATATTCTGTAAAGCTCTAACAGAGTTAAAGGCAGTCGTTTTCACAATAGCGCCTCTTTTTGCCTCTGTTATTATGAATAAAATTTCTGTTACACGTTTTTTTTTTAATTGTCACTTAGAACTCACTGAGTTACAGTAGCGACATTTGCTTTGAGGAATTAAAAGATTGTTTGTATCCTTCGTTTCTAACAGTAACTGTTGAATTGCCTCTATTTGTCTTATCTGATGAATACTGATTACGGCTGAGCTTGTCGTCTAAGTTGTTCATTTTGATGGTATTACTGTGTGAGACAACTGAGTGAAGCAGTATGAAAAGTTTCATTTTTTCTCTGTTAAGGATAATGTTTACATTGTGTCACTAGACAAGCTGCTTATTTGTATCCAACTGACCATGGCCAGTGGCTGTTTTGGAAGCTCACATGAAGTATTTATGTTTAGTGTATTTAGTTCACGATTTAGGTTATTTTCGGTCTTTGTTCAGCAGTGAATGTTCTCTGTCACTGAACGGAGTATTATTGGTATCTGTCAGGATCATAACTTTCTCATTATCTTTAATTTATACAATCATGTGAGTGATTTTTCCATACACTAAAGGATTCCTCAACAATTTTCACTTTTCGCTGGAGACGCAGATGCAATTTAAGTGGCGTTATAATAGGAATGTGTTTCTTCCCACACTGTCCATTGATTTCAGAGTTAATCCACAACTTTTCTCCTTTATTTCTTTACTATTGTATCTACTACTGCATTAGTGTACATTTTTGTTTTGGCACATATTGCGGTGAATGTCGAAAACTGTGCTAAGAATCGATTCCTACAGCTTAATTTTTGTATTATTGAATAACGGTATAACTTTCACATCTTATTCTGTTGATCGCCTGGAGATAAGGTGAGTCACGAACCACGAAGCGGCCTCATTTAAAATACTCATACATTAAAATGAATGTAGATACGCGACGGGTGCCAAAAATTATTTTTTATTGTACAAGCACAGAATATCTGTTGCCACATATGGTAAAGAATAAGTTACTGACAGCATGGAACACTTATAAAGTGCCGTTTAAGAAATTTACACTACCATAACGACTGTTAGTGGCTCAAATGGCTCTGAGCACTATGGGACTTAACTTCTGAGGTCATCAGTCCCCTAGAACTTAGAACTACTTAAACCTAACTAACTTAAGGACATCACACACATCCATGTCCGAGGCAGGATTCGAACCTGCGACCGTAGCGGTCGCGCGGTTCCAGACTGCAGCGCCTAGAACCGCTCGGCCACTCCGGCCGGCGACTGTTAGTAATCCAGATTAGAACCAATATCTACACAAAAATAAAAATGACAAAGTGTTTCACAGGTAGTAGCGTATTCACTGTGAAGTACCAACTGGAAAAAATGCCACTTTATTGCACTTATTATGATACACTTAACCAGTACAAGAAGAAGTTCACATTCTACATAAAATACGAAAATTTTATTGCATTAATTTCATATCTTAAACACAGTTAAAAAAGAATATTGTAAGAGGAGGGACTATTAGGAAATTGTGCACAACAAATGTCATTCCACCGCTGCTGTACGTAGCTTAAGTTCGTGTTCTGATAAAGGACGCAAAAAAAAAAAAAAAAAAAAAAAAAAAAAAAAAAAACTACACAAAGCATTCGAAGGTTTTTAGGAGACTGTCTGGATGGAAGTGGAATTCATGACACACTAAATAAGATAAGAAATGACCGCACTCGCCTCCCCAAAACACATACACATAGTAGCCGAGAAGACAAGAATAAATGGGATCAGCAAGAAAAGGAACGGAACGACCACCACGAATACAAGTAAGAGGCGTAACATGCTATAAAGAATAATATGCAAAGAAAGAAGAGGGAGATGAAGAAGTAGGAAAAAATACGAATAGCTCCGAAACTACTCGACGAAACTACTTAGTAATAGGATCAATGTTAAAATGTAAAATGAAGTACCGAAATAAGCTGTTGTATGAAGAACTGTATAATGTGAATGGATTTAGCATTTTGAGATCTATATGGGAATGAAGAGCGTTCGGAGCCAATCTTTAGTGGAAAGAGATACGTGTAAATATCTGTATGTTGCTGCGAACTCAAAATGTATTAAGCCGTAAGCTTTTCTCAGAAGAAACGCGTTAGCAGAAATTACAAGATGATAGAAGGAGAAAGACTTCTCTGAAACGATTCAGCTTTAGATCTTACAGTTTATATTGCAAAACTGAAACCAAATATTGCATGAAGTCTGTTAATGGCAGAGGACAAACTGAGCATTTCTCAAAATTGAGAATATTTGTTATTCTGAGCATTACAACTGCTATACTACATCCACATTAGTGAAACCTCTAAAAGTCTTTGTTTTCCCTAGATTTTTATTGTAGTTGCAAATTAATATCTTAGACGTAGGTGCTATAAAGTTTGCTATAATAGAGGAGGGGGAGAGCGGATCAGAGAAGAGGCGCAGTGGTAGAGGGTGAGGAAAGTACGACTTAAGGTACCATCCGTCACACGCTACAGGGTGGCCTGCAGAATACAGTGTTATGTATTGTATTACATTCGTCTTGCTATAAGAAGCACGTGCAATGTGCGGAGTGATATCCAGGCATTCATTTGGCCTACAGCGCAGTTTTAACCAATATCTGAGGCAGGTAGTGATGCTTGGACCACTTACGAGACATTTTCATACATCCATCCTCAACCCCAGATGGATAGCAGGATAAAAGCTGATGAATATGTGAGGAAAATGTTAATCCATGTTTATATCTGATGATGGCACCTTCAGAGTGCTGGAACCGGTCATCTAATTAACGATTGAAGCGATCGTGGCTTGTCAATTATTTTAAAAACAGTGTGATCGCCCCACGACGCACCGTGTGTTCACTGCAGAATATGTGAGGAGTAACGCACTGTCCAGTCATATTAATGTGACCACCTGCCAAAAGCCTTACGACATTTTGCAGCACAAGATGTGCAGGAAGAGAGTCAATGACCTTCTGAAGCGTATCGATAGGGATGTGAACCGCTGCCGATTGCAGTGCCGTGGCCAGTTGTGTTAGGTTTCTCGGTTCAAAAAATGGCTCTGAGCTCTATGGGACTGAACTTCTGAGGTCGTCAGTCCCCTAGAACTTAGAACAACTTAAACCTAACTAACCTAAGGATATCACACACACCCATGCCCGAGGCAGGATTCGAACCTGCGACCGTAGCGGTCGCGCGGTTCCAGATTGTAGCGCCTAGAACCACTCGGCCACCCCGGCCGGCAGGTTTCTCGGTTGAGGATCCATGGCACGAACAGGCAAACCGAGGAGCTCCCACAGTCAGTTGGGTTTGAATAAGGAGAGTTCGGTGCCAGTGGAGTACTGTATACTCATACCGTCCTCTTCGAAACACTCAGTACACTGCGAGTTGTGTGACATGCTGCATTGTCCTGCTGGTAGATACCATCATGCCGAGGAAAAACAAACTGCATGTAGGGGTGTACATAGTGACAAATGCAGTCTTGTGTTGGTTCATTGTGCCTTCCAGAAGACAAGTTCACTCAGGGAATGCTTCGAAGACAGCTTCAGACCATAACACTCCTTCCTGGTTGCAGAGTGTTTGCTTCCAGACGTTTAACGCCCTACACGCCAACGGCCATCTGTCTGATGGAGCATAAAACGCGATTCCTCTGAAAAGGCAGTCCAGTGGACGTTCAGTTGCGGTATTGGCATGCAAATTACAGCCTTTGTCACCTATGAACAGCAGTCAGTCTTGGTGCATGAACCAGGAGCTTGCTGCAGTTGCTTATATGCAACAACATTCTCTGCCGCGTGATGGCTGGGTGTTGTGTGCTGTCCTTAGGTTAGTTAGGTTTAAGTAGTTCTAAGTTCTAGGGGACTGATGACCATAGATGTTAAGTCCCATAGTGCTCAGAACCATTTTTTTATATGCAACAATGTTCGCTAAATGATCATTGAGGAGACACCGTTCGTAGCCCCTTCATCTGTGTGGCCAGTTACTCAGCAGTTGGACGTCTATTCGCTTGTGTAAATCTCCGCAGCCGGCTGGAGTGGCCGAGCGGTTCTAGGCGCTACAGTCTGGAGCCGCGCGACCGCTTAGGTCGCAAGTTCGAATCCTGCCTCGGGCATGGATGTGTATGATGTCCTTAGGTTAGTTAGGTTTAAGTAGTTCTAAGTTCTAGGGGACTGATGACCTCAGCAGTTAAGTCCCATAGTGCTCAGAGCCATTTGAACCAAATCTCCGCAGCCCTCGTTGAGCCCGGTTATCTATGGCTGGTGATGCACCGCAGTTGCCTCGGTGTCTGTTTTGCATAGTGCCAATTTGCCATGCAAAGTATAGTTTAACCATAGCGTCATGCGAACATTTTACAATCTTAGTCGTTTTGGAAATGCTTCCACCTCTGATCCGAAAGCCAATGATCATTCCTTTCTGGACGTCAGATAAATCGCTTCGTTTCTGCACTGTTTTCTCTGCCCACCTCACCACTCCCCTTCCCCCCCCCCCTCTCCCCCTCTCCCCCTCTCCCGACATGCTTTATAAAACCTCCGCTGGTAGTGCTGCTACCTGCTGTATGTGAGTGGTTATTGCACATTGACGTCAAAAGAGACGGTGGTCACATTAATGTTTCTGAACTGTGTAATAACACCGTCGTCCCAACCAGGATGGATTTTACTAGTCACATCACGCGTGAGCAGGTCAGTGGAAACCAACTTTTACTCACTTCCACGGCACTGTGTATACTTAGTTACAGGACCACTATTTGGCGATAGAGGCACCTGATGATGGTGGAGTGGTCCACCAAAACAGGTAGCATTTAAGCAAATTGACACAGACACACATTCGATGGTGTTATGATTAATTCTTATACTTAACAGAAAGGTATAATGACTTAAGCTCCAGCTGAAATAATTCTCTTGGATTATTCAGTTCCTGTGTTTACATGTGACCTACATTGTAAAAATTACTACAGGCAGTGGTTCACAGCCCTGATTATTATTAAGATAAAATGTACATTGAGGGTGTTTTATTATTATTTTATAGATAACTGAACACCACACTACATTAACTAAGAAGACTTAATTAGGAAGAAAATAAGTATGATAGTGGTGTATGGGATGGAGAGGAAATCAAGAAATTCTGACTGTAGAGGTAAGTGTGGCATAATGGAAATGTTGTATGAATTTTTGTAGTAACCTGAAACTTTTGCCTTCCGTAGTAAGTACATTGTATATGAGATTAAAAGTATTTTTCATAAAATTTAGAAATATGGGTACTGTATGTCCTCCCTTCGAACAGATATGACCCTGAAAATCGGTTTGTTTATTTCCTACTAACCAGTGCACCACTTATCCTAATCTGAAGTTACCCAGTTTTCACCAGGTTTCCCTTTGCCCACATGTATATAGTGCTGTTTGTCGAAGCCGTTAAGGCTTTGCATTTACAACAATGTTGAGTCATGGACAGAGAGTGTATGGGTTTATCTGAACTCTAGGCTATCCATTAATTACTGTGAAGATATCGTCCACTTATGCATCGACATCAGCGATTAATGTAGATTCCCCTGTCATTTGCAGATATCTAGGATATAATAACTATCCCAAACTAGTCCACATCCTTAAAGAACATTGAGATTCTTCATAAGCTCCTCACTTTCATCCATTTGCATAATACCCGATCAAATATATTATTTCATGTAATCGAACTGAAGAACATTGTGTTTAATACAACTGCAATCTTCTCTCGAAAGTGAAAGACTATTGGAATCGTCATCGTTGAGCTCGGCTCACTCAGCCTTCTCTCTACTTGTCTAGGGGTAACCGACCTGTCACACCACCAAACCAATGTGATCCGTGGCATGAGAACGCATTCAGTTACTGAAATTGGAGTAAAATACTCGTGTAAATTAGGTAATAAACGAGTTTATCATGCTGAATTAATATTTTGCGAATCTGTTGGTTTATTTGTGTATTTTCCGATTTTGGAGGCCCAGGGGCACCCTTTTGCCTTAGCCTTCTGAGCTCAAATTTTAAGCAGCTCATTTCGTAGATGGAATAGCACGAATATGTTGGAGGGGAGCAGAGGGTAACACAAGAAAAATATTTAAAAGTATCTTGTAACAGTCACTCTAATGTAGATGTAGGAACATGGTGTCAGAAAGTACTCATTAGCTGAATGAAGAAATAAAAGAATTTTTGATTTCCTACTTGTTTTGGAAACAGAAGTCGCACAGTTACATTTTGCTCGCATTTACTTCTTTTATATTTCATTTTTGGTCTTTTTCCGTTAACAGTGTCGAGGTTGCAGAGTCATTCTAGAGAGCTCATACTTGCATAAATCAAAGTTGTCGAATGCAATATACATGAATAAACTATAAACAAAATGCAGCTGTCGTGATTATGTTTCCAACCAAAACTTGGAAACGTGCGATTCTTGGCGGTCATGACATCACCAAGGAACTATATTTACTTCAATATCCACGCTTTTTAGTCAACTTATGGTGCATAATGTAGCATAAAAACAAACGCTCTTGAAAAGACAAGGAACTCCACTTTTTAGTTGCTTGACTGAGCGATGGGCTTGCCCTTTTCTCGCAAAATTTACTGTGAACCATGGCTGAAGGACGACAAGCAGATTCTATATTCCTGGATTTCCGGAAAGCGTCTGACACAGTGCTCCACTGCAAATTGTTAACGGAGCTCCGGACCCACCGATTATGTTTTAAGATATACCTCTCGAAGTCCTCTTGAGCAATGGAACCCAGTACTTTGTCCCGGACGGCGAATGTTCTTCAAAGACAAGATACCGTCAGGAGTGTCGCAGATAAGTGTGACAGGACAGCTATATATATATATATATATACGTGGTGAGTCACCTAACATTACCGCTGGATATATTTCGTAAACCACATCAAATACTGACGAATCAATTCCACAGACCGAACGTGAGGAGAGGGGCTACCATACAAACCATACAAAAATGCACGGAAGTATGTTTCTTAACACAAACCTACGTTTTTTTAAATACAACCCCGTTAGTTCTGTTAGCACATCTGAACATATAAACAAATACGTAATCAGTGCCATTTGTTGCATTGTAAAATGTTAATTACATCCGGAGATATTGTAACCTAAAGTTGACGCTTGAGTACCACTCCTCCGCTGTTCGATCGTGTGTATCGGAGAGCACCGAATTACGTAGGGATCCAAAGGGAACGGTGATGGACCTTAGGTACAGAAGAGACTGGAACAGCACATTACGTCCACATGCTAACACTTTTTTATTGGTCTTTTTTACTGACGCACATGTACATTACCATGAGGGGTGAGGTACACGTACACACGTGGTTTCCGTTTTCAATCACGGAGTGGAATAGAGTGTGTCCCGACATGTCAGGCCAATAGATGTTCAATGTGATGGCCATCATTTGCTGCACACAATTGCAGTCTCTGGCGTAATGAATGTCGTACACGCCGCAGTACATCTGGTGTAATGTCGCCGCAGGCTGCCACAATACGTTGTTTCATATCCTCTGGGGTTGTAGGCACATCACGGTACACATTCTCCTTTAACGTACCCCACAGAAAGAAGTCCAGATGTGTAGGATCAGGAGAACGGGCTGGCCAATTTATACGTCCTCCACGTCCTATGAAACGCCCGTCGAACATCCTGTCAAGCGTCAGCCTAGAGCTAATTGCGGAATGTGCAGGTGCACCATCATGCTGATACCACATACGTCGACGCGTTTCCACTGGGACATTTTCGAACAACGTTGGCAGATCAATCTGTAGAAACGCGATGTGTGTTGCAGCTGTTTGGGCCCCTGCAATGAAGTGAAGACCAATGAGGTGGTCGCCAATGATTCCGCACCATACATTTACAGTCCACGGTCGCTGTCGCTCTACCTGTCTGAGCCAGCGAGGATTGTCCACGGACCAATAATGCATGTTCCGTAGATTCACTGCCCCGTGGTTTGTGAAACCCGCTTCATCGGTAGAACTGCAACGCATTCTCTGTTAATGCCCATTGACAGAATTGCACTCGATGATTAAAGTCATCACCATGTAATTGCTGATGTAGCGACACATGAAACGGGTGAAAGCGCTGACGATGCAGTATGCGCATGACACTACTTTGACTCAGTCCACCGGCTCTCGCAATGTCCCGTGTACTCATGTGTGGGTTCATGGCAACAGCAGGTAACACACCAGCTGCACCCGCTTCTCCTGTGACGGGCCTGTTACGGACCCGTTTGCGTGCTACGACCATACCTGTTGCATACAGTTGGCGGTAGATGTTTTGCAATGTGCGGCACGTTGGATGCTGTCTGTCCGGGTACCGTTCTGCATACACCCTGCAGGCTTCAGCTGCATTTCGTCGACACTCGCCATAGATGAGTATCATCTCCGCCTTTTCAGAGTTCGAATACACCATGGTCACAGTTCCTACAATACTACACCATCACAGACGTCTGGTAACACGGTGTACTGCAGTTGGTCCGCGTGCGGAGACGAATCCAGAATAACAATAGCAGCAAGCGCTACATGCGGACATTGCGACAGCTAGACCAAACCACAACAGTGCACTACAGCCACACTCGTAAACACGGTCGTCATCGTAAACATGTCCCTGCAGTTGCTGCTCGCCGACCGTGGCCCGTGTTTGTTACAACACGCAACTGAACGTCGGAGGTTTCAAGCGTCAACTTTAAGTTACAATATCTCCGGATGTAATTAACATTTTACTATGCAACAAACGGCACTGATTGCGTATTTGTTTATATGTTCAGATGTGCTAACAAAACTAACGTGGTTCCATTTAAAAAAACGTTGGTTTGTGTTAAAAAACATACGTCCGTGCATTTTTGTATGGTTTGTATTAAACAATTACACTAGCCCCTCTCCTCACTTTCGGTCTGTGGAATCGGTTCGTCAGTATTTGATGTGGTTTACGAAATATATCCAGCGGTAGCGTTAGGGGACTCACCCTGTATATATATATATATATGATCTGACTCTGCTTGCTGATAACGCTGCAGTGTACGGGAAAGTGTAGTCACTGAGTGACTTAGAATTTCCATTTTTTGCCATAAATGGCAGCTTCTTATATCTGTAGAAAAGTGTAAGTTAATGGAGATGAGAGAGAAACAATTATTTAATATTCGAACACGGTACTAGAGATGTCCTGCTTGACACAACCACGTCGATCAAAAATCTAGGCGTAACGTGGCAAAGCGTCATGAAATGGAACGTAGGGTTTGTATTAGGGAACGCAAATAGTCAACTTCCGTTTATTAGTTGAATTCTAGAAAAGTGTAGCTCATTTATAAATGAGATCACTCATAGAACATTAGTACGATCCGTTCTTGAGTACTGCTCCAATGTGTGAGATCCCCATTCGTAACAATTCAGAGGCCTGCTGCTAAATTTGTTACTTGTAAGATCGATGGAAAAGCGATTATTTCGAAGAACTAAAATGAGAACCTCGAGGGAAGAGACGGTCTGTTCGTGAAACACTGTTATATGAGTATGGAATATTTCGCTGACTGCAGAACGATTCTGCAATCGCCAACGTACAGTTTCACGTGAGGCTCGCGAAGACAAGAGAAAGCAGGGCTCGTACTGGGGCATAGAGGCCTATCTCCATTTGCGACTGGAATAGGAAAGAGAATGACTGATAGTGGTATAAGGTACCCTTGGCCATGCACCGTATGTTTGTTTGGAGAGTAGGTATATAGATGTAGATAGTGTGACACTGCTGTCACATGTAGCAGTGCGATGTGTATCTTTTTATTTGCTCATTTTTTACTATGTTTGAAGAAAACACTAGACTGACTAGCTATGGGGGAAGCTTTCAGTTTGCCTTGATGGAAAGCTAGCGGGATGAGTGGTTACGTAGCGGTTCCGGCATGATCGACAGGACTTCGTTGGAAGGAGGCTGGACTCATGATGCTGTTTTTCACATAAGCGTCTATAGTAAGCCCATGGTCGGTTATTTCGGTTACGAATACAGTTTCCTCCTTTGGAAGGAGTTGCCGACTGGTCCCCAGAGAATTGCCACGAGTGACGAATTCACCTTCCGGTACACAGAACGCAAAAGAGAATGATAAGGTGCCGCTAGCGTACCGTGGGAAAACTCGTTGCCTTCCCTCCAAAATCTGGCTATCCAATCGTGTAAATCTTGTCCTACACCGTGCTTTGGCGGGAAGGATCCGACCAGTGATAGAACCTGCCTATGAGTTAAAACCAACCAAAACATGTGCCGTTGACACTCAGCAGTATGGTCACATAGGAATTCGCACACATTTGAACATTTTGGCAATGCCTGGAGATCGTTCCCTCCAGAACGAACTTTTTGGGAGTTTGTTAGTTACGAAGAGACGACGATTCTGTTTCGGGACTTGTCGTGGAGAGAGCGTCTGGACCCGTCTTGACGTTGGTGGCAGCTGTTCTCGGCCATCATCTCAGCCATTTTGCATTCGGTGCTGACTTTTCCGTCGGAGCACATATTCACTGTATTCTAAGGAAATTTCGCATTTCACAATTAGTGCTGTCCGTTATCTGTGCAGCTCACAATTTACAGGATTTGCAGGCTTCTTAGGTTGCTTGATTACTTGTCTTATCGCACTCGATTACGTTGGACTTGCGAGCTGTGTAGATTACGAAAGTTTGCTGCCTTTACCAATCAGTCATCCAGTTAAATTCAACGTACGGGTACTTTAAGATCGAAATAAGCTTCTAGTGAGCTACTGCTTTCCGTTAATATTCAGGGAACTGATTATTCTGAGTATCAGCTGCGTAGTAATCATTTTCTTTCGTTCATGTAGAACAGTTTTCCCGAACCTGGGGATAATTACCCCGTGTCGGGTACAACGTTATTTTTTGAGGGGTAAAAACAATTGTGTTTCGGTCACGGAGATAAGATTATGAAATTATCACTACTTCGTAAGACTGTAACACTGATCACATAATTGACAATAATTGCTACATTTTTCAAACGCTTGCATTAACGTGTGACACAGTTCGATGAAGGTTATAACTTGTTAAACGAATCTACCTTACATAGTCCACCCACTATACACGTGCTTTGCACTTTGTATCATGCATCTGTGACAGTAAAATTGAGACACCTACATCAAATATGCTTAAATATTTCATGAAATTTCCTTCTCAGAATTGTCGGTAGCTCCCACAATGGATCAGGAGTCGTTTCATGATGCACTTGCAACTAATTGACAGCTCAACACAACAATAACTACCCAATGGCTACTACACTATTCTAGGGCCTACACAGTAATTATTATTATTATTATTATTATTATTATTAGTGGCCAGGGTTAGGCACACAGCATTGGCAGCCTGAAGTTTTCCCATTTCTGCCAGATCCGAGTAAGGACTCATGCAACCAAGAGATTTACAAACAGTAAGTATAGTGCACACATTTTAACATGGTTGATTTTTAAATTGAGTGCAGAGTTTGGGTGAAACAAGCGTGTCTAAGGAGAGGATTGATGCAGAGCAACCATGTTTCGCCGGCCGCGGTGGTCTCGCGGTTCTAGGTGCGCAGTCTGGAACCATGGGACTGCTACGGTCGCAGGTTCGAATCCTGCCTCGGGCATGGTTGTGTGTGATGTCCTTAGGTTAGTTAGGTTTAAGTAGTTCTAAGTTCTAGGGGACTTATGACCTAAGATGTTGAGTCCCATAGTGCTCAGAGCCATTTTTTTTTTTAACCATGTTTCATAGCAACTGTCTACCCTGGGGGCATTTAGCTTTTTTTCCCCTCAGAAGTTCTTGTACTAGCACTCACTGTGCACTGAAACTTGCTTCTCCATTCTATAAAAAAAAGTTGATGGGAATAAGAAGAACCAATTACCTCACTGACTCACTAGCTCGAGGAGTATCAAAACGCCTACAAAAACTAAATATCATTTATATTTCGTCATTTTAACAATGTAAATGTTCAAAGAAAAATAAACATATTTTTTATTTTATTTAATTCAACTGTGAGCTCTTGGTGATACATTGTATATTGTATTGAGCAAAAGAAACACTCTTTTAAGCCTTTTTTTGTGAAATAAAGCATGGAGGGAGGAAGGGAGTTGGGGTGGTAATAGCTATTATCTGATAGCAGTCACGGGTAATGCTCAGAAAGCTTGAAAAACACTGAGGTAGAAATTTGTTCTGAACAAACCGATCTTATTCAGTGCCTCATTCCTTGTTGTAATTATATCACGTACCACTTTCGATCGACAACAACTGCTGCAAGGAACAGGTACGTTCGCAGAAAGCAGGGTTGAATGTGCTGCTCCACGGACACGCCGTTCTCTCGACTATGAAGGGGGTGTCCTTCAGCACTTAGAAGAGAACCCCACGAGGACTACCCAAAACATTGCCCATGCCACTGGTTCTTGTAGAGCACACAGGTCAGGGTTCTTTACATCTGCTGTGTGTGGACCTTGAAGTGAGAGATTTGATAGCAAACCGATATTAAAATTTATTTTAGATCCAAACGGTACATTTACAGACATGCGTGCCTTAGCAGACTTTTGTCTACTGAGCCTCTTACAGATCCTAGAAGCCTGTAACAGGATATTGCCCAACACTGTATGTTACAGAAACAGACTCCATACTGTAGGCAGCCGCCTCTGCAAGAACTCATTCTGGTTAAGCAAAGCCGTAGCAGCTGTTGAATAATCGAAAATTTGTGACAGAGATGGTCACAAGCCACACTCCAATCAATCTAGAGTTTTGTCAGTGGTTATGTTTCTAAGCAACAGGTTAATATATCTTTTGGGAAGATCTGGTGGCCAATGAAGTAATTATAAGTCAGTGTTATTGACTGCTGTACCGTAACAGTCAGAAAAATTGTAGAGAGGTAATCACAAGCCACAGTAAAATGGCGGGAATTAAGAAGAAGCTTTTGTATGCATCTAAAGAAAATGTAGATTGAAGCATTATTTATGCTTCAACAAAGAGTGATACTGATTTTGCTTACAGTGCAAGTTCATGGAATCGTGAAACTACTGGCTGAGATTCGTAATGTGAACAGGTACAGTATATTTTTACTTTCTTCTCTGACAGAGGGCTTATTTGTTCTAATATAATTCTGACACGGTCACTGAACCTTAGCAGCTATGTTCAAAGTTTTATAACCGTAAGTGGCTTATAACTTTGTCTTACGTGTGTAACGTTTATTCAGATGCAGTAAAATAAGGCTGAACAGAAGTAACAGGCTTAAATTTTTTTACATATGTGTATATATAGACTGAAGCAAGAAATAATGTTTTACTGTTAATATGCTTTAAATAGAGCACTGCAATTTTATATTTTATGTTGTTTCAGATTAAAGTCATAAATATCAGATGACAAGTCATCAGATATAATCATAACCCACACATTATGAGTGACCATAAAATATAATAATGTATCAAAATAGTTACATGTTATTGAGTATATTAACTTAGACCAAATATTCATTGGATAATTACACAAAGTATACTTGGTATAAATATTTAAAATCAAATGCTCATATCATGATCTATGGATTTCATCGAACATTGGAAATGTTCTCCTGGAGAAACATGATTTTATGGCTTGTGACTTTCTCTGGCAGACCCCATAAAGCGTCCATAAAACGAACGATAGTCACATTACGAATGGCAGAATGAAAGTGACAAGCACTGTAATGCGCCTCAAGTTCTAAAACGAAACGCGGAAGATGACGTAATGAAAGTACAGCAACCGGACCAAATGATAAATGTCCCAGGCTTGTAAATGACACAAGGAGGATAATATAACAAAACTATGTCTCCCGGACCAAGGAATGTATAAAACTCGGAAATGCCTGTTGTATCATGCTCACCCGGGAGAAAAAACTATATAATCGTGTAGGGACATGAAATGGAGAGTACTGTAAAAATACGGTTTAAGACAACCTGACTGACAGTATTTCATGAGTCAGTGGAATAGAACGTAGTATACTGACTGACAGTGATGGGAGCGTCCAGTAATCTCTACCCATCGTTAATAAAGAATTGAATGTGAGCGTTTTGCTTACGTGTACCGGATTCTCTTCAGGGCCAGATTCAATTCGTGTATTTAGTCTAAACATCTTTGAAGTTACACATTGATTTCACTGAACCACTAGTCAATTTCTTTAATTTTTCCCCAACCTCTATTTTTCTATTTAGTTGTACCTAATGATGTAACTTTAGTTTGCGAAACCAGTTTTGCGACTAAAGGATTAATCAATAACTGTTGCTGTTTTATTTAACAAGATTACACCCTATATATTAATGGGATAGAAAATACCGCTTCAGTTCTAAGGGTTTTTTTTTTATTTTTCAAGACTTGGACCACGACTTGTTTCGGGCTTACCCATCACTAGGTGTGACACCAAAAATAAAAAATACACCGAACCTAAAAACAATTTTTAAAAGCACTAGTACACTTGGGAAAACAAAAAGGATGTATGATGTAACATTTCATGTAACATTCTAGAAAACAGCAGTCTGGCTAGATGCGGTAAAACGTAAGTCAATTTCAAAAAGGCTCCAGATAATACACGGTCGACTGAATGGTTTATAGAGGTATGGAATGAACACCAAGTCACTTATCATTTTGTTGTCCGCAGCTCGCTTCCCGCGCCCGGGTTCACAGGTTCGATTCCCGGCAGGGTCAGGGATTTTCTCTGCCTCGTGATGACTGGGTGTTGTGTGATGTCCTTAGGTTAGTTAGGTTTAAGTAGTTCTAAGTTCTAGGGGACTGATGAACATAGATGTTAAGTCCCATAGTGCTCAGAGCCATTTTGTGCTCCGAAAATAGTACCATGATGGATAGTATAGGACAGGGTGTGCCACCAACGTGCGCAGAACAAGGAGTAGCTTGTATTGTATTGTATTATATTGTATGTTAACCGGGGACCTAGAAACGACGGAGAGGCTCCGTCCCCGCCGCAGCCGCAGTGGTCCACAACACACGACGACTACCGCAGTCTACTTCACCCCTCCGCCGCCCCACACCGAACCCAGGGTTATTGTGCGGTTTGGCCCACGGTGGACGCCCCAGGGAACGTCTCACACCAGACGAGTGTAACCCCTATGTTTGCGTCTTAGAGTAATGGTGGTGTACGCGTACGCGTAGAACTTGTTTGCGCAGCAATCGCCGACATAGTGTAACTGAGGCGGAATAAGGAGAACCAGCCAGCATTCGTCGAGGCAGATAGAAAACCGCCTAAAAGCCATCCACAGACTGGCCGGTTCACCGGACCTCGACACAAGTCCGCATGGCGGATTCGTGCCGGGGACCAGGCGCTCCTTACTGCCCGGAAAATCGTGCGTTAGACCGCACGGCCAACCGGGCGGGCAAGGCGTAGCTTACACGAAGGAGGAAATAAATTGGTTAGCTTGTGTCTCTACTTTTATGCTCAGTTGCGGGTTTTCCTCCGGCAGTACTGTTTGCTATTTATTGTTATTGTTGTTACTATGAAAACCGGATGGATCTGTAGCATCTTAAAATAAGGGTAATGGCAAGTTGCGTTTGTAGTTGCGGGAGGGTGGGAATTAACTGTTAACATGGATAATCTGAAAAAAAAGTATGTTAAAAAATGACAAAATTCCTGCAGCTGTACTAAGGTGTTGGTTTTATTGACAACTAGTTTCGACGTTGTTACAACATCATCGTCAGGCCCATACTTGTTGACAGTAACCGTATGTGTCTAATACTAGTAGTCAGTGGTGAGATAGACGTGTTCCATGCGGAAGGCAGTTACTACCTGCCTTCCGCATGGAACACGCCTATCTCACCACTGACTACTAGTATTAGACACATACGGTTACTGACAACAAGTATGGGCCTGAAGATGATGTAACAACATCGAAACTACACTCCTGGAAATGGAAAAAAGAACACATTGACACCGGTGTGTCAGACTCACCATACTTGCTCCGGACACTACGAGAGGGCTGTACAAGCAATGATCACACGCACGGCACAACGGACACACCAGGAACCGCGGTGTTGGCCGTCGAATGGCGCTAGCTGCGCAGCATTTGTGCACCGCCGCCGTCAGTGTCAGCCAGTTTGCCGTGGCATACGGAGCTCCATCGCAGTCTTTAACACTGGTAGCATGCCGCGACAGCGTGGACGTGAACCGTATGTGCAGTTGACGCACTTTGAGCGAGGGCGTATAGTGGGCATGCGGGAGGCCGGGTGGACGTACCGCCGAATTGCTCAACACGTGGGGCGTGAGGTCTCCACAGTACATCGAAGTTGTCGCCAGTGGTCGGCGGAAGGTGCACGTGCCCGTCGACCTGGGACCGGACCGCAGCGACGCACGGATGCACCCCAAGACCGTAGGATCCTACGCAGTGCCGTAGAGGACCGCACCGCCACTTCCCAGCAAATTAGGGACACTGTTGCTCCTGGGGTATCGGCGAGGACCATTCGCAACCGTCTCCATGAAGCTGGGCTACGGTCCCGCACATCGTTAGGCCGTCTTCCGCTCACGCCCCAACATCGTGCAGCCCGCCTCCAGTGGTGTCGCGACAGGCGTGAATGGAGGGACGAATGGAGACGTGTCGTCTTCAGCGATGAGAGTCGCTTCTGCCTTGGTGCCAATGATGGTCGTATGCGTGTTTGGCGCCGTGCAGGTGAACGCCACAATCAGGACTGCATACGACCGAGGCACACAGGGCCAACACCCGGCATCATGGTGTGGGGAGCGATCTCCTACACTGGCCGTACACCACTGGTGATCGTCGAGGGGACACTGAATAGTGCACGGTACATCCAAACCGTCATCGAACCCACCGTTCTACCACTCCTAGACCGGCAAGGGAACTTGCTGTTCCAACAGGACAATGCATGTCCGCATGTATCCCGTGCCACCCAACGTGCTCTAGAAGGTGTACGTCAACTACCCTGGCCAGCAAGATCTCCGGATCTGTCCCCCATTGAGCATGTTTGGGACTGGATGAAGCGTCGTCTCACGCGGTCTGCACTTCCAGCACGAACGCTGGTCCAACTGAGGCGCCAGGTGGAAATGGCATGGCAAGCCGTTCCACAGGACTACATCCAGCATCTCTACGATCGTCTCCATGGGAGAATAGCAGCCTGCATTGCTGCGAAAGGTGGATATACACTGTACTAGTGCCGAAATTGTGCATGCTCTGTTACCTGTGTCTATGTGCCTGTGGTTCTGTCAGTGTGATCATGTGATGTATCTGACCCCAGGAATGTGTCAATAAAGTTTCCCCTTCCTGGGACAATGAATTTACGGTGTTCTTATTTCAATTTCCAGAAGTGTAGTTGCTAATAAAACCAATCCTTTAATACAGCTGGAGGAATTTCGTCATTTTTTAACATATATTATACTAGCTGACGTCCCAAGTCGCCCGTTTCAATTATGGATATATGAAGATGAAATAAAAGTACCCCACATACTGAACAAGAACGAAAAAGTCTTGAGTGGGAATAGGCAGCAGTTTGATGGCCACTTCCCCAACAGAGAAGCCGAAGGTGAAAAATCCATCCCTTAACCCCCCCCCCCCTCCCCCAAGTAAGATATGGTGGGACTGTTCCTGACGATAGGATAGGTAAGACCTATTCTGGCGCCGAAAGATGGCAGACACACAAAGTTCTGCGGCAACCGTGTGTATTGCAAGCTTCGCCGAACGAAGACAGGACAGGGGGGGAAAAAAAGATCATTACAGAATATCTGAGGCCCGCACGCGTCCCGCGCGATCGTAAATCAGCCTGGATATTCGTGGCCTCGCCGGCGGGCGAGTCCCGGTTCCTAATCCCGGCCTTACAGGAGGAGAGGGGTGGGGGGGAGGGGGGGATGCAGTCGCGGCGGCAGAAATATGACGGACCGCGGCCGCGCCTATCTCCGGCTGCAGCAATCAACCATTGTTTTTAATGGACTTCAAAGTCGCTATTTCACGATTAGCTAAATAAAACATGTGCTATCTTTATGGCGCACGAGGGATCGGCCCGGAGCGGGTTGTGTCCGGTCAGCAGGGGGGGAAGTTGAGGGTGGGGGTCTGGGTGGGGAGCTGTTTCGATTGCGAACGGGGAAAGTGGAGTCGGCGCAAGGGTGAGCAAGGGTTGTTAGGAGACCGGAGAGTGTTCGGAATAGCGCCGCGCTGTAGGAAGCGGCACAGTGCGCGGGCACCATTTTCTGAAATCAGCATAACTGGCGCCAGTATATCCCATGATTTCCAAATTAATGTCGACTTTTATACGGCGAGGCGGTAGGGAAGGCGGCAGCCGGGCGGCGTCTCGCCTCGCCCTCCTCTCCCCACCCTTCCCCATCACCCCTTCCCCCTCCCCGTCCATTTCCGGTAATTGCGCGTTATTCGGAAGTATCGGCGGTGGGTCCGCTCCGCGATGCCGTGTAAGGTGCGCCGGCTGCCGCTGGCTGGCGTCCATTTAGCGCGGCGACGAGTTTTAATGGCTTCCTATATAGCGACGTAATCATTTGGTCTCTTCTGGGGCGCGCGAGCGCGTAACAGCAGGTTGTGCGCAGGGAGGAGGAGTAGGGAGCTATTACTTATTAGCGGTGGTAGCGGCGCCTCGGTCTTCTCGTCTCCGTAATTGTAACGCATGGCCGGCGTCTAATACTGCCAGGTTCCATAAAAGTCCTGCGTATGTATATATATCTGCTGGGAGGAGAGACCGGATCTGGTAGGTACACGCGGGCTTAGCGCCGCGGGCCATTACATATTGATAATCTCGCGTGTCACACACTTAGGACCGGGCCGGTCTTGCAGCGGTCCTCGCGCACCGCTGAACCGCCTCCGCACCGCCGCGCCAGTTATTAGGTAATTGCCTTCGCTCCGCCCGCGCGCGATCCGGGATAAAGCGCTTCCGCCGGCCGTATTATTGGCAATGCTATCATCTTTGTGTGAAAAGCGTATATTTTTAATTTGTTTCGGAGCGCAGGAGGTACCCCGACTCGTTTTAGGAGGCCCGTGTTCGCCTGCTTGATTAAGATGTGTGGTTCGACGAGGTGCGATATTTGCGGAGATGGGGGGACAGGGGAATAAAAAAAAGAATCGTCCTCTGCAAGTATTCGGACCGGGGTTTTAATACCTCCGTTAGTCCGCCAGTAACGAAGAGTTACTCTTCTGTGGGCCAGTATCAATCACTTGCTGCTAGCGCCGGTTCGGTTTATTCCCGAATCGCAGGTAATAGCGGGCTTTGCGCTGCGGAATCTGTTCGTCCACACCGTAACAGTATTCGTAGCCACCTGCGGAAGGACTCTCTTAATTAAACGGACTCGCTTTTCCGTCTGTTATTGCCTTATTATTGTAATCTGGAAGTAGCTTAACCAGATTTAGGGCTAACACTAATTCGATCTGAAGAGTGGCAATTTCTTTTTCCAGTTGCGTTTCTGAAGTACTGATAGGTAGAAGCATACATTGTTTTTGCTTATGACTTAACGTCCTACCGGAGACAATATGATTAAAGATGATCCCACTTCCATTTACGGTGACAATTATTTTTTTCAAGTGGTAATACGTTGAAATTACAATGAAATGAACACCCATAGCTGCTTACAGGCGTTGACATGCGTCAACGGGGACAGATGAAATTGTGTGCCCCGACCGGGACTCGAACTCGGGATCTCCTGCTTACATGGGAGACGCTCTATCCATCTGAGCCCCGTATGTCAACGCCTGTAAGCAGCTATGGGTGTTCATTTCATTGTAATTTCATTCTAACCAGCTGCATGGTCACCTTGGTATCTGTTCTTTCGGACATGTCCGAAAGAACAGATACCATCTTAGTATATATAGTAATACGTTGTTGTTGTGGTCTTCAGTCCAAAGAATGGTTTGATGCAGCTCTCCATGCTACACTATCCTGTATAAGCTTCTTCATCTTGAGGTACCTACTACAATCTACATCATTTTGAATCTGCTTAGTGTATTCACCTCTTCGTCTCCCTCTATAATTTTTACCCTCCACGCTGCCCTCCAATACTAAATCACTTCTTCTAGTGAAATTGTGCCACAAATTCCTCTTTTCCCCAGTTCTATTCAGTACCTCCTCATTAGTTAGGTGATCTATCCATCTAATCTTCAGCTTTCTTCTGTAGCACCACAAGTCGAAAGCCTCTATTCTCTTCTTGTGTAAACTATTTATCGTCCATGTTTCACTTCCACACATGGCTACACTCCATAACAAATACTTTCAGAAAAGACTTCCTGACGCTTAAATCTGTACTCAATGTTAACAAATTTCTCTTCTTCAGAAACGCTTTCCTTGTTATTACTAGTATACATTTTACATCACCTCTACTTCGACCATCATCAGTTATTTTTCTCCCCAAATAGCAAAACTCCTTTACTACTTTAAGTGTCTCATTTCCTGATCTAATTCCCTCAGCATCACCTAATTTAATTCGGTTACATTCCATTATCCTCGCTTTGCTTTTGTTGATGTTCATCTTATATCCTCCTTTCAAGACGCTGTCCATTCCGTTCAACTGCTCTTCCAGGTCCTTTGCTGTCTCTGGCAGAATTACACTGTCACCGGCAAACGTCAAAGTTTTAATTTCTTCTCCATGTATTTTAATTCCTACTTCAAATTTTTCTTTTGTTTGCTTTAATATTTGCTCAGTATACAAATTGAATAACGTCGGGGTAAACTACAGCCCTTTCTCACTCCCTTCCCAACCACTGCTTTCCTTTCATGCCCCTCGGCTCTTAAAATTACCACCTGGTTTCTACACAAATTGTAAATAGCCTTTCGTTCCCTGAATTTGTCCACTGACACCCTCAGAATTTGAAAGAGAATATTCCAATCAACATAGCCAAAAGATTTCTCTAGGTCTACAGATGATAGAAACGTATGTTTGCCTTCCTTTAATCTATCTCCTAAGATAAGTCGTAGGGTCAGTATTGCCTCACGTGTTCCAACCTGAGGATATTTCGCCTGTGTCATACATCTTGCTCACCAGATGGTAGATTTGTCATGAGTGACTCTCCCAAGGCTATCAGTGCTTATAATGGAATGTTGTCTACTCCCGGGGCCTTGTTTCGACACAGGTCTTTCAGTGCTCTGTCAAATTCGTCACGCAATCTCATATCTCCCATTTCAAGCTTCATCTACGTCCTCTTTCATTTCCATAATATTGCCCTCCAGTACACCGCTCCTGTGTACACCCTCTATGTACTCCTTTCACCTTTCTGCTTTCGCTTCTTTACTTACGACTGGTTTTCCATCTGGGCTCTTGATATTCGTAGAAGTGGTTCCCTTTCCTCCAAAGGTCTCTTTAATTTTCCTGTAGGCAGTATCTATTTTATCCCTAGTGATATATATGCATCTACATCCTTACATTGTCCTCGAGCCATTCCTACTTACCCACTTTGCACTTACTGTCGATCTCATTTTTGAGACGTTTGTATTCCTTTTTGCCTGCTTCATTCACTGCATTTTTATATTTTCTCCTTTCATCAATTAAATTCAGTATCTATTCTATTACCCAAGGATTTCTACTAGCCCTCGTCTTTTTACCGTCTTGATCCTCTGCTGCCTTCACTATCTCATCTCTCGAAGATACCCATTCTTCTTCTACTGTATTTCTTTCCCCCGTTCTTGTCAATCGTTCCCTAATGCTCTCTCTGAAACTGTCTACTGCCTCTGGTTCTTTCAGTTTATCCAGGTCTCATCTCCTTAAATTCCCACATTTTTGCAGTTTCTTCAGTTTTAATCTACAGTTCATAATCAATAAACTGTGGTTAGAGTCAACAACTGCCCCTGGAAATCTATTACAATTTATAACATGGTTCCTGAATCCCTGTCTTATCATTATGTAATCTGTTTGAAACCTTCCAGTTTCTCCAGGCCTCCTTCACGTGCACAGCCTTCTTTCATGTTTCTTAAACCAAGTGTTAGCTATGATTAAATTATGCTCTTTGCAAAATTCTACACGTAATTATACAGGGATCCCCAAAAAATACATAGGCATATGGACTCTTTTCCAGCTCATTACAGTAGTTGTTTACCTATTTCAGGTGTGACGCCTTGAACATTGGCTAATGGTAGGCTGGACCTGGAGCGAAGAAACTTCATTCTGAAGCGCAATGGAAGACTGAGAACGTAAGTGAAGTGCAAAGACAGTTCAGAATGAAGTTTCAGCGATGCGCACTAACATGACACACAATTACTTGTCTGAGAAAGAACTGTGAATAACAAGGAACTGTTCAGAATGCCTGCAAGAACCATTCCGGAAGACCAGGAACATACCACCAGCACTTCAAGAGAAAAAGATATCGAAATGTTTCAGAAGTCTCTTAGAAAATTTGTGCGGCAAGCAGCTCGTTAGACAGGAGTTCCAAAGACGAGCCTAGAGAAGGACTCTCTTAATTAAACGGACTAGCTTTTGCGTTTGTTATTGCTTATTATTGTAATCTGGAAGTAGATAAACTATATTTAGAACGGAATCTTTTTCGGCTTAAAGTGAGTAAATTTTTCCCTTACGTTCTTCAAGTACCGATAGCTGTAATCCTACATAGTTTTTGCTCATTATTTAAACTCCGGTCCGAAGTGATGAGAAGTGATCCCACTTCCATTTACAGTAATAATTTTTATGGAAGTAGCAATATACCTGATACAGGCAAAACGCAAAAATAATCAACCTGGAAGCGATGGCATTCCGTATAATTTTCTGGCGTGGCTCATTGGCTGAGTGGATAAGAGTAAGAGCAAAATTACGAAGGACCGAGGTTCAGTAGCTGGTCGGTCCTGGTATTTTCTTCCGATGATTACTGCGTCGATCATCACTGTCAGTGGTTTGTTAACGCGAAATATACCAAATTATACCATGGTCTCAGAACTACGCCAATATGTAGTTCATCCTATAACTAGTTGGGTAAATCAGCTCGAAGGTCGGGGGATGGTATGGGCAGACCACCTCCAGAAGGACCACATTCGCAAACCTGAAATATTGATCAGTGTAAGTTATGTGATATTGAGAAGATAAAGAAAAAGCTTGTACAATGAGCCCTTAGCATTAGTAACTCTGAAACATCACTAAACTATTTAGAGCTAACTCTACGACACAACAGGACATGATACGGGTTGCGCTCTACCAAAATGACGGTTCAGTAGTTCTGGCACACTACATAAATAACGTAGTAAATGGTAGACTTACTGGTAGTGTTGATAGTAATGGCAGGAGAGAAACATAAATGAAATTAAAACTTTGCTGATCGCGTAACACAACATGAAAATTATTATTTTATACTCAAGAGAACAGTTTTCATCATGATCAAAGACAAGAGTTTCCTGTTATTATTGATAAATGCGAAAGTTGTATATGAATAACAGAAACATGTTTTAAAGAAGTTCGACGAAGTATTGAACCGACGTTTGATGTATTTTTGACTTGTTTATTTTTATTTTACCTTTTTCTTGAGAAAATTGCGTTTTCTAGCGCTATATGTCACATTTTTGTTGTTTTCGCCACTTTCACTACAAAGTCCCTATGGTTCACATTACAAATCAACAATTTTGGAATAAAACCCGAGTTAAACCTTGAAACTTCCAATTTTTCTGTAAATACTGTTTATTTTCAGGCAACAGTCAGGCGGATAACTATAACTTCCTTAACTTTAACTATAACTTCTTTAACCCTTTGACAAGAGACAAGGCTCAGCTGTCATGAGTAATTGTGTGCTACTACAGTGTTCGAGAATATCATCAGGTCAACCTTATGGAAGAGGTAACATACATTTATGGACAACGACAAATGGGAGAGGCCGAAGAAGACAATCCCTGTCTCTCAGCACAGCTGTGCACTCGTACGAAGGTCAATATGGACCCAAGCATGGAAGTGCTCTGCCCCAAATTATGAAATCATCTGAAACAGTAAACATCATCGAGTAGGACTGCGGAGTTATTCAACTCTCAGGTTAAAATGAATATTGTACTGCAGGATAGCAGTTCGTTAATTAGTGCATAAAGTTACGCTTTAATAATCAATGACAGTTGTAAATTATTAAGCAGTCCTGTGGCAAAGTGCAGTATTACGTTAAGAAAATTTTTTTGTTCATTCATCTAATAATGTGAACTAATATTTCATATGTTGTAGTTCAGATGAGCAATCTCCCACAGCAACCAACCCACTGTTACGGCCAGACGCTTTTAGTTTCGCTTAGTCATAACATATGCAACTATTGGATATTGAAGGGGAGGATGGAGGAGGAAGTAAACGGAACAATTGGATGCGATAAAGCATCGTTGACTATGGGTGCATGGAAGCGCATATCTCGGGATGGATTTTATCGTTAGGAAGTGGGAATTGGTGAGGTGGAGGACGACGGATAAGGCGAGGAAGATGGTATACTCATTTTGCACACTGCAAAGTAGAAAATCAATGTTCATTTAAAAAATAGTGTTTTTTCAGCATCTTTCAGAGGACGAGGTCTTATCAACACTCTCACTATTGGGGCAATACTTGTCCATGTACGCAGAATCCAGGCAATTTTAGTTGTGTTCAAAAATTTATCACTTGAAAATATCGAACGTATAAATACAAAATTGACAGTATTTTAAACACATGTTGTTTACTTTAACACGTAATCTTTAACATGCAATCATTAACAAAATCCTGTCTGGTATAAAATGGACAATTTACATTGTTATGTGTGACACTGTTTTCATAGAACTGAAAAAAGTCATAAATTCGTGTAGGTAGACTAAATGACTTCATAAGTACATAATAATCATTGCTGAATATCATATTTAAATAGAACAGCACTTTCTACATGACTGCATATTTTGAAACAGGGTTCCATACACAACGACACACAGCGCTGTTCGCAGTGATAACATGTCTCCTTGCGTGATGCTGTCCCACTTTGTGTCTTTGATTTTGAAGAGCAAACATAACATACACGGGAGGCATATCTTATGCTTGGATATTGTAAGTGTTGTAGGAAATGTCTCTGTGTCAGTCAGTCTAAGGTCCGGTTTGGTTATTTGGAGGTGTTGGCAAGATCGGTAACGAAATCAGTTACTGTCAGTTTCTTTGTCTGAAATGAACTATGTAACCAAAGTGCTTTCGATACTCCTAATAAGAACCACCATTTCATAGGTTCTGTGCCTGATAACAATGTGCTGCAGTCGCCTACAAAGACATCTGTGTCGTCAAAATCATCGTCACTATCTAGAGCATCGACAATATCCACAAATTCAACAAATCGGCAATCTCTTCCTCGGATAAATGACTGTGCGCCATCTCTCTTACTTGTTGTTGCTGTGGTCTTCAGTCATGAGACCGGTTTGATGCAGCTCTCCATGCTACTCTATCCTGTGCAAGCTTCTTCATCTCCCAGTACTTACTGCAACCTACGTCCTTCTGAATCTGCTTAGTGTATTCATCTCTTGGTCTCCCTCTATGATTTTTACCCTCCACACTGCCCTCCAATGCTAAATCTGTGATCCCTTGATGCCTCAGTACATGTCCTAGCAACCGGTCGCTTTTTCTTGTCAAGTTGTGCCACAAACTCCTCCCCAGTTCTATTCAATACCTCCTCATTAGCTATGTGATCTACCCATCTAATTTTCAGCATTCTTCTGTAGCACCACATTTCGAAAACTTCTATTCTCTTCTTGTCCAAACTATGTATCGTCCATGTTTCACTTCCATACATGGCTACACTCCATACAAATACTTTCAGAAACGACTTCCTGACACTTAAATCTATATTCGATCTTAACAAATTTCTCTTCTTCAGAAACGCTTTCCTTGCCATTGCCAGTCTACATTTTATATCCTCTCTACTTCGACCATCATCAGTTATTTTGCTCCCCAAATACCAAAACTCCTTTACTACTTTATGTGTCTCATTTCCTAATCTAATTCCGTCAGCATCACCCGACTTAATTTGACTACATTCCATTATCTTCGTTTTACTTTTGTTGATGTTCATCTTATATCCTCCTTTCAAGACATTGTCCATTCCATTCAACTGCTCTTCCAAGTCCTTTGCTGTCTCTGACAGAATTACAATGTCATCGGCGAACCTCAAAGTTTTTATTCCTTCTCCATGGATTTTAGTACCTACTCCGAATTTTTCTTTTGTTTCCTTTACTGCTTGCTCAATATACAGGTTGAATAACATCGGCGAGAGGCTACAACCCTGTCTCACTCTCGCCCCAACCACTGCTTCCCTTTCATGTCCCTCGACTCTTATAACTGCCATCTGGTTTCTGTACAAATTGTAAATAGCCTTTCGCTCCCAGTATTTTACCCCTGCCACCTTTAGAATTTGAAAGAGAGTATTCCAGCCAACATTGTCAAAAGCTTTCTCTAAGTCTACAAATGCTGGAAACGTAGGTTTGCCTATGCTTAATCTTTCTTCTAAGATAAGTCGTAAGGTCAGTATTGACTCACGTCTTCCAATATTTCTACGGAATCCTAACTGATCTTCCCCAAGGTTGGCTTCTACTAGTTTTTCCATCCGTCTGTAAAGAATTCGCGTTAGTATTTTGCAGCTGTGGCTTATTAAACTGATTGTTCGATAATTTACACATCTGTCAACACCTGCTTTCTTTGGGATTGGAATTATTATATTCTTCTTGAAGTCTGAGGGTATTTCGCCTGTCTCATACATCTTGCTCACCAGATGGTAGAGTTTTGTGAGGACTGGCTCTCCCAAGGCCGTCAGTAGTTCTAATGGAATGTTGTCTACTCCCGGGGCCTTGTTTCGACTCAGGTCTTTCAGTGCTCTGTCAAACTATTCACGCAGTATTGTATCTCCCATTTCGTCTTCACCTACATTCTCTTCCATTTCCAGAATATTGTCCTCAAGTACGTCGCCCTTGTATAGACCTTCTATATACTCCTTCCACCTTCCTGCTTTTCCTTCTTCGCTTAGAACTGGGTTTCCATCTGAACTCTTGATATTCACACAAGTGGTTCTCTTTTCTCCAAAGGTCTCTTTAATTTTCCTATAGGCAGCATCTATCTTACCCCTAGTGAGATAAGCCTCTACATCGTTACATTTATCCTCTAGCCATCTCTGCTTAGCCATTTTGCACTTCCTGTGGATCTGATTTTTGAGACGTTTGTATTCCTTTTTGCCTGCTTCATTTACTGCATTTTTATATTTTCTCCTTTCATCAATTAAATTAAATATTTCTTCTGTTACCCAAGGATTTCTACTAGCCCTCGTCTTTTTACCTACTTGATCCTCTGCTGTCTTCACTTCTTCATCCCTCAGAGCTACCATTCTTCTTCTACTGTATTTCTTCCCCCCAGTCCTGTCAATTGTTCCCTTATGCTCTCCCTGAAACTCTGTACAACCTCTGGTTTAATCAGTTTGTCCAGATCCCATCTCCTTAAATTCCCACCTTTCTGCAGTTTCTTCAGTTTTAATCTACAGCTCATAACCAATAGATTGTGGTCTGAGTCCACATCTGCCCCTGGAAATGTCTTACAATTTAATACCTGGTTCCTAAATCTCTGTCTTACCATTATATAATCTATCTGATAACTTCTAGTATTTCCAGGATTCTTCCATGTGTACACCCTTCTTTTATGATACATAGAATAACAATAATGTGCACTATAAGCAAGCGAAAACAAGACGTATAAGAAACGAAATATAGCGAAAACAAGACGTACATTCACGCCATCTATCGATGCAACAAATAAATAACAGTATTAATGCCGTATATCAATAGTCAGAGATGGGAAGACAAGGAGCAGCGCTTTTTACTCATCAAAATACGCTGGCCTGTAGAACCTAGGGGGTTGGAACTTTTGGAAGAGAGAGCGGCCCGTAGAATCTACGGGCTTGGCGCTGAGAGAGTTAGTAAAATATCTCAGGCTGTCATCGGCGACTCATCATCATAGATCGGATACTAATGTTGGTAAAAAGAGAGAGGGGGATTGTTATTTCTTTATTTCAGTCATAAAATATATCCTATTGTATGCCTAAAGCAGTTCGTACAATGCATTGAGTACACAGAAAATTCAATGTTTTGTATCCCGCCTGGAAGGCGGCGCGTGGGTCTGCTCCTGTAACTGAAAGGTAGGCCGAATGTAGAAAGCTAGGAGGAGCAGGTGAGGTAGAATACTTGGTACTGCAATTAAAAGTGGTTTTCCTATATCACAACAATATTAACTTTAATACATAATGTGAATACCTAACTTTCCACTGACGAGCAAGTAGGTGCGAAGCCGGATGTATCAAAGCTCACCAAAGTTACACAGGCAAAATCTGAAGTGGCTAGCCCACTATGAAATAGAAACAATGTTGCTTGGTCGTCTACACGAAATGAAATGGACAGAATCTGGAGCGGCGCTCGTAGAGCTGCACAGCGCCGGCTAGAGGGCGCTGTCGTCGGTGTCGGTGTCGTAGTGCCAACCTAAGAACTTGTACTTACGCCGTGCCATCGTAGCAATCAATACCACACAATGCACAATACTATTCATTTTTTAATTCTGGCAAAGCAATGGAGAGATATTAATTTATACCAGTTAAGAATAAAAATGTATATAATTAGTTAGAAATAATATAAAACGAAAGTAAGTAATGAAAACAAAATGAATGTAGTGTATTAACTCTGAAGTAAATTTCTGTAGCTGGCCTTCGATTTGCGACTAAAATCGCAACATCAAGAAGGAGCTGTGCAACATAAACGAAAGTTGGTACGCGCGTTTCCACATTTGAAAGATGAAATCTATTCATATTTCAAACCAGTAGCATACAAGTGGCACTAGTAGCGCTACTTTGAGCATCCAGGGCAATTGATTTAAATATACACTGCAACGTTCCTTATCGTTACATACCTTTGAAATTGGACGGGGTGAGCTGATGTTAGTCCAGAACACCTTTAAGGGAACAAAGACGCCATTATCAACGACTCACTGAGTCTGAATGAAGTCGCGTAAAAAACGCTATGAGTACGTGGACGTTCCTTCAGCGTTGTTGCAGAAAGACTTGGTAGGAATGTAACCTCTGTACATGGTTGCTGGCAACGGCGGTCACGAGAATGACCGGTCAGAAGAAGATTGGGCTTCAGAAGACCATGCGGCTCTACCGGAGCGGAAGAACATCGTGTTCGGCGTACGGCTTTGGCGCGTCGTACCGCAACTGTAACAGCAATTTGAGCAGCTGTTGCCCCACAGTGACACACCAAGCGATCACACATAGGTTAGTTACGCCAAGGACAGATCCGAGCCTTATGGCGTGTAGCGTGCATTCCACTGACCGCAAATCACCGCCATTTGCGACTTCAGTGCCGTCAGGAGAGAACTCACTGAAGGGCAGGGTGGAGGTCTGTTGCGTTTTCTTACGAAAACCGGTTCTGCCTTGGCGCCAGCGATCGCCATGTGTCGGTCAGAAGGTGGCCAGTTGAGGACCTGCAACCAATCTACGTGCTAGACAGACTGGACCTACAGCTGGAGTTGCGATATGGGACGCGATTTCGTATGACAGCAGGAGCACTCTCGTGGTTATCCCACGCAGCCTGACTGCAAATTTGGACATTAGTGATTCGACCTGTTGCACTGCCATTCATCAACAGCATTCCACGGGGTATTTTTCAACAGGATAACGCTCGCCCTCATACCGCTGTTGTAACCCAGTATACCTTACAGAGTGTCGAGGTGTTGGCTTGGCCTGCTCGATCACCAGATCTGTCTCCAGTCGAGCAAATATGGGACATCACTGGATGACAAGTTCCGGGCCAGCGACAAACAGCATTGGTTCAAATGGCTCTGAGCACTATGGGACTCAACTGCTGTGGTCATCAGTCCCCTAGAACTTAGAACTACTTAAACCTAACTAACCTAAGGACAGCACACAACACCCAGCCATCACGAGGTAGAGAAAATCCCTGACCCCGCCGGGAATCGAACCCGGGAGACAAACAGCATTAATCATCCCTCTACACGCCGATAAAGAGCAACAGGTATGGAATCCATCCCACAAACTGACATCAGGCAACTGTTAGACACAATACATGTACGTTTGCGAGCCTGTATGGAACACTCTGGCGGCTACACCTGTTGTTAATGTACCCACATTTGACATTTGCGTTGGCTTATCTCGCCCTTACATTAACCTTTGAGCTTACTGACTTGAAGGTATTACCTATAGAGATGTCTTTCCCAAATTTCATTACTCTACAAAAATTATTTGCATGTGTTGTGACTTTTTTCCGGCTGTGTATATCGTACCTATACATCTAATCTGAAACACCTGAAATGGTAGTAATAACTTATCGTCCAGATGCTGAGCAACTAAGCGGGAACATCGTTTCATCACAATTATTTTAAGTGACAATACCACACTAGTACTAATAAGTAGTGCATTTGTGTGAAACTAAATTGTAGTTCCATAATTAAGCTCTTCCTAACGCAACAGGACACAGCACTGTTGTCACAGTGTATTTACTTTTCTTGTGAGCTGATCGTTTTCATACGTTCGCCGTCCTTTCACACTTCCTCTACATTCGCATATCCCTCTTTCGTCCCCTCTCTTCCGTTAAAGTGTCTTATGCACTGAAACGCGAAAGGAACTGTTATAGGCATGCACATTTAATTAGAGAGATATGTAAACAGGCAGAATAGAGCACTGCGGTCGGCAACGTCTATATAAGGCAACAAGTGTCTGGCGCAGTTGTTAAATCGGTTCATGCTGCTACAATGGCACGTTTTCAAGATTTAATTGAGCTTGAACGTGGTGTATAGTCGGCGCACGTGCGATGGGACTCAGCATCTCCGAGGTAGCGATGAAGTGGCGATTTTCCCCTACGACAATTTCACGAGTATGCCGTGAATATCAGGAATAAAGTAATATATAAAATCTCCAATATCGCTGCTGCCGGAAAAAGGTCCTGCAAGAACGGGACAGAAGTGCAACCTTTCCACAGATTGCTGCAGATTTCAGTGCTGGGTCATAAAAAAGGGTCAGCGTGGGAACCACTCAATGAAACATAATAGATATGGGATTTCGGAGCCGGCCGGAGTGGCCGAGCGGTTCTAGGCGCTACAGTCTGGAACCGAGCGACCGCTCCTGCCTCGGGCATGGATGTGTGTGATGTCCTTAGGTTACTTAGGTTTAATTAGTTTTAAGTTCTAGGGTACTGATGACCCCAGAAGTTAAGTCCCATAGTGCTCAGAACCATTTGAACCATTTTTTTTTTGGGATTTCGGAGCTGAAGACCCACTCGTGTATCGTTGCTGACAGCACAACACAAAGCTTTATGCCTCGCTTGGGTCCGTCAACACCGACTAAGGACTGTTGATGACTGGGAAGATGCTGCCTGGTCGGACGAATCTCGTGTCAAATTGTATCGAGCGGATGGACGTGATTGTATCGAGCGGATGGACGTGTTCGGGTATGGAGACAACCTCATGAATCCATGGACCCTGCGTGTCATCAGGGGACTGTTCAAGCTAGTGGAATCTGTGTAATGGAGTGTGGCGTGTACAGTTGGAGTGATATGGGACCCCTGATATGTCTGACAGGTGACACCTACGTATGCATCCTATCTGATCACCTGCACCCATTCATGTCCAATGCGCATTCCGACGTACTTGGGCAATTCCAGCAGGATAATGCGACACCCCACACGTGCAGAATTGCTACATAGCGACTCCAGGAACATTATTCTGAGTTTAAACACTTTCGCTGGTCACCAAATTACCCAGACATGAACAATGTTGAGTATATCTGGGATGCCTTGAAACATGCTGTTCAGAGGAGATCTCCAGCTCCTCGTACTCTTCCGGATTTATCGACAGCCCTGAAGGATTCATGGTGTCAGTTCCCTCCAGCACTAATTCAGACATTTGTCACGTCGTGTTGCGGCCCATCTGCGTGCTCGATGGGGCCCTACACGATATTAGGCAGGTGTACTAGTTTCTTTGGCTCTTCATTGTACGTGTATTTGCGTCTCTAATACTGACTCTAAACTACCAAATATTATTTATCACGCCACTACACTGTTAAAATCATCGCGTGCCCTGACGGCGTAATTACTTCCTTGATGGCGGAAAGCCACGACCCCGGAAGTCTATATGCGTCATCGCTATCGAAATTACACCACAAGTGTTACATTCTTTGTGGTATTCACGGAAGAAAGCCATGAAAGGAGCTGAGATTTCTTAGAACCTCGAATGATAACGTCCACAAAAGCCAACAGGCCTACTTTTGACTGTTTTGTTAGTAGACGGACACTAATAATCTGTGATCAGTAACAGTCGTCAACCCTAGATCGCAAATAGCGACGCAGGTGCAGGACAGACTAAAACGCGAACTATGGCGGCGGGGCGTAATGGATTTCCCGGCAGCGAATCGACTTAGCGCCGGCAGCCGGTTTAGGCTCGCGACGGCGGACCCGTCCACGCAGCTGGGACCCCTGCGCCGGCGATAAAATGCGCGAAGAGGGGGCGGCAGGTTTTTACAGGGCTCCGCTCCGCCTCCGCCAGCGCCGGGTGCGATACGCTGCACTCAGCCGGCTGGCCGGCCCGTCTGAGTTTTAAGCTGCCGACAACGAGTGTCGGAGGGCGACAAGCGGATTTACGTACGCGCCGCGTCAGCAGCCGCTGCTGCCGGGTGCTGGTGATGTGCATAAGCCCGGTTTAAGTGCTGTTTCCGGCGCGGCCGCAGCGCGGCACGGCGTTTTCTCACGGTCCCGGGTGCCCGCCCCCATCCCCACCTCTTGCCGTGATACGTACGGGGCCCGCCGCCCACCGCCCTCCGCCGACGCTACTTTGCCGTTCGCTTTTCTGACCTCCCCCGACAGCACTGGCCGTGTAGCTCGCGTGTTGGATCCCAGTGCGGGATCACGCCGCGCTTCCAGCCGACTGACAACGACAGCGTTTTAAATCCGATCGATCACTGGATGACGTGTCGTTGTATCCACCCTAGGCGCGCGAGCCCGCTGCTGCAGGCGCCCAGGTATCCAGCAGTGGGCAGGCACTTCACCGCTGCTCGGGTAATCCAGTCCGCGTGCCGCAACAGGCGAAGCTATTTCTCCGTTTTGTCTGTTGTGGTGCTTTTGCCGCTTTCAGGTCCCTCTCGCCTTTTTTTTCACTCCCCGCATTCTTACTTTCTACTTTTTGTTGTCCTCACTCCACCCCTCCCTCTCTCTCTCCCTTTCGCTTTTGTCGCCTCTCCAAGGGACTAATCACGCGGAAGAGAGCGACAAAAGAGATTGGCGAGAGGGGAAGGGGTGAGGTCCCGGTCGATGCAGGCTGCGTCGCGCAACAAGTTCTCAGCTTTATCAGTAGATGGCATTCAGGGGGCCGAGACAAATCGCACCTCGGCCTGCGTGATCCGAAGAATAGTGCAAATAGAGTGTGAAAGGTGGTTCGCGACTCGGCCACGCTGTTAATCGGTCATCGACGTGTTTTTTGCCGTCAGAGAACGCTGTCCTGGCTGCATAATGTAGTTTATTTCGCTAGTTGGTTAGTCAACTACATGGTATACCCATCTTTTTAATGATTCTTCTATCGAAATAATGTGGAACGTCTCAGTTTACACGATATGAATACCGGTACATGATTAGTTTTACCGTTCATGAACATACACTGACGGAAAAAAAAACATCGCAACACCAAGGAGTTGCCTGATACAAGCGATAATTTGTAGGCATGTTACTAGATCTGAAAAACGATGTAATTTCAAATTTATCTCCAATTTACACAAGAGTGGCGCAAGTAGCGTCACTATGAGGATGTAAATCAGGTTTGCTTCAAATATACGCTATAATGGTCGTGAGCGTTAGTTACATATGAGATTGGACGTGATGAGTTAATGTCAGTTAACAATGGCTTATAAGACGGCAAAAACGCTATTGTCAACCCCTCTCTCAGTTTGAACCCGGTTGTTTAACAGTGCTACGAGAAACTGGATGTTCCTTTTGCGATATTGCAGGAAATTTTGGCAGGAATGTAGCTACAATGGAGAGACGTCTACAGACGTTAAAGTAACCTCTGGTGTGCCACAGGGGAGTGTTATGGGACCATTGCTTTTCACAATATATATAAATGACCTAGTAGATAGTGTCGGAAGATCCATGCGGCTTTTCGCGGATGATGCTGTAGTATACAGAGAAGTTGCAGCATTAGAAAATTGCAGCGAAATGCAGAAATATCTGCAGCGGATAGGCACTTGGTGTAGGGAGTGGCAACTGACCTTTAACATCAACAAATGTAATGTATTGCAAATACATAGAAAGAAGGATCCTTTATTGTATGATTATATGATGGCGGAACAAACACTGGTAGCAGTTACTTCTGTAAAATATCTGGGAGTATGCGTACGGAACGATTTGAAGTGGAATGATCATATAAAAGTAATTGTTGTTAAGACGGGTGCCAGGTTGAGATTCATTGGGAGATTCCTTAAAAAATGTAGTCCATCAACAAAGGAGGTTGCTTACAAAACACTCGTTCGAACTATACTTTAGTATTGCTCATCAGTGTGGGATCCGTACCAGGTCGGGTTGACAGAGGAGATAGAGAAGATCCAAAGAAGAGCGGCGCGTTTCGTTACAGGGTTATTTGGTAAGCGTGATAGCGTTACGGAGATGTTTAGCAAACTCAAGTGGCAGACTCTGCAAGAGAGGCACTCTGCATCGCTGTGTAGCTTGCTGTCCAGGTTTCGAGAGGGTGCGTTTCTGGATGAGGTATCAAATATATTGCTTCCCCCAACTTATACCTCCCGAGGAGACCACGAATGTAAAATTAGAGAGATTCGAGCGCGCACGGAGTCTTTCCGGCAATCGTTCTTACCGCAAACCATACACGACTGGAACAGGGAAGGGAGGTAATGACGGTGGCACGTAAAGTGCCCTCCGCCACACACCGTTGGGTGGCTTGCGGAGTATAAATGTAGATGTACATGTACTATACACGATAGTTGGCAACAGTGGGCACGTAAATGTACGGTCGCAACAAAACTGTTCCTGGGCTGCCACGTGGCACTACCGAGAAGGAAGAACATCATGTTCCGCGTATGACTCCGGTGCATCGTACTACATCTGCAATGGCGATGTGAGGAGCAGCTGGCACCACAGTGACGCAACAAGCAGTTAGAAATCGGTTGCTTCAAGGACAGCTCCGACTCAGCATGCATTCCACTGACTACAAACCACTGGAATTTGCCGAGAATGTTCACTAGAGATCAGGGAGCACATCTGTTTTGTTTTCTAATGGGAGCTGGTTGTGTCTCTGTGAGAGTGATGGCCGTGTGTTTGTTAGAAGGAGGCCAGGTGAGGGCCTGCAACCAAACTGTCTGCGTACTGGAGATTCTACACCTGGAGTTATGGTTTGGAGTGCGATTTCGTATGACAGCAGCAGCACTCTCGTGGTTATCCCGCGCATCTTGACTGCAAAACTGCACGTCGATTTGGTGATTCGAGGTGTTGTGCTGCTATTCATGAACAGCTTTCCTGAGACTGTTTTCCAACAGGATAACGCTCGCCCATATACGGCTGTTGTAACCCAATAAGCGGCACAAGGTGCCGACATGTTGCCCTGGCCTGCTAGAGCACAAGATCTGTCTCGAATGGAGCGCATATGCGACATCATTGGACAACAACTCCAGCGTCATCCAGAAACAGCAATAACCGTCCCTGTCTTGACTGACTGAACGGAGCAGTCATGGAACTGAATCACACAAACTGACATCTCTTACCCGTACAACATAATGCATGCACGTTTGCATTCATGCATTCAACATTCTGGCGGTT
The DNA here is from genome assembly GCF_021461395.2 of Schistocerca americana. Lineage (NCBI taxonomy): Eukaryota > Metazoa > Arthropoda > Insecta > Orthoptera > Acrididae > Schistocerca > Schistocerca americana. The sequence continues at coordinate 244,860,879 of NC_060119.1, read as the reverse complement.
AAACCGGTTATTGATGTACCAGCATTGCACATTTGCAGTGTTTTATCTCGTGTTTATATTAATCTGAGATCTTGCAATGTTAATCACTTAAATATGTTACCTCGACAAATGTATTCCCAAAATGTCGTTACTCTACTTTACTTACTTTTTGGTGTTGCGATTTTTTCGTCTGTATATTATTCTTCAGTTCTACTTATACAACTACACTTAAAAACGGTTGTTTTACATAGGAGGAGATGTTCATAAAAAATTATTTTAGGTTAGGTTTAAAACTTACTGTAATACCTGTTTTACATTTTATGTTATTGGGCAAAAGAACAATAATTTTGGCTCAGCCGTATTGAACCCATTTCTGGGCCAGCAATTGCTTTAGTATTGAGTAATAAGATTATACTTTCCTCTTGTGTTATAGATGTGGAAGTCACTATTATTCTCAAATCATAATGGATTATTTATGACGAATTTGATTACGGAATATATACACGTATGTAGGGAGATTACGCTGCCCCTAAGTTCAATGTAACCAATAGCACCACATATTCTCTCAATTGAAGACTTCAAGTCTTCAATTGATAAGATTCTTTCACATTCTCTCACTTGGAAAAACGAACAAAAGTGACGCTTACACGCACTCCCACGCCCACTTTCAACTCCCACAACGTCATGATTTCTAATATATTGTTGGTTGGTTGGTTGGTTTAAAGAGGCGGGGAAGAGACCAGTATGTCGTTCATGACACTCGTTCCTGCCAGTGTACTAAAATGTGTGACTGCAATTATTATTTCCGATGTTAGAGCATTTATTGGTTCTCATTTTCTGGTATTATTACGCCATAGGCGCTTAAAAATTGTAAAACTGATGTTTGTGTAAATTTTATCTAACTATTACATGAATTTTAACAGGATAAGGTAAACAACCTTCCGACCACGAAACTCGTGCGTTTGCAGGGATTAAGTTTGGATCGAATTGTCAACGTAACTAGTTTTAGTTCCACATTTAAAAAGGTAGTTTTCTTTCACTGCCATCAGGGGCAGGTTTAAATTAGTAATATTAACGAAATAGCCAAGTATGTCGAATATGAAATAATGTAAAGGCATTGCAGGTTGAACAAAACTTCATCAGTAGGGCCAGCTGGATCACCTTGTGTACGGGACATGCCGTTAGAACGCCTAACTCCTTGAAGAAGCACCTACAAGATGACTGCAGATGACCACTATATTCTCTCTCCTCACTTTTGTGCAATCGGTATTTTCTTTTCAAGTGATGAATACTTCATAAAATTATTTCATAAGACCTTTTTGAGCGGAAATATGCTACGTATGTTAGGATACTGACTTGTCTGATTCCAAGCCTAGCGATCATGCTAAGTGCACAGTAGTAGAATTTAATTGTTTGAAGAGTTCGTCAATATGCTTCTTGTAGCTCAAGTTGTCATCAATATGTACATCCAAAATTTGGAGCATTCTACCTAATTTGCTGATTCCTTTTCATGTGCTCCGTCAGTTTTTGGTATTACCCTATTTGTTGCACTGAACAGAGTGTAGTACGTTTGCTTAAAATTGAGTGAGGATGAGTTTTCAGAGAACAACTTTATAAGTTTTTGAAGAAAATCATTAAAAAATTTTAAATTGCTTTCTCTCCAGTGGGATCTGTTATAACAATACTACCGTCTGCAAAAAGTATCAACTCTGCTTGATGAACGTTAACTGAAAGTCATCCACATATGTAAGGAATAGGATTGGACCCCAAACAGTGATCTGTGTGATTCCATTCGTGGTTTCTATCCAGCTACTCAAATTTTCTCTCCTTCACTCACTGTTCGAATTATTCAGCATGGCATTTTGCTGTTACGTAACTATGATTCAAACCAGTTATTTGTAAAGCTGCGGAGCTCATAAAACTTCAGTTTTTCAAACAAAAATTCTCTACACATTCAAAAACCTTGGAAAGGTCACAAAAATATCAGTCGAGCAAGCCTTCTGGACTCCAGACTGTAGTGTGCTGAGTAAAGTGTTTCTACTAAAATGTGAGATTACTCTTTTGTACGCTACTTATCCGAATACTTGGCAAAAAAGACGCCAGTAAGGAAACTGGGCGAAAAATTTCTTTCTTGTCATCTTTCTTACAAAGAAGTTTCACAATGGCATATTTTACTGTGTCTGAAGTAATTCACAGTGCAACTGATGTATTACATGTAACATTAAGTACATTAGTTACTAAATTAGAATAACGTTTCAGAAATCTAAGAGAGAGGAAAGGGCGGTATCGGTCGTAAATTTTTTAAAGTTTAGTGAACATTGATTTCAGCTATTGTGTAGCTATCTTCAGTGGAATAATATCAAAGTCTTGATGACACATCGCAAATAAAATCGCACATAGTACCACAATGCATTTACTGATAACTCAGTTAAAGCTTTCAAAATTCTGTTTGAAATTGCTCCAACACCATATCTACCAAGCATTGCCTAAAATGAGATTTTGCTAGCATATTCTTCGTTGGTAGAAGGCACTACTCTTTCCACTGCTTATTTTCTTCTGAACGTCACTCTGTTTCTTCTTTAATCCTATGGGTTTCTTCCTATTGAACTGGTTATTTTACAGGATAATACTAGCCTCCTAAGTTTTGTGTGGTGGGTAGTCTCTAACTGAGATGGATCTGGAAAACGTCATTGTGGTTGTGATGTGCACAAAAGCTGCATATACAGGTCTTCTTGTTTTATTCTATGCAAGCTAGGTACCACATTTAAGCCACTCAGATTTATTCCTCTTTCGATACATCTTTTTTTTTTTCTTTCCTCTCGCCTCCCATCCATTTACCTTCTGTTTTTTCTTGGAAGTGGTTTGTGTTGGATATTGCCCTTATTTATACATTTGAAAGATTAGACACTTCTTGGATTATATTGCTGAATTTGAATCTATCTTTGGCTTATGACAATTTAGTACTTCGTCAAAATACTAGGAGGAAGTTTTGCTGATGTCTCTGTTGTTCAGACCAAAGCTTCCTTTTTTATTCTAAAAACAGAGTCCATATTGTTGAAATTGTTCTTATTTTCTTCGTAAATAACTGATAAGTGTGTTTAGAATTGTTTCTCATGAACTTTTGATCAATCAGATTTAATTGTTGTTTCCCATACATTCCCTTGGCATTTATAATATTTTTTCCTCTTTTGATGTGGCTATAGTAAAACAGTTATTTATTCACAAAAAATTTGGACTGGTTTATCTGCAATATCAACTTGTAATCTACTGTAAGGTATAGTTTTCTCTTACATTGGTCTGGAAGTAATTTGAATCTGTTATCTTCTGTAGTGCTGTTTGAAACTTCAGACTTGCATTTCAGTCAACACTAGACGCTTCTGTGCGTTTCTGAATCACAGAGATGTTCTTCAAATTGCACCTTAATTGTGTGTGAATGTTTATAAAATACCTATGCTAATTCTGCAGATCTTTGGCTGTATTGTTGGTCGTGGACATGAAAAGTTCAGTCCCTGTTGGTGGACTAACAGTCAGGTATAACAAATATAAAAATATACAATGAACAAGTTTACTTAAGCTTACAAAGAAGAAATGTAAGACACTTTCACGTAACTAATATTCCAGTAGCAAACGCTCTAGTTTATTTACAGTGTTGGTCATTTGATCACCAAAAACAACATCTATTTCTGGGAAATTTAGTTTTTACACTCTCTGATGTATTTGCTGTCACATTTTACAAAATGTTACAGTTGAATGGTGACTAGAAACCGTTGTGAAGTTTACTAACGTTGTCTACCAAATACACATTCATTGTTATAATATATTGTATTTTATTTTAATATGTCATATTTCATTTCAATGTCTACGAAAAACGTTATTTATTTTAAAACTATCTCATACTGTCGTATCCTTACAAGAATTCCTATTTGTTAACGCTTTACAAGATTTATACACATGTATATGAATTAATTCATATATGAATTAATTCATACAGAGGTGTCATTTATTATTTACTAAAGTAGAAACACAAATGTAAAATGTGACCATGTACTATTTGATGTAACATGATGTATTGATTCTATCAATATTTTATGTATCTTTTATATCAGAATACAGTACTTTTCATTCACAGTTGGTGTGGACATATTTTTTCTAGTAATATGTGAATTAATGTATATCCCATGTTTATTCCGTTTTGTTTACGACAGATGTGATTAAGGCAGTTTCCTGAAATGCGTTATCCATTTGATGAAGTAAAGTGCGATCTAGGCAGATAATTTCCGTATACTTTAAAACAAATTGTGGTGCTCCATAGCATAAAAAAATATGTAAATGCATTTGAAGAAACGAAGACAATCACTGTATTGATGGCTAACAGCTTCAAGTATCACACTGAAAATAAATGGATAATTGCTTAGTTGCATATTATCTGTCATATGTAAAAGAGTCCAAAATTAATCTTCCACTCTCGACCAGAGAGTAAGCTATTATAATAGTTTCTGACATATTTAAATCTTGTGGCGTATCGAGAGTTTAAATCGGACCATTTCCTTTCACGACATGTGCATGTAACGATTTATACAGGTATATGTCACGTATTTCCTCAAAGCTCGAATTTACTAGTATCTATGACCTACTTTCCAGACTCTTTAAGAATTCTCCGCTGCAACTTTCTTCATCAACACTTTCAGGAGAAATAATACAGCGGAGAACAGAAGAGTGCCACATGAAACCAATGGCTCAAGCACTGAAACTACCAGAGTAGCTCAGTTGGTAAGGACAGCGGAGAAGGAGGGCGCGTCTTTGATTCCAGTCTGGCATTCAGTTTCGATTTATCACCAAGTTTATTGGTAAACAGTGTGTATATGTTTACCATTAAAGATGTACGTACAATTACATACATATAACAAAATTTGTTGAACCCACAGTAAATTAATTCAAAACAAACAAAATTATACATAGTCGAATTTTAAAAAAATCATGATTTGTATATTAAATACAAAAAAACACGAATGAAGTGCCTAATATTATAAATTTAATTTCAGTTTTTATGTTTCTCGCTGAATAAATTTGGTTTATAAAGAACAACTTTTTCACTTAAATAGTAAAACTATAATTAATCTTAGTAAAGAATAAATAATAAATTATAGTTTGCAAGCGTTTTCTCTAACGAACAAAAGGTTTGTATGTAGAAGATACCGGCACAATATTTTCCATGTGTTTTTAGATAGGAATATGTCTGAAGTTCTCTTTTTTTTGTACTTACAGATTCATAGCAACCTGCTGAATGTTTGTGTGTGTGTGTGTGTGTGTGTGTGTGTGTGTGTGGTGAGAGAAAGTGGTAGAGTAGTATTTTACTGATTTTGGTTACTTACATTATTCTGCTAAGTATACACTTCAGATATACATGGTAAGCCAAAATACGCAAACTTGGGCAGCACAGTGTGACTCCTTGCACACTAAGAGAACAAACATGCCACTAACAAAATCTTGTCCAACTCATATTTTCGGTAGAAAATTGCCGTTTAATGAAAGATAAAAATGGCTCTGAGCACTATGGGACTCAACTGCTGAGGTCATTAGTCCCCTAGAACTTAGAACTAGTTTAACCTAACTAACCTAAGGACATCACAAAAATCCATGCCCGAGGCAGGATTCGAACCTGCGACCGTAGCGGTCTTGCGGTTCCAGACTGCAGCGCCTTTAACCGCACGGCCACTTCGGCCGGCTTATTGAAAGATAATTTGGCAACATTGCAAGCGCGTATATGACAAGTATATTTATTTAGTACTGCTTAGCTGTATTGTGGTTACTGTAGTGAGTAGTGCTTTGGGCTAAAATACTCGAGTTCGTGATTTCGATTCCGGGCATAGGATTAATACTACCGTTTTTTTTTAAATTTTGAATTGTCTAGTAATGCTGCCATATACACTGGTTTTTGAACGATACTTATGCTACAACTACAGTCATTGGTCAGATACTACTCAACCACGATATTGTTGTACTTGGCCGTTATCGGAAACACGCAGTGACGTTACGCCGAACAAGTACAGTAGTGACTAAGTAAAACGCATCGCACTGCTAATACTCTCAGGTCAGTTGTGTGTAGACTATAACTCTGATTACGCGCTGACTCACGATAAGCGGACAGAATAGCCCCACTGCCCAGTACCATAAATTATTCGCAATAGGACACAAGTAATTACAAAACATATCAGTGTGGAGTTGATAACCTTACATAATACATTCAGTAAGAGAGGCCAGTTTTAGTATTTTAAACACACTAACAATTTCAATATGCCTTTCGCAAAACATACCTAGTCTTCACAGCAGATGCCCATAGCGACATGCTTGCATGTCCTAACATTTGACAATTTCCCTGGATCATGTTTCTCTGAACTTTTCGCAACCTAGCTGCACATACAGTTCACAAAAACACCTTGAATTAATCATGGGGTTTTAGGTCAAGTGAAGACGAAAACCAAGAAACAGAACTTCTACTACAAATCCTTTCCCCTGGGAAGACTTACGTATTGCCACACATTTCTTTGAAAGTGTGCAGGTTGCATCACTCTGTTTGAACCACAATCTCTGCCGAATGTGAAGCGGAAAAACTTCTAGTGCTTCAGGCAAATAATATGTTGGAGATGCACGACGTATTCTCTTAGTCAGTCAGTGTGGCGACACGTAGGGACTCTGTATAGCGTCTCCCAATATTCTCGCCAGAATGGAAGTGGTCGAGGAGGATATGATGTTCTCAGCCATTATGTCAACAAATAGTTAGCTGTATGTATGATTCACAACCTGCTGAAGCACAGCATTCCTCGTGTATTATTCAACCCAACACTGCCACTCGTGGGAGGCGTAAAATTCCAATTACACCGTTTCCATAGCAAAAACGGACGAGAATTTTTCAGGTCTCCATCGATAAACGCAAATACCTATTACATGAAGACATATTGCATTAAAAATCAGTAACAGCTTGTGATACTGTTAAGCAGCAGATACAGATAAAAACACTTGCTATAGAATCATACATAGGAAGAACAGGGATCACTGTGTACTAAGTCACACACTTTTATCCATTAGACTAATAGAGATAGAAGAGAATTAAAACTTCCTGGCAGATTAAAACTGTGTGCCCGACCGAGACTCGAACTCGGGACCTTTGCCTTTCGCGGGCAAGTGGTAGAGCACTTGCCCGCGAAAGGCAAAGGTCCCGAGTTCGAGTCTCGGTCGGGCACACAGTTTTAATCTGCCAGGAAGTTTCATATCAGCGCACACTCCGCTGCAGAGTGAAAATCTCATTCTAGAAGAGAATTAGTTTAACATACAGTAAATCTCCAAACGGAAGTCACAGTTCATTTACATAGTGTAAATACGTTTGACATGAGAGTATAAGACCTTATGAAAAATAGTGGAAAGCAAATTTGACACTACATGCAATGAGTACCATAATATTACAAATAAGTTACATGAATCTTCCAAGGAAGCATTAGTTAAGTAATATGAAAAACATACAAACCACTTATTATATTAGTGGGCTAAGGTAATTACAAAGGAATTGAAACTAAAGGAGAAAAACATATGCATTGCTAAATGCAGGACAGTATGCAATACGCAACAAGCTAGAATCAGAAAAATCTAGTAGAACCAAAGAAAAAAAACCTGGAAACAGTCAAGACAAAAAATAGTAAATTTTGGTTAAAATGGCTCTGAGCACTATGGGACTTAACTTCTGAGGTCATCAGTCCCCTAGAACTTAGAACTACGTAAACCTAACTAACCTAAGGACATCACACACATCCATGCCCGAGGCAGGATTCGAACCTGCGACTGTAGCGGTCTCGAGGTTCCAGACTGTAGCGCCTAGAAGCGCTCGGCCACCCCGGTCGGCTAGTAAATTTTGCTATGGTAAAAATAAGTGAAGAAGCATGTGGAACTATAAAGTATTTCAAAAGAAATCCAAAAGAAAAAAGTGATAAATATGTTACTTATGACTCTTGGGAATTAAATTTTAAGAATCTGTTAAAAGTGGTTGGTAAAACGCTTTGACTGAATGTAATGCACCAATGAATGACAAAAAAGATGATTACATACGCCTATACATATGCAAAAGAAGGAATAAAACTTTGAAAGATTGAAAAAGCTAGAGGCATTGTGGGCTTTCGAAAATAATTATTAATATTTTGTATTGGTAAATTGCACAGACTAGGTATTTAAACTTTTTAAATGGAAGAATTGACTTCAAGTGTTTGGAGGAAAAGAAGAAGATATGTTTATAAAAATTGCAGGGTGCAAATGTTATCATTATCCTCACTAGAATTTATGGGAGAGTTTTTGTTGGAACAAGAGTATAAGAATATGGAGATCAAAGAAACAATAAGCTCTGGTCACAGTAGACCCACATATGATCACATGTTTTGCATAAAACAACTAACCATAAAGAAAATAATTTAAGCACAAACTCTTTATTCGGTCTTTGCACATACAGAAAACGTCTGTGAAGTTTGATTTTAAGCAGTCTGTGGAAAGTTTTAGAATCAGTAGGACGAAATCAAAACACAACATAGATATTCAAACATTATACAAAAGTTATGTATCATAAATGAAAATTGTCACCTGAATTTATTGTTACCAAGTGACTGGATTGGGGATATTACGTTTCATACACATCACACAAAATAGACACAGAAGGAACACTACACACTGAATGAAAAAAATTAAATGAGAATGTGGTGTACCCATTACCATTTATAAATGACCCCTAATTTCACCCAAGATCATGATATGACCAGAAAATTAAGACAGAATTTTTAAAAATGGGTTCATCGTTTAGACAGCAGGAAAATAAAATACTCAGGAATTGGTGGAATAATTCAAGATTTAGTAATGATACAAAAAATGCAAACAATAGCTGGTAAAGATGAATGTAAAGATATAAGGATGGAACTTACTAATGATGTGAAACACATTTTGCAAAAATGTCTACTTCTTTATTAAATTTACATCTGTGAGATTAACAGATAAGAACTGATACGAACACAAGAGTATCTAAAACAATTGTTGTAGGAATTATTATATGTAATTCAATAGTTTAGGCAATAAAATGACAACTACATTAAAAACCGTCAGCTGAATAGAGGAATTTATGGAGACTTCAGCAATGATACAGAGGAAAGAAAAAATAAGGAATGAAGTAATCAGAGAGATAACGAACGTTTAAAAATTAAATGATTCGAGGGAGACAACTACATTTGTACAGATATGTTGAAAAGATGCTAGAAGAAATGGCTTCCAAAATTTATCATGGACTGGATACCAAATGGGAAAACAAAAAGAAAGTGATCACGTAATACTCGGATTCAGGGATTTCAGTAAAAAATCAGTCGTAAAATAACATTGATGTGTTCTGGAGGAAAAGAGAAGTGTAGAGAAAACGGATTAGAGGCACCCTGTAATCGTAGGTACTGTTAGAACGCGTGTACGTTGCATATTGATTAGTTGTAGAGTTAAGTTTTGTTGTACAATATTTAAAAAAAAGATGTTTGACTGGCAGGACCAGTTACAAGAGCTGAATGACCAAAACACAATAAATAATTAAAAATTAAATTTGTTAATCACAGCCACAAGGCACTGGGTCCTTTCTAAATGACATTTCAAAGCTACATACTTGCTGCCAGTTAAGTTGTGATAATTTCACTTTCATATGTGAATGTTGTAACCTCGTATCTTCTGAATTTCGCATTACTTTTGATATTCTTAAATGTCATGTACTGACCAAATTATTTTTGTTGCATCTGATAACTGAAACAAAACAAAATAAAACTGAATTCCGCCCAAACAGACCATGAAGGCCCAACGATACCGATCGGCCGCCTTGTCATCCTCAGACCACAGGCATCACTGAATACACATATGGAGGGGCGAGTGGTCAGCACACTGCTCTCCCGGACACATGTCAGTTTCGGAGATCGAAGCCGCTATTTCTCACTCAAATAGCTACTCAGTTTGCCTCACAAGGGCTGAGTGCAGCCCACTTGCCAACAGCGCTCGGCAGACCAAATTCTCACCCATCCAAATTGTAGTCCAGCCCGACAGCGCTTAACTTCGATGATCTGACGGAAACCAGTGTTATCACTGTGGCAAGACCGTTAGACCGTTGGCAACAAAACATAAAAAATTATTTTGTAAAATGTGGTTTAATAAACGCAATCAATGTGCCAACAAGAAGTTTTTTGGATATACTGTACATTCCATTCCTGGCGGCTAACACACACACACACACACATATATATATATAGGGTGAGTCACCTAACGTTACCGCTGGATATATTTCGTAAACCACATCAAATACTGACGAACCGATTCCACAGACCGAACGTGAGGAGAGGGGCTAGTGTAATTGTTAAATACAAACTATACAAAAATGCACGGAAGTATGTTTTTTGACACAAACCTACGTTTTTTTTTAAATGGAACCACATTAGTTTTGTTAGCACATCTGAACATGTAAACAAATACGTAATCAGTGTCGTTTGTTGCATTGTAAAATGTTAATTACATCCGGAGATATTGTAACCTAAAGTTGACGCTTGAAACCTCTGACGTTCAGTTGCGTGTTGTAACAAACACGGGCCACGGATGGCGAGCAGCATCTGCAGGAACATGTTTACGATGACGAACGCATTTACGAGTGTGGCTGTAGTGCACTGTTGTGGTTTGGTCTAGCTGTCGCAGTGTCCGCATGTAGCGCTTGCTGCTATTGTTATTCTGCATTCGTCTCCGCACGCAGACCAACTGCAGTACACCGTGTAACCAGACGACTGTGATAGTGTAGTGTTGTAGGAACTGTGACCATGGTGTATTCGAAATCTGAAAAGGCGGAGATGATACTCATCTATGGCGAGTGTCGACGAAATGCAGCTGAAGCCTGCAGGGTGTATGCAGAACGGTACCCGGACAGAGAGCATCCAACGTGCCGCACATTGCAAAACATCTACCGCCAACTGTATGCAACAGGAATGGTCGTAGCACGCAAACGGGTCCGTAACAGGCCCGTCACATGAGAAGCGGGTGCAGTTGGTGTGTTAGCTGCTGTTGCCATGAACCCACATATGAGTACACGGGACATTGCGAGAGCCGGTGGACTGAATGAAAGTAGTGTCATGCGCATACTGCATCGTCACCGCTTTCACCCGTTTCATGTGTCGCTACATCAGCAATTACATGGTGATGACTTTAATCATCGAGTGCAATTCTGTCAATGGGCATTAACAGAGAATGCGTTGCAGTTCTACCTGTTTACCGATGAAGCGGGTTTCACAAACCACGGGGCAGTGAATCTACGGAACATGCATTACTGGTCCTGTGGACAATACTCGCTGGCTCAGACAGGTAGAGCGACAGCGACCGTGGACTGTAAATGTATGGTGCGGAATCATTGGCGACCATCTCATTGGTCCTCACTTCATTGCAGGGGCGCAAACAGCTGCAATATACATCGCATTTCTACAGAATGATCTGCCAGCGTTGCTCGAAAATGTCCCACTGGAAACGCGTCGACGTACGTGTTATCAGCATGATGGTGCACCTGCATTTTCCGCAATTAACACTAGGCTGACCCTTGACAGGATGTTCGACGGGCGTTTCATAGGACGTGGAGGACGCATAAACTGGCCAGCCCGTTCTCCTGATCCTACACATCTGGACTTCTTTCTGTGGGATACGTTAAAGGAGAATGTGTACCGAGATGTACCTACAACCCCAGAGGATATGAAACAACGTATTGTGGCAGCCTGCGGCGACATTACACCAGATGTACTGGGGCGAGTACGACATTCATTAGGCCAGAGATTGCAATTGTGTGCAGCAAATGATGGCCACCACACTGAACATCTATTGGCCTGACATGTCGGGACAGACTCTATTCCGCTCCGTAATTGAAACCGGAAACCACGTGTGTACGTGTACCTCACCCCTCATGGTAATGTACATGTGCATCAGTGAAAAAGACCAATAAAAAGGTGTTAGCATGTGGGCGTAATGTGCTGTTCCAGTCTTTTCTGTACCTACCGTTCCCTTTAGATCCCTACGTAATTCGGTGCTCTCCGATACAGACGATCGAACAGCGGAGGAGTGGTACTCAAGCGTCAACTTTAGGTTACAATATCTCCGGATGTAGTTAACATTTTACTATGCAACAAACGGCACTGATTACGTATTTGTTTGTATGTTCAGATGTGGTAACAAAACTAACGGGGTTCCATTTAAAAAAAACGTAGGTTTGTGTTAAAAAACATACTTCCGTGCATTTTTGTGTGGTTTGTATTAACCAATTACACTAGCCCCTCTCCTCACTTTCGGTCTGTGGAATCGATTCGTCAGTATTTGATGTGGTTTACGAAATATATCCAGCGGTAATGTTAGGTGACTCACCTATATATATATATATATATATATATATATATATATATATATATATATATATATATGTGTGTGTGTGTGTGTGTGTGTGTTTAAATACATAAATTATAATTGTCTAATATTTCTAGGCCCGTTTGAGCTGTCTGCATTGTGCTTTCACTAAAGGATCGTAGGGGAGTCACTTATCATTGCACTCTTCTTTAGAAAAACGCCGTTACTTTTTTTGTTTGGAATAGGCTTTGTAATATTTTCGTTTCTCGTATTGTGTATATGAAAGCGATCATTTCAAGGACGTTGCAGTTTCTGAATTCGTATAAAAATGTTCCAGAACTTTCAGTATTCAATTCTTAGGATTTTGCTGTTTTGAAACTTCCTCCTTTCCTGATGCATCATGTTTATTCATTTATAGCTCAAATCTTCAACTTCCACGTTAGACAGTAGTGAGTTATAAAATTAAAAACAGAAAAATCCTATTCTAAATATTAGGCTTTGCCAGAAACTGGGTCATCATGAGAATCAATAAGTAGTTCTGATGAAGTTCCTCTACTTATAACATTATTTCTCTGTTTTGAAACATCAAATGAACTACCGTCTTAGGCGAAAGTTTGTAATTTCGTTAGCAAATACGAGAATACATAACGCCAGATGAGAGGAAGACAGAATGTTGCCGTGATACGCTAATGGTATGAAAGCGACAGAGACGTTACGTATCTTTGTACAATGACTCTGCAGTTTACGTGTATGGAACGCTTGCTTTTGGTAAAAAACCACGTCTTTCACAAACAAAAAAAAGTTTATATGTTCCAAGTTTATGGACAATGCAGAAGTAAAGGAAAGAGAATTGTTAAGATGCACAAAGACAGCTATCATGACATGTAATATCCAACAGATATTCCAATTTTACGAACATTAAAAAAACAGAAGTTCTTGGAAGAACACTGGAATGCTCCACACGAAAAAGTGGAAAGCCTGAAAACCAACTTAGTAGGTCCTGCAGCAGATTTTCCTCCAGATATACATGATAATCCCTTTTACATTGGTATAGTGGCAGTTTAATACTTTCTTTTCTCCGTATTTGCTTATTTAAGTACTATTACGCAATGAAAAACTACTACATGAGTCAACAATCTATTAACTGTTCAAGGGAGACAAATCATTAGTTTCAAATGCTGTGATTTCTCTTAAATTACTTACCATATTTAGTGAAGGTGGTACTGATGTGACTGCATTAACGATTGGTATGATAAGTGACTACATACCGTTTGGTGAGGACATTCTTCCACATTATCTGCACTGGTGTGTGTAGAATTAGGATTTCCTATATGGATACATATATTATTTCTGTTTAGTGGTGTACTAAAGCAGCTGATGCTGCACTGAAGTGTTCATTTTGAGTATAATTTTGTAAATGATAAGTGACTCATGAACGACTAATTACAGTTACAATAAATGATCTGAGCCATTTTTATTACTTTTATATTTATTGAAAATTAGACGCCTGTTGATAATTGGTCTTTTTAATTCTGTATTACCTATATCATAGGCTCTTGAGAAATTTTTTATATAGAGATCTCAGAAAGTTACTTATGCATGTCATCCCATGCTGAAAGTGGCGAATTAGCAGAAGTTTCAGGTTTACTGCAGACTCAATTCTTCTGCAGAACGGATAACAGTTGCTTCACAGTGTGTGAGTGAAATGGCATGGGAACTAGAAACATATCCAAAGTGGAAACATGTAGGAGCATATGATTCTAGTGGGTAAAACGTCGAATTGTACATAGATGTACTGTGAAATTCTGGCGCCGTATGGAACATGTTCTGCGCCACGTCAATCCGTAGTGAAATGGTGTCAATAATTTCACAGAAGCAGCACAAACGTGGGTGATGCTCATCGGAAAGGAGAGCCAGCGGCATTGACTACAGCAGACAATGTCCAGGCAATCGACAAACTGAAAGAACATCTAGCGGAAGGGGGTGGGAAACGGGGCAGGGGAAACAGATTTTCAAAGTATAAGGTCATTCATTATAAGGTGAACTTGGATATTCGAAAAATTGAGGAGGATTACTGGGAGCGATATACAAAAGATGTGGAACTAGATCTTAAGGCAAGACAAAAGATAGTATGGTGGATTCTCCAAAAGCAAAAGAAGAGTATTAATGAACACATTCGGATACAGAATGTAAGCAAATCTCTGTAGGAAAATTATTTTTAATTACAGTACAAAAACGCGACAAAGTTGGAAACTGAAGCTAGATTCCAAAGCACAGATAATGACAGCAAAATAGACCTTTCATTGGAGGAAATACGCACTGCAACAAAAAGACTTAGAAATAAGAGCTCTCCTAGGCCAGATGGCATAAATAATGATTTAACAAAATATGGGGAGCAAGTATTAAATGAACAGGTTTATATTTTATTTAACAGTATCATCAAGAATGGTGGAATACCGAAAGTATAGAAACTAAGCATCACAATTTCATTTGCAGAAAAGAGGAAATAACCAAGTATTATGTAATTACCGGGGAATTATCCTGCTTGATAGCATCTTAAAACTGTCGAAGTCAGTAATTAGAGACAGAACGCAGATTGATATAGAAACAGTGGAAGAACAATGAGGGTCAAGAAAAACAGGAGCACAATATACAGTATTTCCGCTTTAATACAGTTTATGAAAAATGCACTGAATTTAATAACCCAGGGTACCTGTGTTTCGTTGTCAAAAAGCTTTGATAGGATTAGAAAAATGGATATAATCTAAAAGAGAGTGCCAATGGGCTTAGTGAAACTCATGGAAGATATATGTACAGGTAATAAAACGAGATGAAAACACACAAAGGATAGAGAGATGAAATTATAATAGGTAAAGGGATTACCAAACGTCTGATGTATAAAAGATACCAGGCTAGTTACTTGGCCTGGCATTATCAAGCGTAACTTACTTTATGAAGTCGACTCGTACTATACTTGCCCGAGGCAGGTCGAGCATGAGCAAGCCATCGCACTGGCCTCAGCAGTACAGCGGGCATCCTACCACGGCAGGGGCCTGGCAGCCCGCGGCCCTCGTCAAATGCCTTGTGCAGGGTGCAGGGTGCAGCGGGCGGCGCGGCGTGTAATTGCCGGCGCCGAGTCACCTGGGCGGCCGTGCCGTCCGCCGTCTGCGCCCGGCTGGCTTCCTCCGAGCCTCTCGCCCAATTAGGCACAGCCTCCTGCCTCCTACCCCCCTGCTTCATCACGTCGCACGCACCGGTGAGCGAGGCCTGAGCCAGCCGCTCCTCGCTACGCTCACTTGTGTGTGGTTTGGTATTGACAGGTATACACTGAGGTGACAAAAGTCATGACATATCGATATGCAGACGAAGGTAGTATAGCGTATACAACGTATAAAAGGTCAGTGCACTTACAGAGCTGTCATTTGTACTCATGTGATTCACACGAAAACGTCTGCGACGGCCGAAGCACGGGATTTAACACACTTTGAAAGCGGCATGGTAGTTGGAGTTACAGGCACTGGACATTCCACTTTGGAAATCGTTAGGGAATTCCGTATTCCGAACTCCACAGTGTCAACAGTGTGCCGAGAATATAAAATTTCATGCACTACTCTCACAACGAACAACGCAGGGGCCGACGCCTTCACTTAACGACCGAGAGCATCACTGTTTGCGTAGAGTTATCAGTGCTAACAGACAGGCAACACAGTGTGAAATAACCGCAGAAATCAATGTGGGACGTATCTACATCTACATACATACTCCGCAATCCACCATCGGTGCGTGGCGGAGGGTACCTCGTACCACAACTAGCACCTTCTCTCCCTGTTCCACTCCCAAACAGAACGAGGGAAAAATGATTGCCTATATGCCTCTGTACGAGCCCTAATCTCTCTTATCTTATCTTTGTGATCTTTCGCGAAATGTAAGTTGGCGGCAGTAAAATTGTACTGCAGTCAGCCTCAAATGCTGATTCTCCAAATTTCCTCAGTAGTGATTCACGAAAAGTGTTGTGGACTGACAAGACAGCCAGTCCACAGTGACGGGTAACCGAAAGGCACGCGCTTAAACTCACGCAGGATGGCGTGAGGTCTGAAACAGGATACGTAATGAATGCTATAAAGAAAAGTACGTAGCTTCTGGAATACTTAACTTTAATCCATCATTTGTATACATCGTTCTTGATGAGACATGCTTCATACGATAACTATCAATTGCTATGGCGCCTTGCTAGGTCGTAGCCATTGACTTAGCTGAAGGCTATTCTAACTATCTTCTCTGCAAATAAACGAGGCTTCGTCAGTGTTGCATCACTAACTAAGTCGTCCGTACAACTGGGGCGAGTGCTAGTAAGTCTCTCGAGACCTGCCGTGTGGTGGCGCTCGGTCTGCGATCACTGACAGTGGCGACACGCGGGTCCGACATGTATTAATGGACCGCGACCGATTTAAAGCTACCACCTAGCAAGTGTGGTGTCTGGCGGTGACACCACAAAAAGAACGCCTCCTTTCCTCTGGAGACTCCCATCCGAGTTCCTGAAGCATTTCCGTAACACTGGCGTAATGATGAAACCTACTAGTAAAAATTTAGCAGCACGCCTCTGAATTGCTTCTATGTCCTCCCTCAATCCGACCTGATACTAACGTATCCGTTAGTGTGGCGACATTTGGCGTTAATGAGCTACGGCAGCAGACGAATGACGCAAGTGCCTTTACTGTGTAGTCCGATCCACGAACGATGGCGATTCGCGCACGGATGCGGATTTCATTGTTGACGATTCCAAGAGACAGTTGCGGTGTGCGCATGCGCGTGCTTTCCGCTTGAAGAAAACATATATCCTGCAAACTATTTGTCTCACTTGCATATGTAGAATTTATCACTTACCACCACAATCAGCGATGACAACTCGCAACAAATGCAATCGAAATTCACTAAAGAACTCGCTACGATCACTTTTATTGCTCGCATTATCTGCATCATTCACAGCAAAGCGCATAGAACATGATAAACGCTCATTGGCTGGGAGAATGCGTGACGCAAGTGCGCAGAACAAGCCAAAACTCGACCGCCATCGCTTGTGACTCCGTCTTGAGCGCCTCTCCTGGGCTCGTGACCATACTGGTTGGACCTTAGACGACTAGAAGACCGTACGCTGGTCGGATGAATCCCTATTTTCCGTTGTGAAAAACCATTCAACATCCATATTTCTTTATTTAAGACAAATAGTTTCAATAGACTTTGCTGTCATCGTCAGGTCTTAAAATCTTTTTGTTGTAAATTATGTTCATTTTAATAGGAGGAGGTGCAACACGATATTAGGAGGTACCCATAACTTTTGTTACCTCAGTGTATACTACATTGCCTCTGTGTGATTTGCCTTCCATCGCAGTGGAATTTGTCGTCGATTAAATGTGTTGATGACAACTTGAGGTTTACAACGATTCTTTCAGCTGCCACTAATTTTCGTAGTATTGTAGTACTATAACTATCCTCATTTTTCGTAAAATAGTGGTTCCTCTTAATAGATTGTTTGCTGACATTAATTAACAACGACAAATACCAATTTAGAGCTCGTTACACATTTCATTTTAAATTCTGCTACACCTTTCGACGCGTTTGGCACACGCGTATGAGACATTTGTTTGGCTGACAGCAGTGTGACAAGAAGGCTATGTGTTATCTTGCAGTAGTAAACAAAAATTGAAGTTAATTACAACACTGAAATCTATTTCAACGTTTCGATGTACACCTAATGCATACATAAATAAGTACATTTTTTAGTAGTATGGCTACGGTCAACCTGGACCACTTTGACCGTTCCTGAACCTTTGCGACGTCACGCGCGGTCATGGACCTTGAAAACGTACTGTCACTTGCGCAGGTCAGTGCCCTATTCACGTAGTCACAAACCTTGTCCCCCTTTTCTGTGACGCCATAATCCTGTCACCGCTGGCCATACTCTGTTTATATGACATCATGGTGGCAGGAAATTCAAAATAACAGCCATTAAAACGAGAGCGTCAACAACAGCGCAGCATTTTACCGGCCTTTCAAACGAAACAGGCAATTAGTATGTAGCTGCCACGTTCAAAAGTACTAGAAAGATCTGAATTTTGCACCATGTACAAAAGCACCTGCACGATCTGTATTATTTATTTTATTATTTATCGAAACAGGTAAGCTTCATCTCAGTTCCGTAAACTGGCATCATGTCAAAAGTATCCGTAAAATCTGAATCTTGCATCATGATCAGAAGTATCCAAAATTGTGCCTTATTTATCAAAAATATTACATAAAGGTGTAATTTACAGTATTTCCACACACACACACACACACACACACACACACACACACACACACACACACAGACCTAAAATGTTTCTGTCTTGTGTCACAATCTGATTCCCATTTCTAGTACTTCCATGTCTAAAATCCGTGTCAAAAAATTTGCCAGCAACACACACAATGCTTAATTGCCAAAGTCTTATTTTCATGTCTCTAATACCTGTAAAAACACGTAAAGGGTGTAACTCACAGTTATTTGCACGTCTAAAATGTATGGCAAAAGAAGGTCACAATGTAATGTTCTCGTCTAAAATGTCTGTAAAAATGCGAAAAGTGTGTAGCTTGCAGTAATTCCTCATCTCATATGTATGTCAAGAAATACGTCAGCAACACACGCAACGTTACTTAGATGTCGCAATGTTATTACCATGTCTCACCTGGCACGTGAAACATGACTGCTGTTTCTCAAGTTAAGTACCACAAGGCTATTACTCCGTCTAAATTACTTGTGGTATTATCAAAATATATAAGGGTCTTACGCCTACTTAAGGCTATGTTGCTTGTGGTACAGAGATCCACCTTTCATTAGTGGACGCCTTTAGAAGTTTTTAGGTAACGCTTCACTTCACCAAACACTATTTTCGGGTGGAAGAAAATAACGCATCATGATCTACACTATAAAAATACAATCACTGCTACTGCCTGACTAATGTAGCTTCTTTTATTACTTTCGATCTTGGACGCACTACAGTACCATATTAACCAACGTTACATTTTCCGATACTTTAACACAATAAACCATACTAAAATTGTGTGTCTTGACGAAATCGTTAATTCTATACATCACTTAGACTGTGTATTTTCGTATCAATCAAGTATAAATTTTAATGCAACAAATACGAAACATAAACACAACATGGTCAAAGACAATGATGGGCAAGGCAAAACACACATGGCACAACTGCTGATTTAATTTACAGCTTAAAGTGCACTTGGCGATGGGAATAATTCGATTATCGTACTGTATTATCATAACAGACATGACACTATTGATCAAATTTACTGATTAAACTGTATTTGTCAAGGAGCGACTTATCGAAACAGGCAGCATTTCTCCATAAAAATAGGGCGGGTCACCCATCTGTTTCAAATGCCAAAGTGGAAAAAGTACAGCAGGCATTTTCAAGGAGTCCGAAAACCGGAGCGTACAGCGGCCAGTGAGTTGGAAATGGGACGATCAACAGTGCACAATATCTTGTTTAAGAGGTAACGGCTATATTCCTATGTGCAACTGCTTCAGGCATTAAAGCCTACGGACTAACCTCAGTGGTAACAGTTTGCTGGGCAAGACTGACGAAACAATAACTTTTAGGAAAAGATATGTTTCTCCACTGAGGGAACGTTTTGTGTGTATGGGGTTCATAGCATCCTCATATTACATATGAAATGGAAAGAGACAGTCCAAAGTTCAATGTTTGGTGCGGACTGATGCACCGTCACATTCTTGGTCCATTCTTTTTCATCGAGTCTGCCCATCAACGGAGGTGTTTATATGGACGTGTTACAAGAGTTTGCTGTGCCAAATTGGAACACCTACAACATGATGTCATACTCCACCAGGATGGGGCATCATCCCACTGGTCCTTAAATGTCTGTTAATTTCTAGACGAAAAGTTTCTGGAGAGGTGGATCGAACGAGGTGATCCAATTCACTGGTTCACTCCACCAAACTTCTTTCTCTGGGGTTTTGTAAAGGGCATGATGTACTGAACGAATGTTAGAGGCCTACAGGGGAGATAAATGGAATTCTGACTAGACATTATAGGTGCCGCTTTAGTGCACACATTGACGTGTATGAACGAGGAAACAAAATTTATCTGTATCATACGTTGAAAACCATTTGTTAATATCTAGTATATTTTTAAAGGTATTAAAGTCTTAGTTTGTAAAGATAATTTAGGACAACCTGTACTACCTATCCTACCACACAGTGGAGGCTACATGATGTTTCACCCCCATGCATAGAGAGAATAAGTAGTTTAACATACGTATATATTGGCAACGTATTATTGTAATATTTCACTGTAATACCTACAAGATAACTTTTCATCCTTTTGCAAAGATGCAAATTGCGCATTTCAGCAGTTTTTATACAACTGTAAAAGAGTTGAGAGTTATTCTAATTATAGGGGGGGGGGGGGGGGCTAAATGGACATTACATCACGAATATGTTGGAGGGTACTGTGTGCTAAAATGAGTACATATGTTTAATAACAGAGAACAGTTTTCATAGAATGAAACAGATTCTCTAGTTAACAGTAGCAATGCCACATTTTCTTAAAATTCTATTCGTAGTAGATTATTTGATCAAATGTCCGCCCCAGTAGCTGAGTGGTCAGCGTGACGGATTGCCGTCCTCTGGGCCCGGGTTCGATTCCCGGCTGGGTCGGAGATTTTCTCCGCTCAGGGACTGGGTGTTGTGTTGTGTTCATCATCATTTCATCCCCATCCGGCGTGCAGGTCGCCCAATGTGGCGCCGAATGTAATAAGACCTGCGATATGGCGGCCGGACCTGCCCCGCGAGGGGCCTCCCGGCCAATGACGCCAAACGCTCATTTCATTTCCATTTGATCAAATGTACCAACCTAAATAACTTAGTGAGTACGCTACGCTCCAAAACGTTGATAAAAAGCTTATAGTTTGGATACGGCTCGGTTCCTATAGTTTTATACTCTAGCTACCTGGTGTAAAAACATGAATAACTATTTGGTTTCTAATCTCCATGATGGTTTTTACATTATCCACATTAAGCTTCCTTCGTGAAAGTTTCGTCTAATAAACAACTCGAGCAGTGGTGAGATGACCTTGCACGAAGCTACACAAAAGTAGCTCGTTTGTGACTCGCGCTAGCAATGGGTCGCTTCAGAGTCACACGGTGCTAGCATTGAGAAACCCGCAAGTAAAGAATCTGTAGCCATTGCCAGCGCACTGCCGTGTCGGTCGTCAGTGACTATAGTTCCTTAGTTCCGAGAGAAGAAGTGCATTTTTATTATGGTGAGTCAACAAATTTATAATAATAATAGTCTTCTTTGGTGTTACTCGAAACGCTCGTTGATTCATTTTCTTCCTGTGCTTAACGTGTTGTAAAACTTCTGCTGACATAACCCAGAATTTTTTTGGAAAATCATCCCAGTATTCGCCCGATAAAGGGAACACTTCATATGATACAAAATAATGTCGTAGATTAATACGGAAATGAATGGAAAATAAGACTTTCATGCATTATTAAATGTTTGATTCGTTGCAAGAGTGTGAAATATTCCTGCGTTACTCTATATTCCAGGATAACCGTTCTCTAGCATACAACATGCTATCGAAACACTAAAATGATATGTTTGTACCTGATGCATGCTGAACTACTGTTCGTCAGTTTTTAAATTCGGATATGTTTACCATTCAGCTAATTAGAACACTATTCCCTAACTGACACAAATCGTTTGGCGATTTTTCTGCCGTACTCTCCTATCCGTAAAAGTATATATTTTTATGTTCTCCTCTATGATGCATTCAATAGTGGTTTCTCTTCGCGTGAAGTATTATGAAAATGTAACAAATCCGCATTCCATAACCACGTACAGGGCGACAATTCTTGCATTATATGAAATACAATCGTCCTGACTTCTCAACGGTTTGCGTTAGGACGTTCAAATTGTACGACTAGCCACGGGGCATGATGGGGATTAGTATGGATTGGTTTAGCGACGAAGACCACTATCATTTGGATGGGTTCGTCAATACGAAAAATTGGCGCATTTGGGGAACTGTGAATCCACATTTTGCGATCGAGAAGTCTTCACCATCAACGGGTGACTGCCTGATGCGCAATGTCCTGTCACGGAGTAACCAGTGCGATGTGTCTTGAAGGCACGGTGACTGCCGAACGGTACGTGAAGATTTTAGAAGATGATTTCATCCCCATTATCCAAAGTAACCATGATTTCGACAAAGTGCAGTTCATGCAAGACGAGCTCGACCCCATCCAAGAAGGTAATGGATGATGTCCTGGAGTAGCACTTTGGGGACCGCATTCTGGATATGAGGTACCCAGAGGCCACCGGCATGGGCCTCGATTGGCCGCCATATTCTCCAGATACGAATACGTGCGACTCTTATTTGTAGTGCTATATTAAAGACAAGGTGTACAGCAATAACTCCAAAACCATTGCTGAACTGAAAACAGCCATTCAGTAGGTCATCGCAGCATCGATGTTCCGACATTTAATCATGCAGAATTTCGCTACTCCTCTTTGCCATCATCGCCAATGATGACAGGCGTATCGAACATGTCACAATATAAATCCGAATATCTTTGGCGACATTTACATGTTGAATAAAAGGTGTGCACGTCGTACTTTGTAACTGACTCACGCTTTTTTCATATAATTCAATAATTATCACCCTGTACTTATAAATATAATTTTTTACGTATACCTTTACTATTCATGTGTATAGCAATTCTTTATTTTTCTCTTTATTAGTTCCCAGGAGGAAGCTAATATTTTTGACTGAAACCAAGCAAACATTGAAGTTGCACTTATTTACTGCATGTTTAAATTTAATCTTACCGCAGAGTGATTAATGTCCTTTTCCGCGGAGTAAAGTATTCGCTCATGTTCTAATGGTGGTGTGTTATGGCTTGAGAATTCAATTATACTAAATCACTATATCATCGTTCAGTCATTTTTGTAATACCTATGAACATTAAATATGTCGTTTGCAGCTCCTTCGCTGCGACAAACGGTCTGCAGTTTACGCTTTCCTGGATGTATTGGTGAATTCAAAATGTTCTTTGTTTTTCAGTATGATTGTAATAACAATAGTACCATGTCTTCTTTTGGGCCTCGATCTACATTCAAGGTACCGAGTGTAACAAAATCATGTTCGAAAAGAGTATGAAGTAGTACAATCTGTTCACACTGAAATTGTAAAACTACCGTAGGCTACCATAACTAAGTGTAGACTATCGTAGCTTTTCTAGTAGCTTTGGCTAATTTCCTGTACATTAGGTTTATTGCATACCTGCCAGGCTTTATCTCATAACAACTGCTTTATTTACATATGCGATCAGCATCCTAAGAACCGCAAGCGGTGAATCGTCTAAAACCTGAGAATATAGAATAGGATGGATAATATGCGGAACAGTTTTGTTCTACATAGTTATCCTCCTGTCTGTTACATAAGAATAAACAGTATTTATAGGGAAACTGAAACTGTCATTCTTTAATTCAGGTTTCATTCTAAATTTGTTGATTTGTAATGTGAAACAGAGGGTTGTTGTAGTAAAAATACTACGGTTTATTGATAATTTTTACTTATGGACTGTCTGATAGCAACTGAATAAAACGCAATTTTAGTGCCATACGCGTTTCGCCTTTATTTTCTGCAAGGCATCATCAGTGGCCTGGAATATGTACATATGTTGGTTATTTAATTTACATTTTGGACACTGTACCTATAGGTTATAAACAGTTCTGGTGGTTGGTATTTCCTGTTAAGTAGTAATGTTTTGAACTGTACTTACAGATTGAATGGGCGATTCCCTACATATTGCTACACGCACACACAAATGCATACACGAACAGACCACAGATTCTTCAATAGTTACACTCATAAGTTTGGCAGTAACATTCGATCTTTTGCAAAAACATATGACAGTCGGCAACAGAAACCAAAACATTGCATCGAAACAAGTGTTCAGTGCATAGTGCTGTGAAATGTGGGAAAAAACCGCAAATCCGCAATTATAAGAAGAAGAAGAACACCAAAAATGCAACAGGAGCGTAATACATAGGAAATTGCCCACGCAATCTGTAACTACAGTTCAAAACATTACTGCTTAATAGGAAAAACCAACCACCAGAACTGTTTATAACCTATAGGTACAGTGACCAAAATGTAAATTAAGTAGCAAACATATGTACATATTCCAGGCCACTGATGATGCCCTGCAGAAAATAAAGGCAAAACGCGTATGGCACTAAAATTGTGTTTAGTTCAGTTGCTGTCAGACGGTCCATAAGTAAAAATTATCAATATACCGTAACATCAAACATCGCTTCAGTAGTTCATCGAACTTATTTAAAATATGTCTCTGTTATTCATCAACAACTTCCGCATGTCTCAATAACAACAGGAAGCACACATTTCTTTGATTATGATGAAGAACGTTTGATTGAGTACAAGATAACGACAACAATTATGTATTTTTATGTTTGAGCATGTAATCTGTACTTGCATCAAAATTAACTGTTTCGGTTGTATAAAAGCGCAGAAGTTATGCGATCAACTTATTTTTATTACTTATAAAATGCAACTTATATTCTGTAAGGATACAAAATTAACTGTGGACTAACATTGAATAATGTGCGGTTCCAATTATGTGCAAAAGAAACCACCAAACATACAAAAAAAAGTAACCGGCTCCCCGTTTCTTTCTCACGCATTCATTTATGTTCCTTTACTACCAATACTGTCAACACTACCGGTAATCCTGCAATTTACTATGTCATTTATGTAGTGTACCTAAACTACTGATCACTAGTTTTGATAGAGCGCAACTCTAATCCACACTCACCCTTCAGAGTAGCGTCATGTGAATAATTGCATTTCCCTCCAGATGGTAACCAGGATGTGGTTTACACGGCTGGCCATTAAAACCACCTTGAAGGTGCCTTATCACAAACGTCAAATTGGTGTGAAGGTTACTACATGGTTGGATGGCCAAATGATCAGCATTTCACTGCAAGTGCACAAGACAGGAAAGAGCAATGGTGTCTACATTTTGTTTACAAGGAATAATTGTGCAGTGAGTTCTTTGTTAAAAATTGCACTGAAATGTTTCTTTGTGATAATATTGTCTTATGGCTCATGTAAGCAGGAGAATCATCTACCAGCAAGTGTGAGAATTTCGACAGCTGCTGGTTCGTGACCTATCGAAATTGCAGTTTATTGTTCTGGGATACATACGCTCATGTTGATCTGGATCCCATGGCTATAATATGAATATGGAGTCGATGATTTCAGGGGGTCCATATTCATGAAATGGCAAAATCTCAACTGCCTCGCGCGACTACCACACGAGAGGACGTGCATATTGTTCGCTTAGGCTTGCAGGATCATACAGCCATGTCACGTAACTCGTGTTGGGACACGGGAATGTTTGCAGCAACATATATATCTGCATGGACACTTTTACTTTTTTCCGTATTTATCGGCATTGCTGGCCCATCACCTACTTAACTAAATGGACCGACCCTTCATACATTACATATTGAAACAAAGTACACAAGAAAAAAAAACTTTTTGTTCTTAGTTCCCAGAATACGTAATACGTATTAGTGGCCTTATTACCTACTGGCGTACGACCGTTCTGGCAAGATTCATTCCTCTAGACTTTTCCTTCTGTAAGTTAACTCTTACTAATTAATCTCCTCAGAATTACCCTTAACGTTACAGAATAAACTAATAATGACGACTGAGATCTAAAAACAATGAAAAGTGGGCGAAAGAGAACAGGAAAAAAAATAGAAATAAGAAGAAAACAAAGACATTCAAAATTTTTGATTTTCATAACTTGTGTTTAGCCAGATCTGATGATGACAACTAGATGACCGAAAATAGTAATGGTCTGTGACGATTTGCAAGTGAAAATTGTTTAAATAAATATGTATTTTTAAAGATATTTCTCACTGTTACACAAATGCATGGAGGAGGCGGTAAGTATGAGACAGTTTTCTTTCTTTCGTTCTTTCGTTTCTGTAGTGTTAAGTGAACTGCTTGAATAAGAAAGTGAAGCCACTTGATGTTAGTGTAACTCTGTGCACGTACACACCTCACTGGACCGGGTAAATGGTTAAGAGTTTCAATTCTCTGTGACAGGCAAAATGGCCAACAGAGTGCGTTAGTGTTGTTCGTATTTAGTGTTTTGAACAGACGTGGTAGAATATGTAGGGGGAGGGGGGGAGGCGGCGAACAGTGTGAGATGTTCTGTGATCACGGAGAGGGACACGGAGATGTCACGTACTCGTGTGAGACAGCATTATCAGCACCTGCTGGAGTTTGGGAGGGGTCTCATTGTGGCTCTGTCTTTGGCCGTCTGTTCTAATCTTGCAGTATCCAGATTTGTTGGGCATTCGGATGTCACAGTGGTCCGATGTTGGACTGCATGAGAACGTGAGGGCAGGCATGTTCAACGTCAATGTTCTGATCGACCACATCCGAGTACTGCAAGGGAGGCTCGCCGTATTGTGCAGAAAGCAAATCGCAGCCCCTACGTATCTGCGTCTCCCATTCGAGAAATAATATACTCCTTGAGATACTGTGTGTCATCCCACACCATTCGTCGGGGACAATCAGCCAGACCAGCGAATTACTATACCATGCCTAGACTCCCTTTAACGCCAGAAAACAAATGGGTGCGGTCGGAGTGGTGCCGTAACCAGGACTGTTGATAAGTGGAACTGCACTGTGTTCAGTTATGAATCAGAGTTGTGCACTAACCCGGATCACCATCGTCGGCGAGTACGGCGGTGACTTGGGGAGAAGTCCCATTCTTCCAATGTCTTAGAGAGGCATAGCGGTGTTACTCCTGGCATCGTGGTCAAGCGATTCTCAGATTTGTCCCTGACAGAACATGCAAGGACTAGCTCAAACCGAGTGACGTGGTTATTGCAAAGGACTCGCATTCGGGCCGACGACGGTTCAAATCCCCGTCCAGCAATCCAGGTCAAGGTTTCCCGTGATTTCCCTAAATCGCTTAAGGCAAATATCGCGACGGTTCCTTTGAAAGGAAACCGATTTCCTTCCATATCCAGGACAAGTTACAACAGTGGTAGGCTAGCTGAGGATTCAATGGACTTAGGACAGCGTCCACAACCGAATCACTGCGTGCATCCGGGTCAACGTGGTACTAATAAGTGGTCTCATACTTCCACGTTCTTTGTCCTTTAGACTCGTTTTCGTCATCACTGAAATAACATCACACACCCTATCAACCTGTGAAGTTTCATTTCCTGCCACCTTTCTGGATGCTTCACATTCTTTGTCAGGCAGTGTAATTCGAGTGTCTAGGACAGTCATGTCTAGTTTCTTTTCTGCACTAGATTTAGAGTCCTCTTCGGTTCGGAAACTATTGGACAGCATATAGAAGTACACTACTGGCCATTAAAATTGCTACACCACGAAGGTGACGTGCTACAGACGCGAAATTTAACCGACGGGAAGAAGATGCTGTGATATGCAAATTATTAGCTTTTCAGAGCATTCACACAAGGTTGGCGCCGGTAGCGACACCTACAAAGTGCTGACATGAGGAAAGTTTCCAGCCGATTTCTCATACAGAAAGAGCAGCTGACCGTCGTTGCCTGGTGAAACGTTGTTGTGATGCCTCGTGTAAGGAGGAGAAATGCGTACCATCACGTTTCCGACTTTGATAAAGGTCGGATTGTAGCCTATAGCGATTGCGGTTTATCGTATCGCGACATTGCTGCTCGCGTTGGTCGAGATCCAATGACTGTTAGCAGAATATGGAATCGGTGGGTTCAGGAGGGTAATACGGAACGCCGTGTTGGGTCCCAACGGCCTCGTATCACTAGCAGTCGAGATGACAGGCATCTTATCTGCACGGCTGTAACGGATCGTGCAGCCACGTCTCGATCCCTGAGTCAACAGATGGGGACGTTTGTAAGACAACAACCATCTGCACGAACAGTTCGACGACGTTTGCAGCAGCATAGACTATCAGCTTGGAGACCATGGCTGCGGTTACACTTGACGCTGCATCACAGACAGGAGCGTCCGCGATGGTGTACTCAACGACGAACCTGGGTGCACGAACGGCAGATCGTCATTTTTTCGGATGAATCCAGGTTATGTTTACAGCATCATGATGGTCGCATCCGTGTTTGGCGACATCGCGGTGAACGCACATTGGAAGCGTGTATTCGTCATTGCCATACTGGCGTATCACCCGGCGTGATGGTATGGGGTGCCATTGGTTACACGTCTCGGC
The DNA here is from genome assembly GCF_021461395.2 of Schistocerca americana. Classification (NCBI taxonomy): domain Eukaryota; kingdom Metazoa; phylum Arthropoda; class Insecta; order Orthoptera; family Acrididae; genus Schistocerca; species Schistocerca americana. The sequence goes on along the minus strand of NC_060119.1, from coordinate 244,832,132 downwards.
CACCTCCTGTACGCATTGACGGCACTTTGTACAGTGGACGTTACATTTCAGATGCGTTACGACCCGTGGCTCTACCCTTCATTCTATCCCTGCGAAACCCTACATTTCAGAAGGATAATGCACGACCGTATGTTGCAGGTCCTGTACGGGCCTTTCTGGATTCAGAAAATGTTCGACTGCTGCACTGGTCAGCACATTCTCCAGATCTCTCACCAATTGAAAACGTCTGGTCAGTGGTGGACGAGCAACTGGTTCGTCACAGTACGCCAGTCACTACTCTTGATGAACTGTGGTATCGTGTTGAAGCTGCATGGGCAGCTGTACCTGTTCACACCATCCAAGCTCTGTTTGACTCAGTGCCCACGCATATCAAGGCCGTTATTACGGCGAGAGATGGTCGTTCTGGGTATTGATTTCTCAGGATCTATGCACCTAAATTGCGTGATAAATGTAATCACATGTCAGTTCTAGTGTAATATATTTGTCCAATGAATACCCGTTTATCATCTGCATTTCTTCTTGGTGTAGCAATTTTAATGCCCAGTAGTGTATTTCGCAATTCACGACACCTATGGTAGGACACTTATTTATTTATTTTATTTATTTATTTACTATTTTATTTTAGTGATATAAAAACCCATGTTGCACCAGAGTTAGTGTATATGAATATAACATATAATATTTTTAAAAAATTTCAAAATACACTCCTGGAAATGGAAAAAAGAACACATTGACACCGGTGTGTCAGACCCACCATACTTGCTCCGCACACTGCGAGAGGGCTGTACAAGCAATGATCACACGCACGGCACAGCGGACACACCAGGAACCGCGGTGTTGGCCGTCGAATGGCGCTAGCTGCGCAGCATTTGTGCACCGCCGCCGTCAGTGTCAGCCAGTTTGCCGTGGCATACGGAGCTCCATCGCAGTCCTTAACACTGGTAGCATGCCGCGACAGCGTGGACGTGAACCGTATGTGCAGTTGACGGACTTTGAGCGAGGGCGTATAGTGGGCATGCGGGAGGCCGGGTGGACGTACCGCCGAATTGCTCAACACGTGGGGCGTGAGGTCTCCACAGTACATCGATGTTGTCGCCAGTGGTCGGCGGAAGGTGCACGTGCCCGTCGACCTGGGACCGGACCGCAGCGACGCACGGATGCACGCCAAGACCGTAGGATCCTACGCAGTGCCGTAGGGGACCGCACCGCCACTTCCCAGCAAATTAGGGACACTGTTGCTCCTGGGGTATCGGCGAGGACCATTCGCAACCGTCTCCATGAAGCTGGGCTACGGTCCCGCACACCGTTAGGCCGTCTTCCGCTCACGCCCCAACATCGTGCAGCCCGCCTCCAGTGGTGTCGCGACAGGCGTGAATGGAGGGACGAATGGAGACGTGTCGTCTTCAGCGATGACAGTCGCTTCTGCCTTGGTGCCAATGATAGTCGTATGCGTGTTTGGCGCCGTGCAGGTGAGCGCCACAATCAGGACTGCATACGACCGAGGCACACAGGGCCAACACCCGGCATCATGGTGTGGGGAGCGATCTCCTACACTGGCCGTACACCACTGGTGATCGTCGAGGGGACACTGAATAGTGCACGGTACATCCAAACCGTCATCGAACCCATCGTTCTACCATTCCTAGACCGGCAAGGGAACTTGCTGTTCCAACAGGACAATGCACGTCCGCATGTATCCCGTGCCACCCAACGTGCTCTAGAAGGTGTAAGTCAACTACCCTGGCCAGCAAGATCTCCGGATCTGTCCCCCATTGAGCATGTTTGGGACTGGATGAAGCGTCGTCTCACGCGGTCTGCACGTCCAGCACGAACGCTGGTCCAACTGAGGCGCCAGGTGGAAATGGCATGGCAAGCCGTTCCACAGGACTACATCTAGCATCTCTACGATCGTCTCCATGGGAGAATAGCAGCCTGCATTGCTGCGAAAGGTGGATATACACTGTACTAGTGCCGACATTGTGCATGCTCTGTTGCCTGTGTCTATGTGCCTGTGGTTCTGTCAGTGTGATCATGTGATGTATCTGACCCCAGGAATGTGTCAATAAAGTTTCCCCTTCCTGGGACAATGAATTCACGGTGTTCTTATTTCAATTTCCAGGAGTGTAATATAACTAAGCAATGTGGCCTTTATAATTAAAAAATACATAAAATATCTACTTAAAAATAAGATAAATAATTTTAAAAATCCACATACTACCCTTTGGACGCCTGTTGCACAATTTCGTGTTAATCTGGAATCCGGAAGGCACATGTTACTGGTCTACTGGTGTATGCGACACTGCTTCATCACAATGTTTTTAGTTTATAATTCTACACTCTGCAGTACTACATAACACTAAGGTTCTATACTTCTGGTCTGAGAACAAAACTGGATGTCCCCATTTATCAGGACAGTTAACCTTTGGTGGGAGATGGCTGCCTACACAGTGGAGGCAGTATGCCGTCTGAGGAAATCCTTCCAGTTAGTTCCGAGGCTCATCTGCTGGGTGCCTCCATAAGGTGAGTGCTCTGCCATGGTGCGTCTCTTTTTCGCGATGTATGGCCTCTTATTGGTTGTCTCCTGGCCAAGAACACTTGCGACTCATAATCTGACTTTTCGGCTATCAGCAAGTTCCGCTTGTGATGGAGCTCCTCATTCCTTATTATTTTATGCACAGGTTTGTAACCACCCATGGTGTTTTTAACATATAGCGTGTGTATGTATTTGACTAATGTAGTCTCTGAAATGGAATTCTCACGCCTAAAAATGATTAAAACGACCCTGCCACTGACAGCCTACTCCTAGACTTCCAGGAACTGAAGGATTGTGTTGTGGTGTTACTTCACTTCATTCTAACAAATCAAGCCAGTTATTCCTATCGAGATGCAATTAACATGCATCACAACATGGATACCGTAGAAGATTTATTGTCCAAAACATGTAGAATGCAAAAAGTTATATAAATATAAGATAAACAATGTCATATTCTACATGTAATATACAGATTGGCATAACATATGATTGATTTTCTTTAGACCGTGCCCCCTTTAATTCGGTGGACACAAAGGTGGCTGACTGATGCTGATTAGCAGTGAGAAACAGAAGATCTGCATCCGGACTGACACTTTCAGCAGAAAACCTCAGTGGACTAGCAAATGGATCTCAACACATTTCCTGTGAGTGTTTTCCAATTTGGTGAACCGAAGTGCTCGTATAACCTATTGAAGTTCAGACAGCAGTTATACAGCACCGATGATATGCTCGTTGAAATGTTGGCCACAGTGTAATGATGTACGTGGTGTACTGTAATTCGCTGCCTACACAGTGGAGGCAGTATGCCGTCTGCAAACTCCTAGGTCTGTAACGATCTCAATACAAGACGGAACATGAATCCAGATTTCTATTTGCTCACTGGTCAGGAGCAGAAATTTGAATCAAATATTCTTCCATTGAGAATCACTTCAATGTGTATCACACTCCACAGAGGAATAAAGAATCATCACTTAAGTGAACAGAATAACAAGTTCACGGAGGAACGACTTCAAGTACTCCTTGTCTCGAAATCAACACTTCTCAACATCTAACCGTCATACTTTTCATTGTGGCACTCGCCAACAAAATCTCTGGGTCGATTCCAAGAGGCAAGTATCGTCGATCAATCCTACACGGGAATGTGTCTCCATTTCATATGCTCACTCCCTCCTGGACATTATACACTCCTGGAAATGGAAAAAAGAACACATTGACACCGGTGTGTCAGACCCACCATACTTGCTCCGGACACTGCGAGAGGGCTGTACAAGCAATGATCACACGCACGGCACAGCGGACACACCAGGAACCGCGGTGTTGGCCGTCGAATGGCGCTAGCTGCGCAGCATTTGTGCACCGCCGCCGTCAGTGTCAGCCAGTTTGCCGTGGCATACGGAGCTCCATGGCAGTCTTTAACACTGGTAGCATGCCGCGACAGCGTGGACGTGAACCGTATGTGCAGTTGACGCCGGCCGAAGTGGCCGTGCGGTTAAAGGCGCTGCAGTCTGGAACCGCAAGACCGCTACGGTCGCAGGTTCGAATCCTGCCTCGGGCATGGATGTTTGTGATGTCCTTAGGTTAGTTAGGTTTAACTAGTTCTAAGTTCTAGGGGACTAATGACCTCAGCAGTTGAGTCCCATAGTGCTCAGAGCCATTTTTTTGCAGTTGACGGACTTTGAGCGAGGGCGTGTAGTGGGCATGCGGGAGGCCGGGTGGACGTACCGCCGAATTGCTCAACACGTGGGGCGTGAGGTCTCCACAGTACATCGATGTTGTCACCAGTGGTCGGCGGAAGGTGCACGTGCCCGTCGACCTGGGACCGGGCCGCAGCGACGCACGGATGCACGCCAAGACCGTAGGATCCTACGCAGTGCCGTAGGGGACCGCACCGCCACTTCCCAGCAAATTAGGGACACTGTTGCTCCTGGGGTATCGGCGAGGACCATTCGCAACCGTCTCCATGAAGCTGGGCTACGGTCCCGCACACCGTTAGGCCGTCTTCCGCTCACGCCCCAACATCGTGCAGCCCGCCTCCAGTGGTGTCGCGACAGGCGTGAATGGAGGGACGAATGGAGACGTGTCGTCTTCAGCGATGAGAGTCGCTTCTGCCTTGGTGCCAATGATGGTCGTATGCGTGTTTGGCGTCGTGCAGGTGAGCGCCACAATCAGGACTGCATACGACCGAGGCACACAGGGCCAACACCCGGCATCATGGTGTGGGGAGCGATCTCCTACACTGGCCGTACACCACTGGTGATCGTCGAGGGGACACTGAATAGTGCACGGTACATCCAAACCGTCATCGAACCCATCGTTCTACCATTCCTAGACCGGCAAGGGAACTTGCTGTTCCAACAGGACAATGCACGTCCGCATGTATCCCGTGCCACCCAACGTGCTCTAGAAGGTGTAAGTCAACTACCCTGGCCAGCAAGATCTCCGGATCTGTCCCCCATTAAGCATGTTTGGGACTGGATGAAGCGTCGTCTCACGCGGTCTGCACGTCCAGCACGAACGCTGGTCCAACTGAGGCGCCAGGTGGAAATGGCATGGCAAGCCGTTCCACAGGACTACATCCAGCATCTCTACGATCGTCTCCATGGGAGAATAGCAGCCTGCATTGCTGCGAAAGGTGGATATACACTGTACTAGTGCCGACATTGTGCATGCTCTGTTGCCTGTGTCTATGTGCCTGTGGTTCTGTCAGTGTGATCATGTGATGTATCTGACCCCAGGAATGTGTCAATAAAGTTTCCCCTTCCTGGGACAATGAATTCACGGTGTTCTTATTTCAATTTCCAGGAGTGTATTTGCTCTCAGGTGACTAGTCCCAGTCAAAAAATTACCTACCACTACACTGGTCATGAAGCTGACAGCCAATCGCCTGAACCTCATATTCTTTTCAGAAGATTTTACGAAGTTTCTGTTTGCTCTCCTACTACCTTAGCACTACTTCAATCAAACAGTGTCTTTGTTTTTTGGTGGGAAGCATGCCCCGACACTTCCCTTGAGAAGATTCCTCGGAAGTCAGCTAGCACCCATCGTTTGTGATCCTGTGAATTCATTCTTTTCGCCTTATCTGCCCCTGATGCTCCTCCACTAGGTAGGCTATTCTGAAATTTTTTTCAGCCCTTCAGAGTGCAGCTCCCCGGGAACGCTGTCTGCACTACGGGAGTTCTACGGCCTCCAGCGTTGTAAACCGCCGCCTCCCCACTCTGCTCTCTGAAGGCAATAAATGTCTGCACCTGCAGAACACGAGAGCTCTCTTCTCTGCCCTTCTTTAGCTGATAGCAGCTTCTGGGAAATGTGTTGCACACGTCGCCTTTTCTGTCAGCGCTCAACGCTGATTAACTCCCACATATGCAGTACTGCAGAAATTGCAAGTATCTAGTGCAAACCAGTATTATCCACTGAATGGTTAATGATACCATTGAGTGTCACAAGCAGTGATCTCGTATAATTATAAACCGAAAAGAATTTACATACTTGTAAATGTATGGCGATAAGATCTTGACGCCTTACTGTTGTACTGCCAAACACGTTGCTGGACTGTAACATCTGGTCTAAAGGCCGACTCCCAGACGGTACAGTCTGGGTTGTTGATTGCTCAACATTCACAAGAATATGTGGTGTGTTGTTACATTTTCAGTAAGTATCTGGGATATCGATTATGTCCTGACAGTTGGTATATGGTTCCCTTGATCAGAAAGAGGTATGAAATTCTCGACCTTTGTGTAAATTAGGAAGGAACAGGTACTTTCTCTTCCGTTTCTCCTCTGTCCTATTGTTCTTGCTATTCTCTGTACCTGCTTGTCTTTACTTTCTGATCTGATGTGACTTTTCTACACAATATCTCGTTTACCTCAAAATATTCGCCATTCTCGAGACATTGTTATCCACGTCTCTTCATTACTGATAGCTCCAGCAGCAGTAAGGCGAGTAACAATAGTAGCGCTTCAGCCAGTGTTATTCTATGTGCACTTCTCTGTATCCGCCGAAGAGCTATATTAGGATAATATAATGGCATCTGGAGCATCAATGACTACCTGTACGGTGACCATTGTAGCAACCTACCTTGACGTTGTGGTAGAGAGAGGTATACTGACAATGGTACAGGCAGCGACGACACTGGACACAGTCATATTTTCACACGAATTCCGTCTCTACGGACAGCTTCACAATGGATCTAACAGTGGGTAGAGTCTCTAAAGCGAATCAACGTTGCCAGATTGCATTTCTCAATGTATTACAGGACCTATACCTAGCGTGATGGTATAGAGTGCAACTGGGTACAGAACACAAGTACCACTGGTTCGTGTACTCGTTAATTTAGACCGAAGACGTTGTTTTCCTGGCGTGTTAGGGCGTTGACGATGTCCATTGTAGCTCAAGGCCTAATACTTCATGTGCTGTGCTGACCTATGTCCATAAAGGAGGTATTTGACTATTGCCCTTTTCAGCAGCTTCTCCAGCTTTCTCATCCACTGAAAATATCTGGTCCACGCCTAGACACTGGCCTACCACCAGTCATCAGCTAGGATGATGGATGAACGCTTGACAGACCTGAAGCAGAATGAAATGATGTGCCCTGAACTGCGACCCAAGCTCAATTCCAAATTATGTCCTGCCGGGTTAGAAACGTTGTCGTTGCTAGAAGTAGGAGCTCTGTATACTTTCGCATCCTGTGAACTCCCAAGTCACCTACAAATCTGATCACGTGTTCTTCCCCCTCTACTGTGTACACACAATAAGTGATATGTGGTATCATTTCTGTTACTGAAATTTTAATGGCCAGCATTGTGGATGTATAATGAAACATGGGGGAGGTAATGATACTCGGAAGGTATATTTCATCACAGAACTTCAACATTCCATGTACTTCTTTTTTCAGTACTACACCGGACAATGGAAGCATTTCGGTATTAGAGAATCCGTTTTGCTAAGTAAACACATTGTAAGAGAGACAAGAAAGAAAACAGAAAACACCGCACTACGAAGAAATTATCCGAACTGGACGGAAATCAGCAGATGTGACGTACATATACAAACAAGTGTTACAATTTCAGAAAAATTGGGTGATTTATTCAAGAGAAAGGGCTTCAGTAACGCTTTGGACCATCGCTGGCCCTTATGCAAGCAGTTATTCGTCTTGTTATTGGTTGATAGTGCCACTGGATGTCCCCCTGAGGGACATCGTGCCAAATTCCGTCCAATTGACAGGTTAGTCGTCAAAATCCCGAGAAGGTTGGAGGGCCCTGCCCATAATCCACCAAAAATTCTCAGATAGGGAGAGATCCGGCGATCTTGCTGACACAAGCAGGGTTTGGTAAGAACGAAGACAAGCGGTAGAAACACCCACCATGTGAGAAATGGCGTTATCTTGCTGAAATGACACAAGCAGGGTTTGGTAAGAACGAAGACAAGCGCTAGAAACACCCACCATGTGAGAAATGGCGTTATCTTGCTGAAATGTAAGTCGAGGATGGCTTGCTATGGAGGGCAACAAAATGGGGTGTAGAATATAATCGACGTACTGCTGTGCTCAAAATGAAGACACGTTCATCGGACTTCTCGATCTGGAAAAACAATTTTACAGTGTAAAATGATGCAAGATGTTCGAAGTTCTGAGAAAAACGGGGGTAAGCTATAGGAACAGACGGGTAATACACAATAGGTCCAAGGGCCAAGAAGGGAATAATAAGAGTGGACCACCAAGAACGAAGTGCTTGGATAAAAGGGTGTAAGACAGGGATGTAATCTTTCGCCCCTACTGGTCAATCTGTACAACGAAGAAGCAATGATAGAAATAAAAGAAAGGTGGAATTAAAATTCAAAGTGAAAATATATCAATAATGCGATTCGCTCATGACATTGCTACCCTGAGTGAAAGTGACGAAGAATTACATGGTCTGCTGAATGGAATGAACAGTCCAATGAGTACAGAATATGGATTGAGAGTAAATCAAAGAAAGACGAAAGTCATGAGAAGCAGCAGAAGGCAGCGAGAAACTTAACATCAGGATTGATGGTCACAAAGAAGACGAAGTTAAGGAATTCTGCTAGCTAGGCAGCAAAATAACCAATGACGGGTGGAGCAAGGAGGACATCAAAAGCAGACTAGCACTGGTTAAAAGGGGATTCCTGGCCAAGAAAAGCATACTAGTATTTAACATAGGCCTTAATTGGAGGTAGGAATGATGAGAATGTACGTGTGGAGAGCAGCATCATATGGTAGTAAAACATGGACTATGCGGAAACCAGGACTGAAGAAAATCAAAGAATTTGAGATACGGTTTTACAGACGAATGTTGAAAATTAGGTGGACTGATAAGATAAGGAATGAGGAGGTTCACCGGAGAAACGACGATGAGGTTCTCCGCAGAATCGGAGTGGAAAGGATTACGTGGAAAATACTGCCAAGGAGCAGTAACAGGATGATAGGACATCTGTTAAGACATCAGGGAATCACTTCCATGCCACTAGAGGGAGCTGTAGAGCGTAAAAACTGTAGAGGAAGACAGAGATTGGAATATATCTAGCAAATAACGGAGGACGTAGGTTGCAAGTACTACTCCGAGATGAAGCGGTAGGCACAGGAGAGAAATTTGCGGCGGGCTCCATCAAACCAGTCAGAAGACTGATGACTTAAAAAAAAACTGTTGTGCTCTAAGGGTGCCACGGCTGACAACCAAAGGAGTCCTGCTATGAAATTTAAAGGGACCACAAACCATCACTGCAGGTTGTCTGGCTGTATGCCATGTGACAGGCTGGTATTCCATCATTGTCCAGTGCATCTCTAGACGCGTCTTCAGTCTGGAATCTCTTTGACTGGAGTAAAATTGTCTTCAGTGATGAGCCCCGCTTCGAACTGATCTCTGATGACCAGTGAGGATGTATCTCGAGAGGTCCTGGAAAGCAGTAGGGTACCAGCCTACATGTTGTCACCATACAGCTCGAGATCCGGTAATGTTGGCCTGGATGTCAATTCATCTCATAGCAGGACCCTTCTGGTTGTCATCCGCGGAATCCTCACAGCACAGCCTCCGCCGACAATATTCCACACCCTTCTTCGTTATCCTTCATAACAAGCCACTCACGACTTACATTTCAGCAAGATAACGCCCGTCCGCACACGGCGAGAGCTTCTACTGCTTGCCTTCGTTCCTGTCAAACACCACCTGCCACCAGTTGAGACAGCTTGGGCTAGTGTACATGCTCTGCATGTCAGTGCAGTTACCCTACTGCAGTACAGCACATGGTCTGACTGCAGTCAGTAGTACTAAAAATGGTTCAAATGGTTCTGAGCGCTATGGGACTTAACTTCTGAGGTCATCAGTCCCCTAGAACTACTTAAACCTAACTAACCTAAGGACATCAGACACATCCATGCCCGAGGCAGGATTCGAACCTGCGACCGTAGCGGTCACGCGGTTCCAGACTGAAGCGCCTAGAACCGCACGGTCACAACGGCCGGCAGTCAGTAGTACTGTTTGGCAGTCAGCTGGGTAGATGGTGACATCTCGGATGCCCAGAAGAATGTCGAAAGTGAAATAGGACAACTGAGTGGCCCTATTGTGCATCAGTGTGACCCCAACAGTTGCAGGCACCCCATGCATAGCTTGAGCTTCATGTGTCTTGGCCACTTGTGGCAGCAGACATGACAAGATAGAGGAAAAAAAAATCACATTATGCCACCTTCCAACTCCTATAGCAACTTGGTACAAATACAGCATGTTTCAAAAATGACCGGTATATTTGAAATGGCAATAAAAACTTAACGAGCAGCGATAGAAATACACCGTTTGTTGCAATATGCTTGGGACAACAGTACATTTTCTGGCGGACAAACTTTCGAAATTACAGTAGTTACAATTTTCAACAACAGATGGCGCTGCAAGTAATGTGAAAGATATAGAAGACAACGCAGTCTGTGGGTGCGCCATTCTGTACGTCGTCTTTCTGCTGTAAGCGTGTGCTGTTCACAACGTGCAAGTGTGCTGTAGACAACATGGTTTATTCCTTAGAACAGAGGATTTTTCTGGTGTTGGAATTCCACCGCCTAGAACACAGTGTTGTTGCAACAAGACGAAGTTTTCAACGGAGGTTTAATGTAACCAAAGGACCGAAAAGCGATACAATAAAGGATCTGTTTGAAAAATTTCAACGGACTGGGAACGTGACGGATGAACGTGCTGGAAAGGTAGGGCGACCGCGTACGGCAACCACAGAGGGCAACGCGCAGCTAGTGCAGCAGGTGATCCAACAGCGGCCTCGGGATTCCGTTCGCCGTGTTGCAGCTGCGGTCCAAATGACGCCAACGTCCACGTATCGTCTCATGCACCAGAGTTTACACCTCCATCCATACAAAATTCAAATGCGGCAACCCCTCAGCGCCGCTACCATTGCTGCGCGAGAGACATTCGCTAACGATATAGTGCACAGGATTGATGACGGCGATATGCATGTGGGCAGCATTTGGTTTACTGACGATGCTTATTTTTACCTGGATGGCTTCGTCAATAAACAGAACTGGCGCATATGGGGAACCGAAAAGCCCCATGTTGCAGTCCCATCGTCCCTGCATCCTCAAAAAGTACTGGTCTGGGCCGCCATTTCTTCCAAAGGAATCATTGGCCCATTTTTCAGATCCGAAACGATTACTGCATCACGCTATCTGGACATTCTTCGTGAATTTGTGGCGGTACAAACTGCCTTAGACGACACTGCGAACACCTCGTGGTTTATGCAAGATGGTGCCCGGCCACATCGCACGGCTGACGTCTTTAATTTCCTGAATGAATATTTCGATGCTCGTGTGATTGCTTTGGGCTATCCGAAACATACAGGAGGCGGCGTGGATTGGCCTCCCTATTCGCCAGACATGAACCCCTGTGACTTCTTTCTGTGGGGACACTTGAAAGACCAGGTGTACCGCCAGAATCCAGAAACAATTGAACAGCTGAAGCAGTACATCTCATCTGCATGTGAAGCCATTCCGCCAGACACGTTGTCAAAGGTTTCGGGTAATTTCATTCAGAGACTACGCCATATTATTGCTACGCATGGTGGATACGTGGAAAATATCGTACTATAGAGTTTCCCAGACCGCAGTGCCATCTGTTGTTGAAAATTGTAACTACTGTAATTTCGAAAGTTTGTCTGCCTGAAAATGTACTGTTGTCCCAATCATATTGCAACAAACGGTGTATTTCTATCGCTGCTCGTTTAGTTTTTATTGCCGTTTCAAATATACCGGTCATTTTTGAAACACCCTGTATATGCGCAATGAAACCAGAATAAGCACAACACAGCAAGGTCACTGGATCCCTCCTCTGCTGCGACGTTATGAGCACTATAGGCAGGGCCCTAAAAACCTGCTCAGGATTTTGACGATGTAACGTACCAATGCACAAAATAAGCAGTCTCCAAATGCGGATGACTTAGTTGTGATGGCAGATTCGATTGAAAGTTTGCAAAGTAATATTTCAGAGCTAGATCAGAAATGTATGGTCTGAAGATTAGCATCTCCAAAACGAAAGTAATGTCAGTAGGAAACAGATATAAACAGATTGAGTGCCAAATAGGAGGAACAAAATTAGAACAGGTGGACGGTTTCAAGTACTTAGGATGCATATTCTCGCAGGATGGCAACATAGTGAAAGAACTGGAAGCGAGGTGTAGCAAAGCTAATGCAGTGAGCGCTCAGCTACGATCTACTCTCTTCTGCAAGAAGGAAGTCAGTACCAAGACTAAGTTATCTGTGCACCGTTCAATCTTTCGACCAACTTTGTTGTATGGGAGCGAAAGCTGGGTGGATTCAGGTTACCTTATCAATAAGGTTGAGGTTACGGATATGAAAGTAGCTAGGATGATTGCAGGTACTAGTAGATGGGAACAATGGCAGGAGGGTGTCCACAATGAGGAAATCAAAGAAAAACTGGGAATGTATAGATGTAGCAGTCAGGGCGAACAGGCTTAGATGGTGGGGTCATGTTACACGCCTGGGAGAAGCACTCCATAAATGTAGCAGTCAAGGCGAACAGGCTTAGATGGTGGGGTCATGTTACACGCCTGGGAGAAGCAAGGTTACCCAAGAGACTCATGGGTTCAGCAGTAGAGGGTAGGAGGAGTCGGGGTAGACCAAGCAGAAGGTACCTGGATTCGGTTAGGAATGATGTTGAAGTAATAGCCTTAACATCAGAAGAGTCTAACAACCCATCACAACGAAGGTCAAAATTTAATACTGATTGTGGTGTTGCTCACGCGGCTAAATACTGCATTTTCTGGCAACAACAAAGTTATTATGTGGCAGGTGTCATTAGAGCACAGTTAATAAAGTTATTTCATGTAATAATGAATATACTAGGCACTCATCTTTTCGTGTTTCCCACGCTTGTCAAGTTGTATAATCATGGCTCAATCGTCGAAAATCTAGGTGGTAATGATTCCAAGCTCGGATGCAAAGAGGCCTAGGTTTTATTCTGCTATATTCAAAAGTTTTGTAGATGCGCTTCGCAAACCATTCTTGAAGATTAAACCTTTGAAAGTTAGCACAATGGTGATGTAAAAAAATAATCAGCACTCCGAATTTAAGCTACACTTCTTTTTTATTGCTTTTTCTGCAGCATCACGTAACACACAAAACATCACTTCACAATACAAAACATACTAGAAAACATCTTCTTCACTGTTAAAGTTCACATTTTATAAGCTGACTACGTTGTGCGTCTTTCCAACATGACGTCCCAGACTTGACCTTCTCAAGGTCCGACTCTCTAACAACTAACTATCGCTTACGCGCCCAAAAATCAGAGTTACAAGTACGACAAAGATCATAGTGACAAAAGAAAGAATACACATAAGAATAATATCATTGCAACATAAACATATCGATGTATCAAAGTATCTCTATATTAATTAAATCAAATCTGAATGTTGTCTCATAAATATGTTAACTACTTTACAGAAACACAGTAGAATATTGCTGGTATCGAGAGGTTCAGGAGAGGTGCCGTAATGGTTACGTAAATCAAGTACCATTACAAGAGGCACCAATGTTAGCACTGAATAGGGGGTCATGGAGGAATTTTATAAGGGGGACTATGCTCCAGACTGAACGCTGAAAGGCATAATCAGTCTTAAATGATGATGATGATAATGATGATGAACGTACCAATTGGGTAGAATTTGGCACAATATCCCTCAGGAGGAATCCAAGAACTCTGCCAATCTATTCGAAGCTGAATAATTGCTTACATAAGGGCAAGAGTTGGACCAACAAGCCATTGAATGCCTCCATTCGCAAAGAAGCTCTTTCTCTTGAATAATTCATCCATTTTTTTCCTGAATCATAATCATTTGTTTGTCTTGACATTTAAGTCACATCAGTCGAGTTCCGTCCCGTTGGGGTAACTCTTTCGTGGTCTGTGTCTTTTTTTTTTTTTTTTTTTTTTTTTTTGGTCTTAGGATGTATTAGGTGGGTAAATTCGCTGCCAGTTTTTAAACGTCCACCTGAAACCGCCTCGATGCTGCTTTCCTCTCATAAATATTCGTCCGCTGCAGTTGGTAACTAGACTCGCAAAACTCAAACTCGGGTGGTGACGGTGGAAAGGGGGTATAAAGGGGCGACAGCTCCTCCGCAGCCCTTCCCTTCTTCCCCGGTCGCCGCCACAGTTTATGGTGGCAGGTCCACTCATTACCAGAAACACCTAACTTTGCTCGTAAGTGGCGCAGCGGCCGGGCGGCGCAGTGCGCGCATTATCCTGCCGCCCCCTTCCCACGGTGCACAGTGGCGGAGACGCGGCGCGCCGCCCGCTGCCGTTGAGTTCCGACGACAGACGCGAGGGGCGCTGCTGTCCGGCGGCTCGGCGCGGCACTTGTCCGGCGGCGCGGCCCATTAGGCATGCATTACGGCGCCTCCTTGGCCGTCAGCTAATGGCGACTGGACGGGCCCCGGCTCCTAATCAGGTTTGCGACTGGACCGGACTCTTGTAACAGCGGCTGACGCGCGGCTTTTAATTTGATTCGCCGCCCGCCCGTCACGCGGGATCGCCGCCCGCGCCTCTGTTTACGGCAGACCACCCTGCGCCGCGCCGCTGACGGCAACAGGCAGGCAAACTCAATCACCGGACGCCGGGATTTAAGCCCCGCTACGGCGTGACGCGGTCCCTGCCGTACTCTGCGCGGAGGGGCCGTCAGACCGGGGCTGACTCACCTCGCAGACAACGGCACTAATGAAAGCTCATTGGCGAAGACCTTTCACGCGAGAGTTAATGGTAAAACCCTCCAGCCGTGTGTTTAAGTCTCTTTATTTATATGCGACTAGTTTGGGGAAAACTCTGACCTTATCAGGCTCCTTTGTTGGCAAAAATTCGACCTAGGATGGGTTGGGGCATTCCAAATCTTGGGGCTATGTGGACGGAAATACTGCTCTGCCGGTGTGCGCTGATCGGACTCCATTATATTCGCTGCTAGACGAGTTGTACACAAGCGGCAAGAAACTTTATCCACACACACTGACGGAAAAAATCACAGCACCAAGAAGGAGTTGTGCGACACAAACAAAAGATGATAGGCGTGCTTCTACATCTGAGGGTTGGGTTCTTTGGGGGAAGAGACCAAACAGCGAGGTCATCGGTCTCATAGTATTAGGGAAGGATGGGGAAGGAAGTCAGCAGTGCCCTTTCAAAGGAACCATCCCGGCATTTGCCTGGAGCGATTTAGGGAAATCACGGTGTGGTGTGCGTACTGTAAGACTTTCGGTACACACACTATCAGATTATTTGACTTGTTGCTCTAACGAAGTAGGCGAGTGTCAGCAATATGTCTCGTGGTCTTATCGTGGTGTGTTTATCTTCTGCCGTTAGGTCAGACAATAGAAATGCCACTTGCACGCTTAGAGTAGCAGATTGTCGGTGACCAACTTTAAAAAGAACTTGATTAATTTTCGCTCACATTTATTAAAATAGTAACAAGCATAAACCTTATGTAACTTGATTCTGGATGCTATTTACAATCGACAATCTGAAGTTCTTTTGGTCTTGGTACGTTAATATTATTCTCACATATCTCTGATACTTGACAAAGTGTCTATACATTTCTCTTCATGGCTATGTACAGGAATATGATAATCTTATTAGGTGCAGACTGAAACTTGACTATAGGCTGGTACACACTAATGCAAACTGGTACAGACTGGTGCAGACAAATGCAGACTAACGCAGACTGACTGATCGGAGGTCTGTAAACTCGTTATAAAACCTTGTGCGTTCATGTATCAGTGCGCGAGTGTGATCCGCGAGGAGAAAAGGTTCTACGTTAGCAGCGATCTCATTGGCTGCATTACATATTAATACGCGGATCGGCGGAACCAAAATTTGGTCCGTCTCTAAGGCAGCGCCATCTCGTAGTGCGGAGATGGACGAGCGCTGCGCCTGCGCTGTTGTGGTTAGCGGGAACTATGTACACAACACACGGAAAACCTAAATCAGGATGGCCGGACGTGGGATTGAACCGTCGTCCTTCCGAATGCGAGTCCAGTGTGCTAACCACTGCGCCACCTCGCTCGGTCTACATCTGAAAGACGGTGTCTATTCAAATTTCGCGCCAGTCACAAAAGAGGTCCTGTAACTAGCCTAAGAGAAGCTAGATGTTCCTGCGGTAATATTGCAGAAAGGCTTGGCAGCAATGCAGCTGCTGTACGTGACTGGTGGTAGCGGTGATTACGAGAATGTACAAGACCAAAAAGACATGCTCAGGATAGGCACGTGGCACTGCCGAGACCGTCTCGTTCGGCGTATGACTCCGACGCATCGAACGGCATCTGGAGCAGCAGTTTGAGCAGCAGTTGGCACCACAGCGACCCAACGAGCTTACAAAGCGGTTCCTTCAAGGACAGCGCAGAGCCAGACGCCCTGTAGCGTGCATGCCATTGGCCCCAAACAACCGCCATCTGCTGGGCTGTTGTGTTTTCCGATGTAGGCTGGTTCAGCCATGTGTTGGTTAGAGGTAGACCAGTTGAGGGGCTGAAACCAACCTGTCTGCGTGCTGGACACACTGGACCTTGTAACAACAACGACGCTGTACTATTGTACATATAAGTAAATTTTTTCTTCTTATTTTTCGATAAACTAGTGTAATTGATGTTCTGATTTCATTTCTTTTTTGTTTCATGTCATTCTGTTAGGAAAACTGTAAACGAGTTTCAATGTGAATATTAATGTTTATGTCAAATGTCAAGCAATATTGTAACAGAATTGAAATGTAAGAAACGTTGAAACTGTTGTAAGATGTTTAAAATTGTAACTGTGCTTCTGGTCCATACGTAGGCAATGTGTTAGGATAGGTAGAATGCAAAACCTCGGGTGAATACCCTGTCTGTAAGGGAGCGGTAGAAGGTGGATGGCAGGCGAGCGCGGGAAAATGTGCACGGGCGCTGCACGGCACAACGGGCTCAGCAGTTGTAGTTCGAGTTTGAAACTGGTTTGAGCAAAACCTTCTGAAGCGAGGAGGCTCTCCTGGAAGACGTAGTTTCACTGAGCCTCGGGTATGCCGTTCCAACGCCCATACAGCATGGCAAAATTCCATAGGCACTAAATGGAAAAGTATTCCGACGCTATGAAGAAATAAAGTGCCGATACGTCAAGACCCATAGCTGTGGTTGGATGTGTGCTGTGTGCCTCGCCATCTCGCCGCCCACCAACCGCCGCATCGATACAAACAGTTTGAAACTTTTAGTACTGTATTCGTATGGACCAGTGTTACTTTTGTTCCATATTGTTCAATAACAACTTAAATTTTACCAGAACTTTCCTATCATTTAATTATCCTCACAACTAACCTAGATAGGGTCCTTTCCAAATGTTGTGCAATCCGAGTGTCCCGAAATGAAAAATTAAATTTTGTGTTAATAATAACTACTTGCAGACCTAAGTATGTAAGAATGATGTTCAAAGAACTGTTTTGTTAATGAACCAGTAAATGAATAACGAAGGTCTGACAAAGTTGGAAGATAACTTTAATATTGATTTAGTAATGAAGTTTAATTATTTCGAGACAGATATAATGGTATTTAAATAAGCAGGAAATAAGATAAAGAGAGTAGTAACTCATATATCGGAAATCTTGAGCGCATAATGATGTCAGCAATTAATTTTTTTAATACAGTGATCATAACAGTTTAGGGTCCCCCCCCCCTTTTTTTTTATTCATTTGAATTCTGAAGTGTTCTAAATTGATTTGACCAGCAAAAGTTAAAGTCAATATAAAAGCCAAAATTTATCAGTGTTTTATCTTTATCAAAATTGACATTGTATGTGTGACTCGAAAGTGCTATTTCTAGGGTAACCTATGCCCGATTTTAATCAGATCAATAGACAGTACGAAGGTTTGTAGTATACATTATAGTGTAGTGTTATGTATTTATAGTTTTTCCATATCAGTACAGAACGTGAAACTATCAGTTCAATAGATTTTCTGGTGCTAAAATTCTACTATATTATGCTGTGTTACTACTTGTTGCTTTGCACGAATATCTGCCAACTTGTACAGGGAAGAAACTCAGTTAATGGCTAATTAGGCTGGCGACCGTATTATTAACAAATTGGTAGCATCTTCTGTGTTTTTTTTTTTTTCGTCCTGACGTGTAGTTGCATTTCGGACTTATTTGACGTATCATTGTTATTACAGAGTGGGCGTAAGTCTGATTTGCCACCATTCAGGTACACGCGGTCAATACCTATACAAAAATCCTGTCTTGTGAGGTGAACCCCATTCACTTATCATAGTACAGGCTTTAATGAGTATTGTGTGCCCCACGCGCACGTTACAGCCTCCATCTGGAGTTATGGTCTGTGTTGCGATTTGGTATAACAGCAGGAGCAGTCTCGTGGTACCACGCACCCTGACTGCAGATTTCTACGCCAGTCTGGTGATTCGACCAATTGTGCTGCCATTCATGGACAACATTCCAGCGAGTGTTTTCCAACAGGATAACGCTCTCCCTCATACCGCTGTTATAACCCAGCATGCTGTACAGAGTATCGACAAGCTGCCTTGGTCTGCTCGAACATCACGTCTGTCTGGATTCGAGCCCATATGGGACATCGTCGGACGAACAAATGCAACAGGCATGGAACTCCATCCTACAAACCGATATCTGACACCTGTACAACAGAGTGAGTGCACTTTGCATGCCTGCATTCAGCATTCTGGCGGTTACACCGGTTATTAATGTATCAGTATTTAACATTTTGCAGTGGCTTATCTCGCGCTTACATTAACTCGTGATCTTGCTTGTTAATTACTTAAATACATTATCTAGACAAATGTATTCTCGAAATTTCATCACTCCATATTAATTATTTTTTGGTGTTGGGAATATTTTTCCGCCAGGGTACATTTCATTCAGACAGTAGTCATCCAGAACCAAGTTATAAATGCGAGTTATAAATCTTTCCGCCACCAGCTGTGTAGCATCCTCCACAAGGTCGGTCAACAGAGCGACTAATGACGTCTTTTATAAAACTGAGCAACTGCTCAGATTTAAAAAGTAACAAGGAAGTGTGGCTACGGAAAGAATCTTCGTTGGGCTTTCTGAGTCGGAATAAAATATGAATTTATGTAGCCTACTTATAAGAAATAATTACCCATCCCCCATTATAAAATTTGATTTTGGTAAAATTTTCGACGTCACCTGGAGACATTGAGCTAATGAGGGAAATGCTGTGAAGGGATTTGATTGTATGAGAATTTTCTGCTTCAGTGCCAATAGAATACCATCACACCAATATCCTCCTTCGTCCACATTCCTGAATGAAGAGTCCCGCTCTCTTACCACAGAATCAGCTGTAAACAACAATAACAACCGGTACCTCACCTGCAACGAGAGAGGAAAATCCATCTTGCAATCTGACTTCACCAGCTCATCTGAATCTTACAAGATGTTACAAGAATGGGGAGGAAATTGCACTTTGAAACCTTCCAAACAAACAATTTCAGGGATTGCAGAAACGGGCTGAATGTTCAAGACAAACCTTCTTCAAATCCAAAAGAGGGTTCATCTTCATCATCACCTGAAGCTGGTTTGGAGAAACAAAAAGTACCTTGTGGTTTCTGCATCATCAAATATTACCGTCCTGCATCTGCAAAGAAAGGGGAATGGAGCGTGTATGACAAGTGTAAGGCGAGGTTTTACGAAATTTCTGTGGATTCTGCAGGAAGTGTATGTGTCAACTACTGGCCAGTCAAAAATGTAAGCTTAGATATTGTGTGTATTTCTCTGAGAGTTTACAATGATTGACGTAGCTCCATTTACTTTTCAAATAGCCTACAAAGTTTATTTTTTACGTTGTTTCAAAATTTTAAATTTTGCTACTTATAATGAACAAGAATAGATCTTGAAGCAATGTACCTTCATTGTACCACTGTACCTTCATTGTACAAAATGTGTAATTATGGTCTGTTCATCACTACTGCGTAACAAGCGGAATAAAATATTTACTACACCTTTAGGGCCCAAGAAATTGAAATGATTCACTTAGCCCCACTATACCCTATAACCAACTTTTCATACTGTCATGACAGGAGATAAAAATCAAACTCAGCGTCTGCAGACCTGGCCATGTCTGAAGCGCCTGCTACACAAATTAGTCGTTCATGCATGAGGAAGTCTGCGTACGCCGAATTTGATTTTGTCCCCTGTTACGACACTACGGAAAGATGGTAGTAAGTCCAATTTTTACCTAATTACGGTGCAGTGTGTCACCGAAACCGGTCGCAGTTGAATAAAAAGATTTAAACACACGGTTTAAGGTATTAACATTAATTGCCATACACCCCCCCAGTCGCTGTGCAACAATCCATGCCGAAGAGAAGGTGGATACAGGAAACTGAGATCTTTCACTGCCGACATTAGTCTTAAAGGGCAAAACCGTACATTTCCGTGCATCAAAAAAAGCCTAGCAGTAGTAAACGGAGGGAAAAATAAAATTAACCCGGAAAATACTTCATGCATATTAACATGGCCATCCCAGCACACATCTGTTGCACCCAGGGCAGATGAAGTAAGAATGGTTGCCTACCTTAACAGGCACGAAATAAGAGTCAGGTTCATTGAGTAAGGCCACATATTCTTTTCCTCGGCCAGTTTCGGTTGGAAAAATGTGGAATTTGTTGTCGGGTATCGTGAAACATTCTTGCTTCAGCCCTATAGTTTCATGAAGTTCTATTAGCTGACGGCACTATATATAGCCCCCAGATCGGCGTCTGTAACGGAGGTGCCTTCCAAGCAGAGAGTTGTAATTGAGTTTCTCTTGGGGGAAAACCAGAGCATTGCAGACAGTCCTAGACGCTTGCAGAACGTCTAGGGGGGGGGGGGGGGGGGGCTGGCTGTCGTTGGACGAGGGATCTGACATCATCGCGACGAGGTCGCGCAAACATAGTCTGGTTTATTGACGGTTCGAAAACAGACAAGGGTGCAATGTAGAGAGAGTATTCTCTCTAGGAAAGCCCTCCACGACGTCCCAGGCGGAAATAATTGCTATCAGTGCGCGAGCGGAGGAGAACATACATACGAGGGTAATCCCAAAAGTAAGGTCTCTTTTTTTATAAGTACATAGACCTGCTTATTTCTACAATGGTTTACATCAGTTTACAGCTTGGACATTTAGCTACTTTTCGACATAATCACCATTTGTGTCGATGCATTTTTGTAGACGCTGTGGCAGTTTTTGTATGTCCATGTCATACCAGCTCGCCTCCATGCTGTTCAGAAAGTTATGAACCTCTTCTTCCACCTCGTCGTCGCAGCTGAATCGCTTTCCGGCCAAATGCTCTTTTAACCTAGGGAATAGGTGATAGTCACTGGGCGCCAAGTCAGGACTAAAGGGTGGGTGGGTGATTATGTTCCACTGAAACTGTTGCAGGAGAGCAACGGTTTGCCGAGCGATGTGTGGACGAGCGTTGTCATGGAGAATGTGTACGCCCTTGCTCAACATTCCTCTTTTCCGGTTCTGAATTGACCGTTTGAGGTTTTTCAGAGTCTCACAGTACCTGTCAGCGATAATTGTGGTCCCAGCGATTCAGCTCCGAGGTTCATAACTTTCTGAACAGCATGGCAGCGAGCTGGTATGACACGGGCATACAAAAACTGCCACAGCGTCTACAAAAATTCATCGACAGAAATGGTGATTATGTCGAAAAATAGCTAAATGTTCAAGCTGTAAACTGATGTAAAACATTGTAGAAATATACAGGCCTATGTACTTATAAAAAAATAGGAGACCTTACTTTTTGGATTACCCTCGTAAATGCTACAAGGATCGCAATTCAACAAGATCTGCAATCCTAGACTTGAACTATTACTATTATTACTATCATTATTTTGAATCGTCAGTCTTCTGACTGGTTTGATGCGACCCGACACGAATTCCTCTCCCATGCCTACCTCTACATCTCAGAGTAGCACTTGCAACCTATGTCCTCAATTATTTGCTAGATGTGCTGCAATCTCTGCCTTCCTCTCCAGCTTTTACCTTCTACAGCTCTCTCTAGTATCATGGAATTTATTTCGTGATGTCTTAACAGACATCCTACCATCCTGTCCCTTCTTCTTGTTAGTGTTTTCCGTGTATTCCTTTCCTCGTCGGTTCTCCGGTGAAGCTTCTCGTTCCTTACTTTATCAGTCCACCTAATTTTCAACATTCTCCTGTAACACACAATTCAAAAACTTCGATTCTCTTCCTTTCTGGTTTTCTCACAGTCCATGTTTCACTAATACAATGCTGTGCTCCAAACGTACATTCTCAAAAATTTCTTGCTCAGAATAAGGCCAATGTTTGATACTAGTAGACTTCTCTTAGCCAGGGATGTTCTATTTGCCAGTGCTAGTATGCTTTTGATGTCCTCCTCACGGGCGATTTTGCTGCCTAGGTGGCAGAATTAACTTCATCTACTTCTTTCTGCTACTTTTCATTACTTTCGTCTTTCTTCGATTTACTCTCAATCCGTTTTCTGCACTCATTAGACTGTTCACACGATTCAGCATATCCTGTAATTCTTCTTCACTCTTAATGAGGATAGCAATACCATCAGCGAATCTTATCAATGATATCCCTTCACCCTGAGATTCCACTCGTTAACCTTTCTTTTCTTTCCGTTACCGTTTCTTCCGTGTATAGATTGAACACTAGATGCGAAAGACTACACCCCTGTCTTACATCCTTTTTAATGCGAGCGCTTCGTTTCTCGTCTCCCACTCTTATTGTTACCTCTTCGTTCTTTTTTATATTGTGTGTTACGCGTCTTTCCCTGTAGCTTACCCCTATTTTTCTCATAATTTCGAATACCTTGCACCTTTTTACATTGTCGAATGATCGTTTCAGGTCGACAAATCCTATGAACGTGTCTTGATTTTTCTTCAGTCTTGCCTCCATCACCAACATTTACCTTTCCTAAAGCCAAACTGGTAGTCATCTAACGCTTCCTCAATTTTCTTTTCCGATCTTCTGTATACTGAAATGATAATTAAATCTAGACCCTAAACTGCAGCTAGGCATTGATATACATCAACGGGGACAGTTGAAAATGGGTGCCCCGATCGGGACTCGAACCCGGGTTCTCCCGCGTACATGGCAGACGCTCTATCCTTCTGAGCCACCGAGGACACAGAGAATAGTGCGACTGCAGGGATTTATCCCTTGCACGCGCCCCGTGAGACCCACATTCCCAACTTAATGGTCACAGATTACATTTGTAGTGCCTGTGCCCATTACACTCATTACTCGCGGCAGACAATCTTACCGAGTCCCGTAAGAGTTCGCGCAATGTGTGTGCATCCTTGCAGAAGAAGGTCAATGGCCGGTTAGTAATTCTGTACATTATTCTGGTCTTCAGCTTGGATGCAAGTGCTCTTAAGCTGACTGTGCGATAATTCTCGCAGTTGTCGGCTCTTGCGATCTTCGGAATTGTGTGGAAGATATAGAAAGGATTCAGTCGTGGTTGCAGTTCTCTCTATAACAGTACCAAGATTGTTGTACCAGTGCCACAGAGTTTGGGACTGGCTCAAATGGGCGCAAATGGCTCTGAGCACTATGGGACTCAACATCTGAGGTCATCAGTCCCCTATAACTTAGAACTACTTAAACCTAACTAACCTAAGGACATCACACACATCCATGCCCGAGGCAAGATTTGAACCTGCGACCGTAGTGGCCGCGCGGGTCCGGACTGAAGCGCCTATAACCGCTCGGCCACACCGGCCGGCTTGGGAATGGCGAGGAATGACTATTGCGTGGATGATGTTTTTCGGAAAATCAGATGGTACATCATCAGACTCATATATGCTGCACACCAACATCAATAGTCAAATGGTTCAAATGGCTCTGAGCACTATGGGACTCAACTGCTGAGGTCATTAGTCCCCTAGAACTTAGAACTTGTTAAACCTAACTAACCTAAGGACATCACAAACATCCATGCCCGAGGCAGGATTCGAACCTGCGACCGTAGCGGTCTTGCGGTTCCAGACTGCAGCGCCTTTAACCGCACGGCCACTTTGGCCGGCCATGAATAGTCGTTTTGTTGCCGTTTTCCCCAATGATTTTACAAATTCTGATGTGATTTTGTGTATCCTTACTACCTTATTTGATTTTAAGACATGCAAGGCTCTTTTAAATTCCGATTTTAATACTGGATTCCGTATCTCTTCTATATCGGTTCCACTGTCTTCTTCTATCACGTCACACATTTCCTCCATAGATGCCTTCTGCTCTCTCTCCTGCGTTTAACAATGGAATTATTATTGTATTACTATTGTATTACTATTAGCATTACCATCTTTGTTGTTAATTTCATCGAAGGTTATTTTCACTTTTCTGTATGCTGAGTCAGTCCTTCCGACAATCGTTTCTTTTTCGGTTTCTTCACATTTTTCCTGCAGCTATTTCGCTTTAGCTTCCAGTTCATTCTTTCATTGATCAACTGACGTATTTCTTTTGCTATCCACGGATTCTTCGCCTTCTTTGTACCTATATTTTTCCTACTAACTTCTGTGATAGCCCTATTTAGAGATGTCCGTTGCTCTTCGACTGAACTTTCTACTGAGCTATTCCTTATCACAGCTTCTAAAGCTCCAGCAAACTTCAAGCGTATCTCCTCATTCCTCAGTACTTCCGTATTCCATTTTTTGTGCTTTGTGTTTCTCTGAACAATCTCTTAAAATTCAGCCTACTCTTTGTCGCTACTGAATTATGATCAGAGTCTATACCTGCTCCTGGTTATGCCTTAACATCCAGTATCTTGTTTCGTTATCTCTGGTTGACTATGATGAAATATAATTGAAAACTTCCCTTATTCCGGCCGGAGTGGCCGTGCGGTACTAGGCACTACAGTCTGGAACCGAGCGACCGCTACGGTCGCAGGTTCGAATTCTGCCTCGGGCATGGATGTGTGTGATGTCCTTAGGTTAGTTAGGTTTAATTAGTTCTAAGTTCTAGGTGGCTGATGACCTCAGAAGTTAAGTCGCATAGTGCTCAGAGCCATTTGAACCATTTAGCCTTCCCTTATCTGGTGCCTTTTCCTAATATACCTCTTGCTTTTGTGATTAAGTCATGGAGTATTCGCTATTACTAGTTGAAATTTATTGCAGAACTCTATTAATCTTCCTCCTTTCTCATATCTAGTACCAAGCCCACGTTCTCCCTTAACCCTTTTCTTCTATTCCTTCCCCTACAACCCTTCTTCTAGTCCCCCACGACTAGCAGATTTTCGTCTCCCTTTGCGTACTGAACCAGCGGTTCAATATCCTCATATACTTCCTCTGTCTCTTCATCTTCCGCCTGCGACGTCGGCATGAATACGTGAGCTACTGCTGTCGGTGTTGGTCTGCTGTCGATTCTGATGAGAACAACCCAATCACTGTAAGTTTCACAGTAACTCACTCTCTTCCCTATCTTCCTATTCAAAAAATTGATATTGATATTACCCTGACAACGGCCTTGCCGCAGTGGATACACCGATTCCCGTGAGATCACCGAAGTTAAGCGTTGTCGGGCGTGGTCGGCACTTGGATGGGTGACCATCCAGACCGCCATGCGCTGTTGCCATTTTTCGGGGCGCACTCAACTTCGTGATGACAACTGAGGAGCTACTCGACCTAATAGTAGCGGCTTCGGTCAAGAATACCATCTTACGACCGGGAGTTCGGTGTGCTGACTCCACGCCCCTCCTATCCGCATCCTCCACCGAGGATGACACGGGGGTCGGATGGTACCGGTAGGCCACTCGTGGCCTGAAGACGGGGTGCTTAATTGACATTACGCTATACCCATCTAAGGAGAATACTTGTCTTCTTTCCAGTTCACTTCATTGACTCCCACTACATTTAGATCGAGCCTTATCATTTCTATTTTCAATCATCCAGCTTCCCTAACATGTTCAAACTCCTGACATTCCAAACCCCGATCTGTAAAACGTTATTCTTTTATTGTTATTCACTCTTTTTCCCATGATCACCTCCCCATTATCAGTCCACTTTCGGAGATGGCGGACTATTCCGGAATCTTTTGCCACTGAAGAGATCATCATGACACTTTTTGATATGTCCTACGAATAACAGTACTTCTCTTTAATGCGGTAGTTTCCTCTGCCTTGAGAATCCCCATGTCGTTGATCGTTACTGATTCGTCCGCCTTTAGGGGCAGTTTTGCACACCAAGGGCTAGAGAATGCCCAGAACCTCTGTTCCCTCCTCTGCCCTCTTTGACAAGGCCATTGGTGGAATGATGGTGTCTTATTATTCCGGAAGTCTTCGGCCTTGAACAAGAGACAGATTAAACTCATTGTAGACCTAATAACAGGCCATGGGAAAGTCGTCAAAGGCCTGCACAAGATGGGTACAGAGAAAGAAGCGCCTAAGTGTAGTTTGTGTGGCGAGGGTGAGGAAACCGTCTTTAAGCTTCCAATGTGAAGCACCGGAGACCAAAAGAGAATATCTGAAACATTAAGTACTGACGAAACTGCGCCAAATAAACAACTAGTGACGGATATCCTGCTAGCGCTGGAAAATCCCGGATGGTTTTACTAGAAGACAAGGAGATAAACAGCACAATAAAAGTTTCGGTGCCGCGAACTAAGGGCTAAGACCACCTTTGTTTTGCCGTCCTGTATAAATCAGTCATTACACCCATAAGAACGTAGGTGTCGCTTTAGGCGTCAATTCCCACCCATGACGACGGGTCAACACAGTAGCTCTTACAGTTTGGTCCAGACGGTCTTAACAGACGAACAGTCCGGCAGACGGACAAAACCGGCTAAACATATATTTTTATGTGACATAATTACAAATTAATAATTTTTGGATTTTTCCTTTGGTTGTACTACGAAACCTAGCTTGTTGCCAAATTTTATGACACTTGGTCGTCGGGACTACCCTACAGGTCCTGATGAATGAGTTTGAGAGTATCAAAATAAGTGACATAAATGGCCGTATCTTTTGATTAGATTGACTGCGAAGCTTAAATTTTTTTACAGAACCAAGGGAGCGTAGAATTACAGGTTAGTGCATAATTCGTTGAGTTTTTCCATAAGTTTAATAAACACAACAGATACACGTAAAAGAATAGTCATCAGTAATATATTCTCCTTCATTATTTAGAACAGTCTGCTAACCCTGGGGTAACTTTTCGATCCCGCGATTTGTAGAATACAATTGGTTTTGCGGCGAAGAACTTGTCGACCCACGTTCGGAGCCTTCATCCAGAAAGGAAGTTCTTTGAAGGTTTTTCGATGGAGAGCGGAAAAGGTGAAAATCTGAGGGCACAAGATCAGACGAATAAAGTGGCTGCGATATGACTTCTCAGCCTTATGCCTGTATAGTGTTTTGTGCCAGTTCAGTAAAATACTGGTGGGCGTTACGATGGAGTAGAACCACTTCACCCCGTCTTCCTGGTCGTTCCTCTTGGATTTCGTCTACAAGACGCCTCAATTATTAACAATACATCACGGGGAAGCAGTTCGCAGTACGCCACACCGTTGCTGTTCCACCAGATGCATAACATTATAATTTGTACATGGGTGCCGGTTCCCAGTACAGGGAGTTCTGCTTTGTTTGGGCTCAACCATTCCTTTCTTTTCCTTGTGTTATCATAAAGACACCATTTTCCTTCACCAGTAACGGTACAGCATAGGGATGTTCTTTTTTTTTTTCACGAGCCGGTTGATGAAGAGCAAGCAGAGATGCACATATGGCCATACAGTTCTTATGATTTTGGCTTAGAGCATGCGGTGGCCACGTACCCGATTTTTTAACCTTCCCTATTGCATGTAGATGTCGCACCATGGTAGAGTCATCACATTTCGTCACATTTGCCACTTCTCGATTGTACTGACGTTAATCATTGTGGATTAATGCAACTAAATGATCTTCATGAAACCCCGAAGATCTTCCTGAAAGTGTAGAGTCACTAATGTCAAAACGATCCACCTTAAAGTGAGAAAACCATTTTCTTGCCATGGTGTGTCCAATGGCATTATCTCCACTCAACTTTCTGGCTGCTCTCGCCGCTGTCACCCCCCTATGGGAATCAGAAGAATATGTCGGAGATGTTCCGCTTTCTCCAGTTGGCACTCTATTTTCAAGCGTCCACAACTCCACTCACTATCTCCAAGTGACAGAATGTCAATATGTAAACTGAAATAGCAACAGTGATTTACAAATAAAAAATGACAACCGGTAAATAAACCCATAGCAACCGGAATACCAACATGCAAAACAAAAAACGCTACGGACTTATGGACCAACCTAATACATATTACAAGTCGATCAACAGTCTCACGTAACAGTTGTGGTCACCCGTTTGAAGAGAGAGTCACGCGGTTGATAGACATTTAGGTATTTCCTCTGCTTGCGCAATACTGCAAATAGATGTGAGAACAGCGAATAACCTATAATAAATAATAAATGATACCTGGATACACCGGTTCCCGTGAGATCACCGAAGTTAAGCGCTGTCGGGCGTAGTCGGCACTTGGATGGGTGACCATTCGGGCCGCCATGCGCTGTTGCCATTTTTCGGGGTGCACTCAGCCTCGTGATGCCAATTGAGGAGCTACTCGACGGCATAGTGGCGGCTTCGGTCAAGAATACCATCTTACGACCGGCAGAGTGGTGTGCTGACCCCACGCCCCTCCTATCCGCATCCTCCTCCGAGGATGACACGGCGGTCGGATGGTCCGGGTAGGCCACTCGTGGCCTGAAGACGGAGTGATTTTTTTTTACACATGGGGAGAACAAAAGAATGGTCCGAATTATTCTTCACTTTCCTGTAGTATTAGTTTTACGTATCCAAAAATGAAAGATAAATGCTATAAGAATCAACTTCAGGTTATAAAATTTCTAAACTTTGCTTTTATGCCTTGTGTAGTAGAAGATAGGAAAACAAGCTAGGATTTATTGCTTATTACACTATGTGCTCGATTTGCCTTAACCAAGCCCGAAATATTGCTCGGTATAACAATAAATTAATCCAAGCAATGCTTCTAACACCAGTTCTGCTACGAATCTGTTCTCATCAAAAGGCAATTTTCTACGCCGGAAGACTACACCGTTCTTCTTTAGGTGTGTGCCAGATATCTCAGCTTCCTCTCTTTTTTTTTCCTCTCTTTTTTCCTCCTCCGGCGTCTGTACATTAAATTGGGGAACGGTTCTTGTGATAAACCGAGCAAAATACGTGACGTTGAAAAGAAAAAGTTTCTTAACTTTTGGGGAGGGAAAATGTTGCAGTCATAATTTTCTGGGGCGGATGCTGGGTATAGACAAGACGGGTGGGCTGAAGGGGGTAAAAGGAAGGAGACGGGGAGGGGGCTGTATAGGGGAAGGGGTCTGAGTGGAGGTGTACGTGTGAGCTGTGCTGGTTCTGAAGACTACTACGGAGTTGCGGGGGGAGTGGGGGTGGGCAGGGGAGAGGGTGGCTGGGGTGGGGACTGTGAGTTTCTGAGCGGGCAGACGCAGATAATGAACGCTCGCATATTGCGGGCACCAATCACCGCAAAAATAGCACCGCCAGGAGTTTCCACGGGCCGCGGGACCTCGCAAAGTGGTCCAGGCTGCGACGTCGCTGTTATTAATGTCGAATTAGCGGGAGCAACTATCGGCGAGCTGCAGCCCTGGCTAACTTGTCGCTTAGGAGTTTACGCCCCTTCCGTCAATATTTCTACCTCTGCTGCTGCCGTTGATGTCATAGCAACGGGACTAAAAATTGACGGAGGCTACATAGGTGCGAGTACAGGAAGGTTGCTAATTCTAAATCATTTCCGGTACTTTCTTTTTGTATTCTTATTGATTTGGCCTGAAGAGATTGGTGCTTCCAGGCCCACTTTTGCATGAAACTAGGATTTTGCACATACAGAACTTACATTTCCTAATGTCAATACTACAAATAGAAATAAAATGACATATTTAAGAAAGAGTTTCATAGTATACCAGAAAAATTTATTCCATTCAATTCTCTTTGAACCCTATGAACAGGTCAGAAAACAACGTTCATGTATTTAACTTACCATAATACTGACTTGTGTACACATGCGCGTAAGATTCTAGCCTCAGCTTTTGAATTATGTACTGGAGAAAACCATCTGCGAGTGTCGATAGTATAGCAAAGATGTTGAAAATGGGGCTTGGCTATAGAAATATGACTTTGAGAGTTAAGCGTCTAGTGTCCGCAGATGAATTCCCTTTTGTTTTTGTTTCGGTAGACACCGACGCAGAACAAATCAATGAAATGAAGGCACAAGCAATGAAGGTAGACCCCCAGATCTCCTTCCAGGACATAGAATTTATAACAGATACCAAGTTAGCATCTAAAGGGGTAGAGGAAGAGGAAGTCAAATGCACGGATAAATTTAAACAGCTGCAAGAGTGCAGCGAGTAAAACAACTCTGAGAAAGAAATCTTTGCATTATGGATCAGGAAAATGGAAACAACGTACTGACCAACCAAAAGCGTCTACATGAAGAAATCTATATTAATTAACGCCTAAAGACATTACTGCACAGTAATACGACTGGAAGACAGAAAATTTCACTATGTAAGATTCGCTATGCTCGTTCGATATTTCCAGTGATTTCAGAATTCTGCCAGAGAACAAATATTCTTACGACATCGTATATGATACCAAAAAGGTATTTATAAAGACCACGGCGAAAATGAAGTACAGACTTGCTTATAAGTTTACTGATGTTAATAATAAGAAAAGTCCTTCTAAGTGGAATGAAGACAAAATTGCAGGAGAAGAATGGACGCAGTTATTTATGGAAAGACATCTAAAACCTTTATCAATCAGAGAACTGGAGAAAACAAGCGTAATGTCAAAATGTTTTATAACATTCTCGAAGACATGTAGTGACGCTTAGGTCCTTTTCCACCTCACCGTATTTGGAATCAATACGATACATGCCTGACAACTGTTCAGAACCCCTCTAAAACAGTTACCCCAAGAAGAGTAGAACAGAATGGCAGTGTGACTTCGGGTAAAAGAGGGCACTTAGTGATGTTGAATGCATGTATAGAAGAAGGAGGCTTGTCAGAAGCAAAATAGTCACAGATACACCTGAAAAACAAGAAATATAAACAGAAAAAGCGAAAAAGCATTTTAAGCAAACAATTAGGACTGCAGACAAAAATAATCCAAAGAGCAAATGGACATATACCGAAGATAAAATGGTGAGTAAAAACCTCTATAGCAGTTCATCTGAATCTGAAAATGAAAATAAAACGCTCACATATGACAACTGAAAGAAGGGACCGGTTAGTAGGACATGTTCTGAGGCATCAAGAGATCACAAATTTAGCATTGGAGGGCAGCGTGGAGGGTAAAAATCGTAGAGGGAGACCAAGAGATGAATACATTAAGCAGATTGAGAAGGATGTGGATAGCATGGAGAGCTGCATCAAACCAGTCTCAGGACTGAAGACCACAACAACAACAACATGACAACAGTGATGAGAACAGAGGCAAAATTTTAGAAATGTTCGATGATGAATCAGATGAGACTGGAGCAGAGCTCCAGTTAAAGATTCAACTTAGACGGTGACGATTACATACTTGTGGGCTTTCAGAACAAAAGGGACCCTATGGAGTTCTACGAAGGAAAACTGTTTCAAAAGATGTATGTGAGTTTGAAACGAAGGTTCATTTTTTAATCGAATTGGTTTCAACATAAAGAGTATCAGTGGCTCGCAAGACGTCTTTTATGTAAATAAATAAGATATTTCTTTAGAACACCTGAAATCAACTGAGTGTAGTGGCTCTGCTCAGAGAAATGGATATGAATTGTTTGAAGTTGATTTTACGAACTATTATGTAAAATTGTTGGCAGCCTATTGTGTAGATATACCTTAAGATATCATCTAATGTTTTGATATTTCAGTTGCTTTTGTTCAGTAGTTTAGAAATACTTACGTGTTGTTTAAAAATTTAGATTGTTTGAGTATTAAAATTTATTTCTATTTAACAAAAAATCTTTCTTTAAGAAATACTTGCTGAAGTACAAAGAAATTAAATACTGTACAAACCATGTGTAAAACCTTTAATAAGTATATTGTTTTACCTTTACAACTTTATTATTACTTTCTTGCCTGTGTTTTTATCGTTGAAGATACAAGAGGGTGTGATTTTATGTGATCTGAGGTACAAGAGTGTGTGATACATAGTACAACACCATCTTAAACCTAAACAAGTATTGTAAAAAAGCAGCATTTAAAGATTTTCTGTGATGATTTCAGAATGTACAAGTAGAAAACATCTAATCGGACTTGATGCTAAACATGGTGGACTCTTTTTCATTACAACTATGATACAACTAAACAGTTTTTATCCAAAGTTTATTAAAAATGTTCCAAGATCAATGGTTTCCTATGAAAGTGTTTCTACGAGTTTCTTTTGCAGTTAAAAAGGGAAGAGCATCATCTCGTTGAAGATTGGATGCCGAGCATTCAGTTACAAAATCCTGGGAACGGAAAACTTACACGATTTACTGTTTTTCTTTTTAAGCTACGATCGTTTTCGAAATACCTAATTTCATTTCCAAGTACCCAGGCACGCCTTCGCATCACCATGAAGCAATTAGGACCAGCGCTTACGACGTCCAGATTGTAAATAAATGGTGCCAAATAAAATGGTGTCGCACATTGCCACACACATGAGATCGTGTCATCTTCATTTATTTACCGCCTGGGCAATCTGAACATAAAGGCAAGTCACATTGGATGCTGCAAGGACGATTTATCCAAGTGTACAGTGATATAAAGTAATTGTGCAGGTACAAGTCACAAAGTACTCACATTCTCAAATGCTGGATGAATATAATCATACATGCCTGGAAAGGTGGTACTGTAGCAGTTGTTCTATAAAAAATTAAAGAAAAATTTTAAAAAATCACATTTCAGAGAAGGCGCCTTCAATTTAGTTTTCTGCTATATTTTTGCCGTCGGATGTTAAATAAAAGATGACAGTGAGAACTATGACTATAGAGGACCAAACAAGTTAGTTCTATCCTTATTTTTCATCTTGTATTCATTAATTATTAAGAATTATCTTCATAGTACACACAGAACAAATACGTAATATGTTCCTCAAAATTCACGATTTGACACAAAATATACAAAGGTACATCCTCCAGTTTTAACAAAACTATTTGACAAGGTGGCGAAGTTATTGCTGGAACTAGTAAATCACTCCCATTTATTACCAGTTGGGAATCCGTCTGTCTCACTACCAGCTTATCTAGTGATGCGCTGAAAAGAACACTCGTCTGTGTAATAGAACTATCGAAAACAGCCCGCTCTACACATGAAAAAGTCTTCTTTTTCTCGGGCTCTTGCCCCACATTGGCACAGGATCAGTTGCTTGATTGAAGAGGTTACCGAATGAAGCTCCCGTCTCCACCCCATTACAACCCTCTCCCCGTCCACACTTGGAACGGAGTATGGTTACCGCAACTGTCAGCATGCTGTGTTTTTCTTGTGAAAGTAGACGAAAGTTTTCTAAACACTCATTAAAGAACCAAGAACAAATATCAGTGGTTATCCTAACCCAAGGAAGCTTATTTCAACTAATTTCTAAACCAATACGGTTTCCCTTTTAATGCCAGCCGTGGTGACCGAGCGGTTCTAGGCGCTACAGTCTGGAACCGCGCGACCGCTACGGTAGCAGTTTCGAATCCTGCCTCGGGCATGGATGTGTGTGGTGTCCTCAGGTTAGTTCGGTTTAAGTAATTCTAAGTTCTAGGCGACTGATGACCTCAGTAGTCAAGACGCATAGTACTCAGAGGCATTTTTTCGATTTTAATACATTCATTTAGGTGTTAAATATATTCATTTAGGTGCTCAAGACCGTTTAGTTTAACAATATAAAAACTCAAAACAGTTGTAACCGATATTTTTACATTCCCTAGTAGACTCAACTATTACGTACGTTTTCTAGACTTTTAATGTTATAATCAGTTGCACTAAATTTCCAACAAAAAGTTTAGCTATAAAATCGAACTCGTTAAGAGTCCATTGACAGTTTCTTGTTGTTTAAATTTTTCCGCTTTAGGAAGTCTAATTTATCTTAGTGAAAGAGAAAATGGTTCAAATGGCTTTGAGCACTATGCGACTTAACTTCTCAGGTCATCAGTCGCCTAGAACTTAGAACTAATTAAACCTAACTAACCTAAGGACATCACACACATCCATGCCCGAGGCAGGATTCGAACCTGCGACCGTAGCGGTCACGCGGTTCCAGACTGAAGCGCCTTTAACCACACGGCCACACCGGCCGGCTGAAAGAGAAAAAAATTTATTCGCTCCGAGGATTCACTTTAAGGTGAAGTTGTAAGTCAAAAAAGGAAATACATTTTAATTTTAACAAATCTTAACTTAGTCGAAAAGAGCATTTATCGCTAGCCTGCCGGAGTGGCCGAGCGGTTCTAGTGGCTGCAGTCTGGAACCGCGCGTACGCTACGGTCGCAGGTTCGAATCCTGCCTCGGGCATGGATGTGTGTGTTGTCCTTAGGTTAGTTAGGTTTAAGTAGTTCTAAGTTATAGGTGACTGATGACCTCAGAAGTTAAGTCCCATAGTGCTCAGAGCCATTTGAACCATTTATCGCTAAGGGTCCGACACGAGGTTTTAATATCGTAGGAAGTTTCAGAAACGTGTACATTTCGGTGCAGAGTGAAAGATACTTTTTGGAACTGTTTTACTGTTCGCTTCTGCCGCAGAAGATAATTTCACACAACAAGGGGCGAATTATGTAAACTAAGCAGCCCTTTTATCTTTACGTTGGCGCAATGCATTATAAACTAAGCTTCTTAAATAGTCTAATTACGAACATGTTGGTTCCATTTTAACTCATTATCCATTTCAAGCCCAAGTAATTTTATTTTTGTACTTTGAATATTTTTAATCCATACACTGCTTTCATGGTCGCTGCAGAAAAATTTTGTTACTGACGTTCCGCAACTCAACTTTATTTGCGCGTTTCGAGTAAACTCACCTTCGCAATATCAAAGTAGATAAAGGACTTCATACAAACGGTACGATGTCATGTACAAGTAACCAGTTTCAAAGTACAACTGTTGCGCAGCTGTACAGCCCCTTACTTCCTTTGATATTTTGAAGATGACTATGCGAAACGTGTGAATGTAGTTGAGTTGCTGAAGATCAAGTGAATAATTTTTTCTCCAGCGACCATTACAGCACAAAAAAAAAGAAAAAAAATTGAATTTATAAAATCGTCACACGTCTCTTACGTGACTTTATGTCAGACCACAAATTGATTTTTGTATGCTTTGAACAAATGGACAATTTTATTCCTTGCTAGCTAACAGGCTTCTTTGAATCTATTCATTATCATCATACTGTGCTAAGCGAGACTGCTCGAACAAAAGGTGTAATTTTATAACTCTGGAACATGTCATGAACCAGCATATGTGCCTTCCACGTAATAAATTTTCTCACGCCACTGAAAATGACTTAATTCTATGACCTCAAAAGGGATGCATCCTTTCTAGACAGCCACGAGTATTCAAAACTGTGATATTCAAATGAAATTTGCTCGGTCTAATAGAGCAGTTTCATGTTATCTCTAACATTTTTGCTCGTTACGCTAAAGATCGTTATTGGCTTATGCTAGACTCCACATTCAGTTGCTCCTAAAATACGCTCCCCTGCACGTAGGCTATCACGGTCGGTGTTATTAATACTTCCCGGATGACAGCCATGGTCGATGTGTAAAAGTATCACACTGACGTTTCGTCCCCATCTATGGGAGATCTCATGGGAGAGAAAATAGCTACTCAGCTTGGACGTTTCAAGGGAAGTGCCCTTCATTTTCCTCTTATTCTTTTTCCACCTCTTTACGCCATATTTTCACTGGGTCGGCAACATAATTTTTGATTTGGCATGTTAGTGATAGAGGCTGGCCAAATACCCATCCTGCCGCCACCCCGTTCCCCCCCTGGGACGTAATTTGCTACCCAATCTGTCTGTGTCTAGTGTTACACCACATGTAAAAGTACAGTTTTCTAAATCTTTGCGAATCGCGTAGATGGGGCGGAATGTCGGTACTAGCCCGGTATTCATCTATTCGGATGTGGGAAACCGCCTAGAGAGCACATCTAAGCTAGTTGAAAAATGAGCTATCGGAGTGGGTCTGTAACATAGTCAGCCAGCGTGTGCTTCAGCTGAAGGGCTTGCTTTATTTTTACTTCTGCACATGTTATGTCGCATTCCAATCCGTATTTTGTCAAACGGCTTCATACCGTAGATAATATTATTAAAAGAACTAAATTAGCGTTATTTTCAAGTGCGGTTGTTTCTGAGTAGTCACGTGTTCACTAAATATCGTGCAATATATTTTCGGAAACGAAAATTGTACACATGTTCAAAGCCAATAAATTTTTCCTTGATTTCTAGAATAAAATAATTCCTCCCTCACTTCCATCTCGCGTAATATGATTACAAGATCCAATTTCGCAAGTAGGGAGGACAATATGTTGAACGAAAAGCCGCAAAAGACCTTCCGGCAAGGCGAAACTGATGCTCCGGTATTCCCTGTAGCATAATTTTTGCATTTAATTTCATGATATCGCCGTTTCTCTGCGAAGTTTTGGCGTCAATTTGAGAGAGGGGCCTCTTTTTCCCCCCTCCCCTCCTAACGTGTCTTCCACCCTCCTCCGTATCCTAAGAGCTTCCCCATTCGCGGTTTTAAATTGGGTTACCGAGGAGATCCCGAAGAATTAGCGTACGCTTGTATTAAGAAGTGGGCGATGAGAGGAGAGCACCAGAGGGTGGAAGAATAATAGTGCGGGCCGTGTCCCTCCCCCTCCCCCCGCCTGCCACCACATTCACCCTGTGCAAAGTGGCTGCTGCCGACTGCTCTCAGGATGGGGCGATATCGCCCGCAGCTGTCTGGAGGAAGAGAGCCAGTACCGAACGAGGGTAGTGGTCTCACTCACAATGAATGGTGAATTTGGTAGACATCTGTGTGTAATTTTCAGGTAAGATGTCATTCGCACAGTGTACGGTACGTCTTAACAAGTAAAGTGCACGCACCATGGAACTGATATAAGGGAGTGAAAATAAACAGCAATTAACATGTTCATTCCACTTAATTTTGATTCCCCTATATCAATCTAATTCCTTGGTAATGTTGTTGATTGTTTATCATTGCAAAAAGCGTTCAGAATAAGAGAGCACTGCACACAATCACATAGCCTCGGTCATTCAGAATCTCGCATCCTTTCGTAAGTACGAAGTGTCTGATTAGATGTTACTCATATTACACGAGAAAAAATACATTGATTGACAACTGCTAAGGGACAATTGATATTTGCTAAGGAACAACTGCCAACAAATGACAGTTGCTACGGGACACTTGACTAATGATAGTAAAAGGAAATATAGAGGGCAGGACGTGTTAAACGTGGCGAAGCCTGTGAACGAACGGTCTGTATGCATTCGTAGTTCATTCAGTATGTTGTCTGACGCAGGTTGTTGTCTGCATCTACATCTACGTGATGACTCTGCTATTCACAGTTAAGTGCCTGGCAGAGGGTTCAATGAACTACCTTCAAGCTGTCTATCTACCGTTCCACTCTCAAATGGCGCGCGGAAAAAACGAGCACTTAAATTTTTCTGTGCGAGCCCTGATTTCTTACTTTTATGCTCTGGCCGTACTTCGCCTTGTATATTTTTAATCCTTACAGTGTGTGGTTCTTTGTGTAAATTACATATTTTTACAAAATGGTTCAAATGGCTCTGAGCACTATGCGACTTAACTACTGAGGTCATCAGTCGCCTAGGACTTAGAACTAATTAAACCTAACTAACCTAAGGACATCACACACATCCATGCCCGAGGCAGGATTCGAACCTGCGACCGTAGCGGTCGCTCGGCTCCAGACTGGAGCGCTTAGAACCGCACGGTCACTCCGGCCGGCTCATATTTTTACAGTCGCCTCTTTTTTGTATGCTCTCTTTCATTATGTTACCCCTATTTATATCATCGTACCTCCATATTTTCTGCTTTATGTTCTTTTAAATGTCTTCTGTTATTACTTAATGTCTTTCGGCTGAAGAGCAGCGCCTATGCTGCTTCCTGCCCGCCCCAGATGGGGAACTGAAATACAATAAAGAAAGAAAACCTGATGGCTCAAATTTTATCGTGATGATCATTTCTCCTTATGTACGAGGGTGGTTTGGAAAGTTCTCGGAACCTAACAGAAAAAAAAGTACGTACATCACTTAAACTTTTTTAATTTTTCTATGTAGTCTCCTTGTAGATTAATGCACTTGGTCCAACGATGTTCCAGTGGCTTGATCCCACCTCGAAAATGAGTTTCCTCT
The DNA here is from genome assembly GCF_021461395.2 of Schistocerca americana. Taxonomy (NCBI): domain Eukaryota; kingdom Metazoa; phylum Arthropoda; class Insecta; order Orthoptera; family Acrididae; genus Schistocerca; species Schistocerca americana. The sequence goes on along the minus strand of NC_060119.1, from coordinate 244,793,715 downwards.
AGGCCTGCAAAACAGTTGTAAACTCTGGATATCAATTCTGCGTTTGAAGTGAATCTTAGTCCACCAAGAAAATTTTCAGTTTTGGGAAGAGATGGAAGTCTGATGGAGCCACATAAAGTGAATAAGGTTTTTGATCCAGCGTCAAGAGTCGCTCACCCCTCTTGCAGATAATTTTGTAATTTCTAATTCTTCATGTAAAATGTGATATACCCTTTCAGATGACATCTGGCAAGCGTGAGCAACTTCAGGGACTTTCAATCGGCGATCCTCCATGACCATTTTGTGCACTTTCGCAAAATTTCTGGAGAAGTGACACATCTTGACCGACCAGTGCGCGGATCATCATCTAAGCTCTCCCGACAAAGTTTAAATTCATTTGTCCTCTTGGCAACACCTGAATATGAAGGACCAGAGCCCCCAGTGTATTGTGGAAATCGGCATGAATGTCCTTTGCTTTCATACATTTCTTTACGAAGCACATAATCACTGCTCGAATCTCGATTTTTTCCATCTTCGCAGAAACAACAGAGCCACGTCACTGCCACAGCTCTCTTTCAAAAGCATTGACGTGGCACGTGTTTACCTCCAATGAATATCACATAACTCGTTCGCTAGCGCTGACCTCTCGTGGTGATCCCGAGAACTTTTGAACTCCACCCTCGTAGGTGGGTGCCAACAGAATATTTTCGCAATCGGAAAAGAAAACGTGATTGAAATATCACGAGAAGATCCCTTCGCAACTAAAAACGCATTTGTTTTAATGATTGGAACTCTAATTCACGTACCATGTCTGTGGTACTATCTCCCCTTATTTCATGATAATACAAAACGAGCTACCCTTCTTTGAACTTTTTCGACGTCATCCGTCAGTCCCACCTGATGCGGATCCCACACAGCACGGCAATACTCCAGAATAGGGCGGACAAGGGTGTTGTAAGCAGTCTCTTTAGTAGACCTGTTGCACCTGCCAATGAATCGCAGTCTTTGATTTGCTCTACCCACGACATTATGTATATGATCATTCCAGTTTAGGTTATTTGTAATTGTAATCTCTAAGTATTTAGTTGAATGTACAGCCATCAGATTTGAGTGACTTATCGCGAAATCATAATTTAACGGATTTCTTTTAGTACTCACGTGAATAACTTCACACTTTTCTTTATTCAGGGTAACTGCCACTTTTCACACCATGCAGATATCTTACCTAAATAATTTTGCAATTCGCTCTGGTCATCAGATAACCTTACAAGACGGTAAATGACAGCATCATTTGCAAATGATCTAAGAGGGCTGCTCAGATTGTCTCCTACGTCGTTAATACAGATCAGGAGCTATGGAGGGACTACAACATTTCCTTGGGGGACACCGGATATTACCTCTATTTACTCAATGACGTTCCGTCTATGACTACGAACTGTGACCTATCTGACAGGAAATCACGAATCCAGTCGCACAACTGAGTCGATATTCCATAGGGACCCAGTTTGGTTAGACGACGCTTCTGAGGAGCGGTGTAGAAATCCTTCTGGAAATATAAAAATATGAAATCAATTTGATATCCCCTGTCAATAACACGCATTACTTCATGAGTATAAAGAGCTAGTTGTGTTTCCAAAAGCGATATTTTCTGAATCCGTGTTGACTATTTGTCAATAAATCGTTTTCTTCGAGGTAATTCATAATGTTGGAACAAGGTATATGTTCCAAAACACTACTGCAAATAGATGTTAGTGATATTGGCCTGTAATTCAGCGGATTACTCTTATTTCGCTTTCCCTCCTGTCAGAGGTTCGAGTCCTCACTCGGGCATGGGTGTGTGTGTTGTCCTTAGCATAAGTTAGTTTACGTTAGATTAAGTAGTCTGTAAGCCTAGGGCCCGATTCCCTCAGCAGTTTGGTTTCATAGGAACTTACCACAAATTTGCAAATCTTTTTATTCCTATTTCGGTGCCGGCCGAAGTGGCCGAGCGGTTCTAGGCGCTACAGTCTGGAACCGCGCGACCGTTACGGTCGCAGGTTCGAATCCTGCCTCAGGCATGGATGTGTGTGATGTCCTTAGGTTAGTTAGGTTTAAGTAGTTCTAAGTTCTAGGGGACTGATGACCTCAGAAGTTAAGTCCCATAGTGCTCAGATCCATTTGAACCAACCTATTTCGGTTTTTGGGGTATTGATGTGACTTGAGCAATTTTCCAGTATTTAGGTACGGATCTGTCTATGAGCGAATCCATTAGTACGACATTCCATGTGGTATGAGCATATGTTTGCAAGGCCTCACCTGTGTATATACCATCGGGACGAGCAGTTGGACGGCTTGCAGCCAATAAAAGTGTCGCTACTGTGGCCACAGTAATCGGTGTGTCCAAAAGTGTCTTCTCGCAATTAAAAAAGGTCACTGAACGTGAAAATGCTATGCGAAAGCATACCGGTGGTCGTAGGTAGATTATGAGTTTTTGTCTGTGGATGACAATGCTCACCCACACAGGGACTATGGGAAAACTTGGAAAGTGAAGATATTGAAGGTATTCAAAAGCCTGCCTTCTCTCCGGACCAAAACCCTACAGCGCACGCATGGGGTGTTCCTGGCAAACTTGTTTCTTAACGACTACTAATTCACAAACTGTACAGGAAATAGAAACTGTGTTGAGAGAGGAGTGGGAAAATAGACGTGAAGGCCTCCTCAATTGTTTGGTAGGCACCATGAATAACAGGTGCAAAATGTGCGATACTATCCGAAGAGGGACTATTCCTTAATACATAACGCAGCGAGTCTGACCTGTGTCAAACATGAACATTATTTATGTCTGTTACCTTGCTTTCCCATGTGAAATATGGAACGTGTTATACCGTGAAGCATCCGCCTGATATTTATCAAATTTTGTAGGGATGTACGTCACATAACGGGTATTAAATTAATAAACTTTCATTTCATTCGGAGCTGATATCTATTGCAAACGTAAGGATTAGGTGTGACCCCCAAGCACTAAAACACTCGTGTTCCTTGCGGCATGGCTGAAAACAGCAGTTGCATGTATCTTGATCATGCAACGGCAAGATCACATGCCGCGTCGGTTCCTGAGCATATCTGGCTGGAGTCTGGTATTGAAATAAATTATATATCTTTCTGTTGCATCCCAGACAAATTAGGGACCTGTCAGGCTGGGTCAAGGATCTATACATTCCCCATTCGCAAGAAGTGTACGACAGAGTACACTCCATATACCTTAAGTCACGAGTAAAATGTCATATGATGATAAATTCATCGGAATTATGAATAATATTTTCGAAATATGCGCACCAGAATCAGTATTAACGATGATCGTTCGTAACAGACACTGTTTCAGAGAGCCCTCCGTCAGGGTTGTCCTTTGTCTGCTTCTCTCTAAGCAATAGTAACAAAAACTCTTATCTAAAGACTGCAAATCGCATTGACCCGATGCTGCATATATGGAGTAAAGGTCACAGTAAGCGCGTACGCAGATGGCCTCAGTATAATTTTAAATGATAAGCAAGATGAGAAAAGCGGAGCTCACATATCCAACGAATACCAAAGAGCCAGTGGAGTCAAAATCAATATGATAAATCGGTTTGTATTGATCTGGGACACAATTCTCAATATTGACGGCTCACGAGGTTACGTAAATTTGACAAAAAACACTAATTGGGCATTATCGTAACGACAAATCCTACACACAAGTTATAATTCAACTGGCAGGAGAAGGTGCGGTCAATCAAAACGACATTATGGGTAATAACTTTAGACGTCTAGACCCAGTACAAATGGCTTATTACATCAGTGAGTATGTATCATACGAGCATGTAGCAACAGTCGTACCTACACCTGATAAAATATGCGAAGTAGCTACCTTCTGCGGCAGCGTGGTATGTCTGGAAGTTCAATTTGTTCAAATTGTCTTTTCTCAACACAGAATCCCTGGTATCAATAACGAATTAGGGTTCAAAAATCCGTGCCAGCGTTTCATGAAAATATTCCTAAGACATACAGACAAGATTCTTAGTGAAGGCACACGGAGTATCTCAGAAAATGTTTTCCAAAAGTTTCGACTCTCAGATTTAAGCGGCCGATTTACACTGAACAGGAGCGCAAAATTTATAGACACGTCTACGGCTCCTACATAGAAACAAGTTGCTCAGGAGAGGACACACTTAAGCAATCCTCGGCAAGTGTGCATCAAGAATTAATCCAATGTGGCGGTAATCGTTCTATGGCAGTGAAATATATTCACACAAATCCGTCAGAAGTTTGGAGAAACGTCCAGGTGAAGATTTTACCTACAAATATGAGAGCTATGTGGCTAGATGTCGTCAAAGAAACCCACCCCACTCTTGTTAAGAAATATAAAATGAAACTGACCCGATCAGCCTTTCTCGAAGTGAGTAGTGCTGAAGGTTACATGGACCACATATGTCTGTCCAAGAAAACGACTTCTATTTAGAACTGGGTAAGAATAAAGCGCGCAGCTATAATGAGAACCGCCATATATAAGATAAACGTCGTCCAAATTTAGCGACCTGATTGGAAATTTTTCCTGACGCTAAACAAAATGCGTTTGCCTGAATTGCTGGACAACAGTAACATTTTTTTCTCGCCAAACTGAAGGCCACTGATATGTAGGAATTTATCGACTAATTGTCACTGCAACATGTTGTTGTTGTTTCGGTCTTCAGTCCTGAGACTGGTTTGATGCAGCTCTCCATGCTACCACTGCGGCTACAGTCGGCAGTCTAAAACAGCGCATCGAGGAAGCTTCTCGCTCCGTGACACCGCCGACGTTACAACTCGACCGCACCACATTTAGAAGGCGCATTGCGTTGTGCGCAGCGTGTGTGGTATCTGCCACTGAAACACTGAAGGGTTGTAGCTCCCAAAATAAAAGTGATAGGAATGTAATTTAAATTGATGTCTAGACAGCCGGTGTCACTGATTCCAGCGCATGATAGAAACAACTATAGTTCCACTTAAAAAATTGTATCTATGTTTATAGCTCCGCAGACAAGTGTAAAGTTTTTTATGGTGACCTACCGCAATAAATATTTCCGTCGCCTATTACTTCGTAGCACACATTTAGTGAAACACCCTGTGTAAGTAAGTGTATAATGGGCGTGGCGCTAAAACTCAGAAACGAGGCCCGGTACGAACAAGGGATTTATATGGTGTGGTAGCCCTCTATCCCCCATCCATGAAGAAGGTTCCCACTTTTACCTGAAGGGCGTGCTTTTGAAGATAGATGGTTGGTTAGTTTCACCCTTTACAAATTTCTTGAACATTCCAGAACATTCGAGAGTATTAGAGAATGTTCCACAACATTGGAGAGTATTCGAGAGCATTCCACAACACCCCAGAATATTCCGGAATGTTCCACAACGATCAAGGATGTCCTGGAATGTTTGGAAAGATTCCAGAACGTTCGGGAACATCCCAGATCATTGCGGAACGTTCCAGAACACTCTCTAATGTTGCGAGATGTTCTGAAATAATGCGGAGCATTCGAAGCCTTTTTTGTGTGTTATGGAATTCGCCACTGGTTGGGCTACCCATTGGTAGGGGTATATAAAACAAGACCTGTTTCTTATCAGTGATGAAGGGAGGAACCGAAAAAGTAGTGCAGTGAGTGAGTAAAAACAAAAAGTGTAATGTGAGTACTCAAAATGATACAGTGACTGAATATAAATTTAAAAAACGTGTTGAAAATGTGTAAAGTGTACCTGGTGTATTTGTTAGTAAAACGTTGATTTGATTTGTATTTTAGACAATTTACAAATGTAAAAGAGGAGGAGATGTTGCAAGTTCTGAAGCAAAATGGCGAAAACAAGAAGATCAACAAAGAAAGAGAAGGAGACGAACATCGCGAAGCACGTTCCCAATGAACGAGAATGAGCACCGTGAGACGCATTGAAACCGGAGAACGAAATGAACGGATTGAAAAACTCAGTTATATATATATATATATATATATATATCTTGCCGATATGGCATATTTATGGATATCGGTCCCTGCAATTCCAAGATCATATCAATATCTTTATAGCAGTTCCTCAGACTACCCTAGACATACAGGGGACTTCAGTTTACATATGTAGAGAGAGAAGACTTAACAAAACATGTATTTTCTTACTACAAATAATTACAGCTTACATTTTATGTTTGCATGCAGTGATATTCGTCAATTACGCTTTTGTATGTATGTTCAAGTGACAAAAGAAATTTATTTATGTGATGTAACCACCATTTAACAGTTTTCGATATTTCTCTTTTACTTTTAGTGTAAAACCTTGCTTTTTGCCAAATTTTATGATTCTAGTTCCACGAGAAGCACCATACAAGTTTTGTCGAATGAGTTTTTCCGGGTATCAAAATATCTTTTGACTGAAGTGATGTAGATGATTTAAATTTTTTCGTCTCCAAGAAACTATAGACCTTCATATGCGAGATATATCTGAACTTGGTACGTCCACCCGTTCCTCAGAAAAAGAGCCCTTTAACAGTCGGACAGACAGACAGACTACGGTTCGATCCTATAAGCGTTCCGGTTTAATGAAGCACCCTGCATATTGATGATTAAGTTTGAACAGAACTCCCAGTGCGAGAGTCATACTCGCACTTAGTCAATTAAAATGTTTATTGTTATCGATGTTATTACCATTATTATTATTATTATTATTGTAAGTGTACGAGAAATAAATAATATATTTCGCATATGCATAAATATTTGTAAAACCTTGTAATTCTTATTTTAATTCAATAAAAGGTGTAGTGAAAAAAGGAAAGCGTTTGTGGTGTGAACTGCAGTGTGTATTTTGCATTATCCAACTGAAATAAGCTGTTTGGTACGCGGGTCATGTAGAAGATTTAATATAAAATGGTGCAAATGGCTCTGAGCACTATGGGACTTAACATCTATGGTCATCAGTCCCCTAGAAGTTAGAACTAATTAAACCTAACTAAGGACATCACACACAACTATGCCCGAAACAGGATTCGAACCTGCGACCGTAGCCTAATGGTGTGTGGCGGAGTGTACTTTTGGTACCACTATCTCATCCCTCCAACCCTGTTCCACTCGCGAATAGTGCGTGGGAAGAATTACTGTTGGTAAGCCTCTGTATTGGCTCTAATTTCTCGAATTTTCTCCTCGTGGTCAATACGCGAGAGGTGTGTGGGGGGGGGGGGAGGGGGGGAGGGAGTAATATGTTGTCAGACTCTCCTGAAAAGTGCTGTCCCGAAATTTCAGTAGTAAATCTCTCCGTGATGCATAACGCCTCTCTTGTATCGTCTGCCGTTGAGTTTGTTTACTATCTCCGTAACGCTATCTTGCCAGCTAAAAGATCCCGTGACGAATCGTTTGGATCTTCTCCATCTCCTCTGTTAGCGCTACCTGACAAGGATCCCAGATACATGAACTATACTCAAGAATCGGGCGAAAAAACGCCTTATAAGCCACTTCTTTCGTGGATGAGTTACATTTCCTTAAGCTTCTTCCGATGAATCTGAGCCTGTTATCTGCTTTTCTTACTATCTGTTTTATGTGGTCGTTCCACTTAAGGTCGCTCTGGATAGTTACGCCTAGATATTTTACGCCAGACGTTGTTTCCAGCTGTTTGTCATCAATAGTGTAGCTGTAAGGTAGTGGATTTCTTTTCCTGTGTATACGCAATATCTTACACTTATTTAGGTTCACTGTCAACTGCCAGAGCCTGTTGTTGTTGTTGTTGTGGTCTTCAGTCCTGAGACTGGTTTGATGCAGCTCTCCATGCTACTCTATCCTGTGCAAGCTTCTTCATCTCCCAGTACCTACTGCAACCTACATCCTTCTGAATCTGCTTAGTGTATTCATCTCTTGGTCTCCCTCTACGATTTTTACCCTCCACGGTGCCCTCCAATGATAAATTTGTGATCCCTCGATGCCTCAAAACATGTCCTACCAACCGATCCCTTCTTCTAGTCAAGTTGTGCCACAAACTTCTCTTCTCCCCAATCTTATTCAATACCTCCTCATTAGTTACGTGATCTACCCATCTAATCTTCAGCATTCTTCTGTAGCACCACATTTCGAAAGCTTCTATTCTCTTCTTGCCCAAACTAGTTATCGTCCATGCCAGAGTCTGTACCATTCATCAATTCTCTGCAGGTCGTTCTGCAAATTCGTACTAGCTTCTGGCGTTGCTACTTTGGTATGGACAACTGCATCATCTGCGATTAGCCATAAAGAGCATCCAATGCTTGCTGCTAGATTATATATATTGTAAACAACAACGGTCCTATCACACTTTGCTGTGATACTCCGGATATTACCTTTACATGTGTCGACATTGTTCCGTTAAGGGCGACGTGTTGAGTTCTATTGCGCGGCCCCTCCCGCCGGAGGTTCGAGTCCTGCCTCGGGCATGGGTGTGTGAGTTGTTCTTATCATAAGTTAGTTTAAGTAGTGCATAAGTCTAGGGACCGATAACCTCAGCAGTTTGGTCACTTAGGAATTCACACACATTTGAACATTTGTTACGGCACGATGGCAGCAATCTTGAGGGAAAAACCAACTGACGAAGAGCGAGTAGGAATCACGCTCTTTAGATTCCGTACAAAATTAATTATGTGAATAGCTAGTTCATCCATCCCGGGAAGCGAGGGTCTCTGCGACTTTTGCCTGTTATCGATATCGATATTGTCAACATTTCGGTTCCAGGAATTTCAATCCTTTCGAGAGTATTTTATTTTATGTTCAAATTTTTTGTGTAAGTTCGCATTTTCCACTGAAATTTTTCATTTATTATATCAATTCTGGAGTTACATTAACAGGCTATGCTAATTAGCAACACCAATCATTTAAACAGTAATAGTAAAAGTAATGTAAGTATGGCAGAAATGGATTAATCGACACAGAAGTCTGATACTTCATTTCAAACCGCTGGCAATTTCGAAATTCAGTTAGGGGACTTAAATTCCAGTCGAAAATAAAATCAGATATTTATTAACAAATATTTCCCAAAAGAAAAAGCCCCGAAACGTATAACTTACAACATTGGTACCTTTATTGTGACAGTTATTAGTATTTACAATACCGGAGAGTCTTCAGTCATAATGAGTTGAGGCTGTAGTCAGACACATTGACGTGAATTTTAAACTTTTTACGCCGCCAAGGGTCCGTAGCCCTCACTACTGACATAAATTTCAATTTGGAAAGCCTATCCGTTCCTGAGAAGAGGGGATCTTAATAGACGGTTAGACAGGCAGTCAGATAACAAATACAAAAAAAAAAAAATATTTTTCGTGTAATGTAAGCACAAATTAGGAATTTTCGTATTTTTCCTTTACTTGTGTTGTTAACGTTGCTTCTTCAGAAATTTTCTGATTCTGTGCCACGTAACTGTAGGGTTTGATGAGTAAGTTGTCGAGTATCAAAACATGTGACACAAATGGACGCATCTTACAGCTTCATCAACTTAAAAGCCTAAACTTAACACCGCCAAGGGATCGTAGACCTTAGTATGTGACATAGATTTCAACTTGATACATGTAACCGTTCCTGAGACAAAGTGGTCTTAACAGTTTGACAGGCAGGCAGCCAGACAGACGGAAGAGTCTTGTTTTTACCGATTGACTTATGGAGTCCTAAAAATGGAACAGCCCAGAATTTGTTTCGGAGGCCCCAAATCGTTAATCGAAAGTTACCTAGATGTACTGTAAATCGAGAAGCAAAGAAAGATTGAATTGGTAGCCAGTGAACAAAAAGTTCACAAGACCGAAATGGTGCAAGTTCTCGGCCTCTCGGAAAAGTGACGAATTGTGGCGGCGACTTATTTCACGGAGCCGGCAGCCGGCAGCCGCGAGCACCAGCACCACACGGGGCGGCCAGGCGTGAAGATCGCTTGCGGTCGCGGCGAGTCTTGCCAACTTAAGTAACAGACGCTCCGCCACCTCCTGCGGTCCGACTGGAATTAAATTTATTTTCCGCCTTCCGTGCGCGGGCGCGCCCTTTCTTCCAGACCGCTTCGCGGTGCTGTCTGAATCTGGATTTAAGGTTTGAGGCGCAGGTGACCGCGGAGGTTGGCCGGCCGGGGACGTACGGCGCGGTCTGCCCAAGTCGTCGCATCACTCTTGGGGGGTTCACCGGTCGCAGTCTTCGGCGAGTTGGCTCTCCTCCACCAAGCGTCGGGTCTAGTTAAGCACCTGCGGCATACGGTGTGTGGCAGAAGCGCCAGGCTTCAAAATAGTGTGTGTTTCTGAGTCGCCAGAATGGCCTACAAAAGCAAAAGAACATTCACTAACATTATCACCGAGTGTGTAGGGGAAACGCATGATCTTTATCTGGAAATGGGCAAGCTGGATTTACTAACTTCTACTGGGAGAACAGAGGGACTGAAATAGGCCATGTCATTTTCAAAACGCACGTCCAGGTCTTAACCAGTTTAGCGAAAACCTTAATCTGGATCACTGGAAGGGGTTTGAAGCACTACCCTCGTGAATGTGGGTCCAATGTCTTACTTCAGTGATTGGCTTATGGTCCCCAAACCGACCCTCAGTGTTCAACTTGACGTCCCCAATCCAAATTGTCCTACACCCAATGACTTACTTTGGGTCCCCAAGCTGAATTGTCTTACCTCGCTGATTGACTTGGAATTACCAAACTTTATTGTATTCCCCTTGTTGATTAATTTGACGATCCCAGACTGAATTGTGTCACTCTCAGTAGTTAACTTGGGCTCCCCAACCAAATTGTCTTAGCTTCTGTGTCTGACTTTGGGTCTCTCAACGAACTTGTCTTACCCTCGGCGATAGACTTGGGGTCCCAAACCAAACTGTCTTACTTCTGTTGATTGACTTGGTATCCCCGAACCGAATTGTCTTACCCTCGATGATTGACATCAGATCCTCAGACGGAATAGTCTTACACTTGGTGACTGATTTGAGTTTCCCAAACCGGAGCAACTAAAGGAAGTGAACCAAAGGGCCATTAGCAAACTGTGAACGGAACTTCGATAGGAGGAAATGAGTATGAATTATGAGACTGCGATTCATGGGTTTTGAGAAGCCTTTTCCTTCAGGATCTAGTCCTTGAGAAACAAACCCCTAATGCAGTCTCTTTAGCACACTGAACGTTACAGCTTCCTTTAAATTTCATCAAGGTTCAAACTGAAAGAAGGAATCAGACAATGAGATTATATACCAACAGATCCATCCTAAGCAAATCCAGACAAAGTTTTTAGGTCCTTAAACAGGGAAAATGAAGAAGGAAATCCTGTTAATGGCACACAGTATCTGCGATGTCGCTTTGCAGATGATATTCTACTACTTCCCTGCTGCGCATATAAAATTCAACAAGGAATGGAAAGTTCGAAAGTACAAATGAAAATCGTTTTGATAAGACTAAATAATGCATAATCAACACATTTTGTAATGAAATCATAAAAGCATTTCACGGATTTCTGTATTTACCTTATAGTGATGGAATGGTCATCATTTGTATTGTCTGAGGTCGTTACTTCTCTGCTCTGACTATGCAAATTACTGTTTCCTTTTCTGAAAAATGAGGCAGCTTGTCATATTAGTATGTCTAAAGCTGTTGATGCTCGCTGTACCAGCGTGTCATTTTCTTTCCTGCGCGTTCACATTTTTTCATTATTGGCGATGCATAATGAACATATTATTTGTATTTTACAGAATAGAGAGCCAAGAGCAACCACTACACACAGGCACTGAGAAGGGATGGGAACAGTAATATTCCCGCGTCTTATATATATATTTAAGGGATAGAGAAACATGCGTCCTTCTTTCAACTATGGATCGAGAAAAGACTAATAAACAAAAAAGTAGTGTTTGCAGATTTTGTTGTACAAAGTAATATGGTATCTGCAGGTATCTAAGTAGTCGGCTTTTACGGCGCTATGTATCACGAAACAAAATTAGTTCTTCGAACAAATTATAATCACCCTTCAAGATACTACCTTGAAGTGATGGTAACATTCCTGCTATGAGCGAACACGGTAGGTGATGTGACATTTCTTTAGCACAATGGACGAATGGAAGGTTGTCGCAGCCGATGAACGATGGACGGTTCTCATGTGCATATGAGTAAGCGCAGAACGCGTACGTATCTGCAGTAGATGGCGACATGCGGAGCCTATATAATTAAAATTGGAAATTGGCACGGGTGAGCTATGTGATAATGGAAACAAAAACGTTCTAGTGAACACAGGTCCGCAAGTGAACCGTTTGTAAAATAACTATGAATGTGTATTTACAAGGCACAACTGTAAAATCCATTTGCGAAATATCTATGAATGTGTATTTACAGGGAGTATGAAATATTGCAGTATTTATTGAAAATGTATCTGAAATGTAATCTTGTCTCCCGCTCTCACACCAGCATTGAAATGGCACAAAAGTTAAGATCGTTTCACACATGACAGCAATGTGTTGATTTGGAAGTTAACCAACGCTCTTCAACGTGGGGCTCTGGATCTTCAAGAAATCGCTACCATAACAGACAGAGGTACTGGAGTTAGAAACGTTATTGTAGATGAGAAGCATCTCCTCATAAAACATATCTGACGAGGTCTTCTCCTGGAGATTATTTATATCATCTGAAGCGTTGTTCGACTCGTAAGAGAAGGGCCTCAGGAAACAAATTTGGTATTATGACCTAAAAATTTAGACTTTACACTACGTGTGTTACAAACACGAGTGTTACATAATTTTAGCCACTCGCTATGCTTACTGCATTATTTTATTTAAGAAACGGTACAAATAGATACACACAGTACCCTGCACGTGGATATTAGGACTGGGGCTAAGAAAGTATAAAATTTACATTTACAACGAGGGAAGGCTACAACATGTATTTCGTCTAACGTATGAAGAATATTCTGTCAGTACTTCAGTTTAGATTGTAGGTGACCTAGAGAATGAAACACCTAGATATTAGGAAATGTAAGTTGGACAGACATAGCGTAAAATCAATGGGCAACATTAAAGAAGAAGTTGATACTCTAGATTCATAAGACGTTGCTGTTGATGATACAATTATTAACATCATATATAAATATGAATTTGGGTGCCATTTGTTTTCATTTTCATTTTAACCCGGATGGAATTCTGGAGGTCCACGTCATTGTGTTTAGGATCGGGCAGCTCATATAAGACGGGATATTTACTAACTGACTCGATAAGATATTAGTCATCCATCTTTCTGATAAGTAAACCAATAAACTATAGAATGAAAAAAAGTTACAGTACTGCCGCGCAAATTCCAGCCTTCACCTCCGATGGACAGAAGTCAGCATGGGTCCATGAACCAGGCACCTGTGCAGAGGCCCATACGCAGCAACATTCGCTGAACGGTTGTTGAGATAAAACTGCTGGTAGCCGCTTGGTTCATCTGGGAGTTCAGTTGCTCAACAGTTGCACATCTATTGGCCGCAACGTATTCCCGCAGCTGATGTTCACCCCTGTTATCTATGGCCCGTGGTGCACAACAGTTGCCTCCCCGCCGGTTTTGGATATGATATTTTATCACGCACAGTATACTTTCAGTACGGCGGCACATGAACAGTTCACAAACTTAGCGAATTCGTAAATGCTTCCACTCTTGGGCTGAAACTCAATGATCGTGCTCGTCTGGAGGTCAGATAATTTGTATTGTTTCCACACACATTACGACGACGAGTGCTCTGTTTTCTGCGTCTGCTCCTGCGTCTCCTTCCCCAACCCACCCACCCCCCTTCCACCCGCTCACACCAACATGGTTTATACACTTCAAACACTGCACATGTTGCACGCTTAATCTTAACTAGGGTAACTGGACCCAACGGCATACTACAACTTTACATACTGCTCCCTCCCCATACGGTCCCGAGATCATCTCATATTTTGTTTTATCTTGGTCTCCGTTTATTCATTTCTTGGCATGACGATAGTGGCTCCATCTAGTAGTACAAATTAAGACACAAATTTCTCTGTGCAAGGGAGAGATAGTTCTCATAAGATTTGTTGCTCACCACAGCCCAGTATGAATGTCCTCATAACATCCACTCATATGTGTCCAAACTTTCCCATTACAGTGCCCTGATATCCTTTCCCTTCTTTTTTTCCTTATTATAATTCCTCTTCTCCCTCCTACTTCTTCCTCCACCTCTTACCCCTTACTGTTGACTTTCTTCATTTCCTTCCGCCAGCCACAGAATGGCGTCATCATGAAAATTTTTCCCTGGGGACAGTGCGATACCCTAGATACGCCTTGATTGCATGGTCATGGACGAAAGATGTCTGCAAGAAATCAAAATATCACGGTAAGCAGACGGCGACAGCACTTGTCACCGATCCGCTCACGCGACGAATGAGCGCGAATACACCCAGTCACATTCTGAGAAGAATATTTTTAACTTCGCCGGGAGAAGCACGATCAGGTCACCAGTGTGTATGAATCGTCACTTACAAAACATGGACTTTGTACACGGTCCAGGAACATTAGTGCGTTCACCGGTCAAAATCCTGAGTAAGCAGTTTTTGCAGCGCGGGGTACAGGAAGGGAGACAATGAGATTCTGGAAGGTACCGAAAGGGATGTGGAGCCATGAAGACTCAAGTGCCGTGGCCAGCTGCGCTAGGTATCTCGGGCGAGAATCCACAGAGCCAACAGCCTGATCGAGGTGGTCCCATAGTTTCACGATTGAGTTTAACGCCAGGGAGTACGGTGGCCAGGGGAGTATGGTAAGCTCATCCTCGTGCTCTTCGAACCACGCATGTACACTACAAGCTGTGTGACATGCTGCATCGTCCTGCTGATAGATGCCATCGTGTCGAGGAAAAGACAAACTACATGTATCGAGTGAACATGGTACCCAAAGATAGATACATACTTGTGATGATCCATTGTGCCTTCCAGAATGTCGAGATCACCCAGGGAATACCACGAAACATTCCCAAGACCGTAACGCTCCCTCCTTCGGCCTGGACCCTTCTGACGATTTCGCAGAGCTGTACACGCCAATGACCACTGTCCGATGGAGGGCAAAATGTGATTCATTTGAAAAGGTCACCTGTCTGAGCCGTGCGTGGCTCGTGTTCCCGACATCATATATTTTACATCCTGTTTTTAACGTACTTCCACCTCACTACATTAATTTAAATACCTACTGTAGCTGAGTTGCTGCTTTGCCTGACCGTGACCGGTGCCAGCAGCGCATATCGATATATTCCCTCTAGTAGTATCTTTGGTCGACTGCTATTACTTCCCGGTCGTCGCCTGTCGGAAGCAAGTTCGGTTGCGAGTTCGAGCTGCCAGTCAGTTGGAACGTGTCTGTAGCGCAGTTGGACCTGCCAGTCGGGGAGCTGCAATGCGGCACTAGTGTAGTAGGGTTGGAGCGGCGAGGTCTGCGTCGACATGGCTTGGCCCTCATCACTTGAGCCGGACCACGGTCTTCGGGGATCGTCGGTCGCTCGTCCTACCGGACGACGCATTTTGGCTCGCCGGTCGTTCATGAGTCGGCTGTGTGTATGTGTATCGACCCCCGATTTGTCTTCGTGCGTGCTTAGTTCCTGTTGGGTATCGTTTAGGTCTTCGTGGAAGTGTTGTCAGGTTGTGTGTGTAGTTGGTGTTATTTCCTCTGACGACTGTTTTAGACGTTGTCGGCATTCTGAGGCGAGTCGGTCGGTTGTTGCGGACCAGGGAAGTTATCTCCGCGCGGTGCAGTCGGCTGGGTCCGTTGGCGGTCCCTGTGCAATGTCGGAGCGTGTGTGGAGCTGTCCGATAGCTACGAGCTTCGTGGCTCACCGACCCAGGACGTCAAAGTTGAGTAGTGGTTTCAACTACCCAAGCCAGGTCCATTCTTGTTGTGTGGTTCGATTCCGTGGTTTGCTGTTTGGGGAGGATTTCCTGTGAGCAACACCGAGTGTTCTAATGCTGAAATTTAGCCGCCATGCGGTGCAATTAACTATACTGGTTCGCTACAATTCAAGTGTACTAGCAAAATTATCTGCCTTGTGGCTGTTAGTGTGTTGGTTATCTGCCCTGGTCACTGACGTAAATTCAGGCAGTGTTCCTTTTGGGTAAAGTTGACTATATTACCGTATTTCAAATTCAAGTGTACCAGCGGAATTTTCTGCCTTTTGGCCGTTAGTGTTCTGGTTACCTGCCCTGGCCACTAACGCAATTTCAGGCAGCGTCTTTTCCTCACCTGATGTGTAGTTATGACAGCTAATACATATTTCATTGTGGATAATCAAATTCGTAATCTTTTGCGTTTGAGTTCTCATGTACCGACTGGTGGCAAGCAAGTCGTTTTGTCCGTTGGTCCGTGGCTGTTCCCCTGGTTGGGTTCCGACGGATCAAGTGTAGTTTCGCTCGCCACCTGTCTCACCTAAGTGAACGAGGGCAGACCGACCTCCCTGGATGATTCTGAGTGCCGTTTTCTTTATTGTCCTTCTCATCGGTGTTTAATTCTCTGTTTATAATCTATCGTAGCCAATAATTTACAAAATTCTTGCTTTTATGTATTGTTTCAAATCTGGAACATCAATTGTAGGCCTTCAGCCACTTAAATTCTTATTCTAAAATATAAAAAAAATACATTGTGGCCTTCTGCCTTTGAAAGGTTATGGTAATTTATTTTAAAATCTTGAAAATTTCATTGTGGGCCTTCAGCCGTTTCTATTGCATCGTGTTTATGTTTGTCTATTCACCCTTGCTTTAAGGCTCTCACCCTCGCTGTGTGTATATATGTTAATTATTTTATTTGCAATTTTAACTACAGTAGAGCGTCAATTATCCGAAGTAATTGGGGGACATGGGTGTTCGGAAAATTAGTTTGTTCGGATAATCGAACTGTACATGTTTATTTGCCAAAAAGAAGTACTGTACAGTAAATTTATTCATAAAAACAGGCATCTCTTTTAGTTTTACAAAGTAACATACAAAGGCAACTTCAGTAGGAATATATAGTAATAATCTCGTACTTGTCCCTCATAGAAAGGACAACACGTTTACGTTAAGCATTTTGTATCGTCAAGTTCACTTCTTCACGCAGCAGCACACAAGTGGTCGTAACAGAGAACAGAAGATGACTGACTGCTCAGTGAGAAGATCACCTTGTGGGCGCGCAATCCTTCTAACTGCGCGGAGCGGCACCCCTCAACTCTAAGCTGGCGCAGCTGTTGCTGTGAACAGCTTTGATACTGCTGCTACTGCTACTGCCAGTGCCAAGCCGACAGAAGTGTGCTGATTGTTGAAACACAGCGACTGGCGGCTTGGCCGGTCAGCAGCGCCTTGTGAAGGCCCCATTAGCAGCAATGTTCTGCCAGCGGTGGTCCAGTGCGGCGACTACTGTGGAGAACTTGGTTTGGGAGTGAGGGGGATGATGGACGGTAGTGTGGGAGAGTAACAGGTGTGAGCGAGTACACAGTTCGGTTAAGCGGTCGTTCGGTTGACCGACGTTGGGATAATCGACGATCTACTGTACATGCTTTTACCACTTGAGATTTATCTTGTTGCTTTAAGATATCTTGTTTGGAGGCCTTCAGCATTAAAATAACTGCCTTTTGAAACCTAAGGGTTCGGCTATGTGCCGTTTTGGTTGAAAGGTGTTATTAAATTACAATAAATTACAATTCTGAGTGGACCTGACCGACATCTTATTTGGCCCTTTCCACAATCCTGATCACCTGTTCTGCCCAGCGGGTTTAGCGAGCGTTTCACTGTCGCCACTCAGTAGACGTCCAGTCGCGGTACTGGTGTGCAAATTCCAGCCTTCGTCTCCAATGAAGAGAAGTCATCATGGGTGCAGGAACCAGGCGCCTGCAACAATCCCTGAACGATCTTTGAGGAGGCAACGTTGGCAACCCCTTGGTTCATCTGCGCTGTCAGCTTCTCAACAGTTGGACGTCTGTTCACCCGTACACAACTCTGCAGCCGGTGTTCCTCCCTGTCATCTATGACCCGTGCTGCATCACACTTACCTCGGCGACGGTTTTGGATGTGGCATTTTGTCATGCGCAGTTCCGCCTCAGTTCCACGACTCGCAGACATTTGCAACACATTCGCACTATTCCATGGCTTACATTAGACACAGATATCTGGGGTACACTAATTCCTTCCTGGGGAGTACGGGGTGGCGGAGGGAAGGGCATCCGGCCACCCCTTAAACTTACCATGCCACATCCCATTAAACATGGCCGACCCTGCGTAACTGCGGGACAAAGCTCAGACAAAGAAAGAAAGAAAGAAAGAAAGTGTACTTGAACCAAGGCGGCAAGTGGACAGTTTACAAACTTAGCTGTTTCGGAAATGCTTCCACCCTTGGCCCGAAACGCAATGATCGTGCTCTTCTGGAGGTCAGATAACTCGCAGTGTTCTCGCATTACGACTGCGACTGCACTGTTTTCTGCGTCTCCCACCCCTACTTTCCATCATACACACACATGTACACGCACGCACGCAAGCACACACACACACACACACACACACACACACACACACACACACACACCGACTGTCCCGCCACCTGCCGTCTGCGAGAGGACATTGCACGTTGACACACAGGGTGTTACAAAAAGGTACGGCTAAACTTTCAGGAAACATTCCTCACACACAAATAAAGAAAGATGTTACGTGGACATGTGTTCGGAAACGCTTAATGTCCATGTTAGAGCTCATTTTAGTTTCATCAGTATGTACTGTACTTCCTCGATTCACCGCCAATTGGCCCAATTGAAGGAAGGTAATGTTGACTTCGGTGCTTGTGTTGACATGCGACTCATTGCTCTACAGTACTAGCATCAAGCACATCAGTACGTAGCATCAACAGGTTAGTGTTCATCACGAACGTGGTTTTGCAGTCAGTGCAATGTTTACAAATGCGGAGTTGGCAGATGCCCATTTGGTGTATGGATTAGCACGGGGTAATAGTCGTGGCGCGGTACGTTTGTATCGAGACAGATTTCCAGAACGAAGGTGTCCCGACAGGAAGACGTTCGAAGCAATTGATTGGCGTCTTAGGGAGCACGGAACATTCCAGCCTATGACTCGCGACTGGGGAAGACCTAGAACGACGAGGACACCTGCAATGGACGAGGCAATTCTTCGTGCAGTTGACGATAACCCTAATGTCAGCGTCAGAGAAATTGCTGCTGTACAACGTAACGTTGACCACGTCACTGTATGGAGAGTGTTACGGGAGAACCAGTTGTTTCCGTACCATGTACAGCGTGTGCAGGCACTATCAACAGCTGATTGGCATCCACGGGTGCACTCCAGTGAATGTTTCATCCAACAATGTGTCAATCCTCATTTCAGTGCAAATGTTCTCTTTACGGATGAGGCTTCATTCCAACGTGATCAAATTGTAAATTTTCACAATCAGCATGTATGGGCTGACGAGAATCCGCACGAAATTGTGCAATCACGTCATCAACACAGATTTTCTGTGAACTTTTGGGCAGGCATTGTTGGTGATGTCTCGATTGGGCCCCATGATCTTCCACCTACGCTCAATGGAGCACGTTATCATGATTTCATACGGGATACTCTAACTGTGCTGCTAGAACATGTGCCTTTACAAGTACGACACAACATGTGGTTCATACACGATGGAGCGCCTGCACATTTCAGTCGAAGTGTTCGTACGCTTCTCAACAACAAATTCGGTGACCGATGGATTGATAGAGGTGGACCAGTTCCATGGCCTCCACGCTCTCCTGACCTCAACCCTCTTGACTTTCATTTATGGGGGCATTTGAAAGCTCTTGTCTGCGGATCCCCGGTACCAAATGTAGAGACTCTTCGTGGTCGTATTGTGGACGGCTGTGATACAATACGCCATTCTCCAGGGCTGCATCAACGCATCAGGGACTCCATGCGACGGAGGGTGGATGCGTGTATCCTCGCTAACGGAGGACATTTTGAACATTTCCTGTAACTAAGTGTTTGAAGTCACGCTGGTACGTTCTGTTGCTGTGTGTTTCTATTCCATGATTAATGTGATTTGAAGAGAAGTAATAAAATGAGCTCTAACATGGAAAGTAAGCGTTTCCGGACACATGTCCACATAACATATTTTCTTTCTTTGTGTGTGAGAAATGTTTCCTGAAAGTTTGGCTGTGCCTTTTTGTAACACCCTATAGAACACAGGTAGTCACGCTGGTACGTTCTGTTGCTGTGTGTTTCTATTCCATGATTAATGTGATTTGAAGAGAAGTAATAAAATGAGCTCTAACATGGAAAGTAAGCGTTTCCGGACACATGTCCACATAACATATTTTCTTTCTTTGTGTGTGAGAAATGTTTCCTGAAAGTTTGGCTGTGCCTTTTTGTAACACCCTATAGAACACAGGTAGTGATAATATTAACATGCAGCACGTGATACGCGCACGGTGGTGAAACTGTAGGCAGACAGCAAGTGGACGAACTTGAGCTCCGGGGAAGAAGCGACCAAGAGGCCGGGCACAGAGAGCCGTGGCAGGTGATCGATCCAGCCTTGAAGGCCAATCAAGTCGGAGACGGGATTCAATCAAAGTGGCCGTCCGCCCTTGTCTGTCGCAGCGCTCCTCGCCGGCTGTCCTTTCCGCTGCTTCATTTATCACACCAACTTCATAAAGATGGCAGGTCCGTTCCTCGGCGGGGCAGAGACCGATATTGAACTGCGGGGAATCCTTCAGGGCGGGCACGAGCCGGCTTCAAGGAGATATTTTACTCACTTGTCACTCTGACTGACGTGCGCGGCATTATTCATTTGTCGCAGAATATTCTCGGTTTGAAACTCAAATAAAGTTTCGGTATTCACAGCCGTACCTTCCGCGGAGGACAGCCATGTCGAGACGTATTTCACAGTTGGCTCCATCTGTACAAGTCGTGTAGGTAACAAGTCAGAACGAGATCGCATTTCAGAGTACAGCAGTATAAAAATTTCCACAGTTTATCAAATGTACGTGTTCTGATAGGTTCAATACGTTTTAGGAAAATATGCTGATGTTACGTTCATCAAATCATTTGACTGATGAGGTATCACACATTGTTTATACGCTCTGGCTTTGGAATATTTCCCTGTGCCTGATCCATTTCTTCCTACGTGAGATCGCAAAATAGATAATTGTGGTATCATCGGAATTCTTGTGATGGAAACGATTCCAGTGGCATACACAAATATTGCTTCATCACATGATCGAAGCAAAAAGTTCTCTTTCAATATATAATGTTAAATCCACACTTAAAACGTTGCCGAGAAACGAGAAAATAACACCATTTAAGTGAATTTCGTTTTAGTCACATATTATATAATTTGTAAAACTTTACGATCAATGGTACATAAACGTTTGGACCTATTGTCTTGGACCATTGAAGTACCATGTACAACCGCCACCACATTTGAAAAAAGTGGGAAATGAAGAAAAATTAACACCCTTAACAAATCTGATACCCTTAACAAATCTAATCAAAGTTTATCTATGTTGATAGGTTATACAAATACCAAAGAATCATGTAAAAACGGGTACACAGGCAAAACAGCACACAATGAAAGTAAAGTAAAAGGATATTTTGAACCTTCAATGGCAGTAGAATCTGATCATTCAAACAGGTTTTATAGAATCTCATTACGGTAATTCAGCGACACATTGTACTGCAGTTACTTTTACACTCAACAGAGTAGTTTTGGATTTACTGATACTGATGATACTAATCGCGCTATCCTCATAGATTCTCGTACGTGTATATGCACCTCATAGTAAATAATCACTGTGCCAGTTTATTAATTCCGTTCTACAATTACTATATTCATTAACGTCTATTTTGTGTTTTATATAGTGTTTCTAAGAGCCTTCCAGAGCTTTTTCTTTGGCCTTTCTACAGATATTTGCAATTTCGTTTTTGCCGTTGTGTACATCGAATGAACCATATAGAATTCTGCGAATGTGTACCTTGAGACGCCAGTGTCAACGGGAAATGTCGGTTTGGACACCGATGGCAGAAAAATGTTTTTTTCACTGGAATTTTAGGTGCCCGTTGGACGGAGCAGCCGAATATTGGTTTAGAAAAATGGTGATTTATTTCTCATTACACATACTTTTTGTGCCCATTAGACAAGCGACCCTGTATTACTCTAAAAAACTAAACTCCACCCGAATAGGCCATGAAGGCCCAACGATACCCACCGGCCACCGTGTCATCCTCAGCCCACAGTCGTCACTGGATGCGAAGATGGGGGCAGCATGTGCTCAGCAAAATGGTTCAAATGGCTCTAAGCACTATGGGACTTAACATCTGAGGTCATCAGTCCCGTAGACTTAGAACTACTTAAACCTAACTAACCTAAGGACATCACACACATCCATGCCCGAGGCAGGATTCGAACCTGTGACCGTAGCAGCAGCGTGGTTCCAGACTGAAGAGCCGAGAACCGCTCGGTCACAGTGGCCGGCTATGGTCAGCACACCACTCTCTCCACCGTATGTCAATTTTTGAGGTCAGAGCCGCTACTTCTTAATCAAGTAGCTCCTCAGTTTGCCTCACAAGCTCTGAATGCACCGCGCTTGCCAACAGCGTTCGGCAGGCCGGATGGCCACCCATCCAACAGCTACCCCAGCCTGACAGCGCTTAACTTCGATAATCTGACGGGAATCGGTTTTACCACTGCGGCAGGGCCATTGGCCCTATATTAGTCTAGCACTATATTTATTTTGCCTATATGTATTAACAGGAAAATCAGAACAAGTACTCCAGCAGCGACTGACTGGCTTCGCTGATGGGTGGTAACAGACATCGCAGGACAGGGAGAAACACAAGACGGGACAAGTCGGATGTGGAAGTGTGGCAAGCAGATATTTACAGACATGGCGAATGCTTCAGGATATTTCGCTAAATTGCATATCGCGCGAGAGTATTTCGAAGCTACTGCTTTAAAGGAGCTATAAAATTCTACAAAATATTTCGTTTTACCAAGAAATAACGAGCGTTTACCTTTGACACTAACGTCTCATCGAACTTGTTGGCCAATATTTGTTAGGGCTGACACACTCCACACAACGAAGAAACAAAACTGCATATGTCTGCCGAAACACCAATGGTGACTCTTTCGGGAGACAATTCTCTCTCTCTCTGTCTCTCCCTCTCTCTCTGTCTGTGTTTGGATGTGTGTTTGTGAATATATCGACAGGCTTCCGAATGTGTTCAGGCTGTGATTGGTTTCCTTTTGGTAAATAAATTATCACCAACGCCAGCTGGCATTACTTGTGCTACTGCAGCTGCAGCCATTTGTAGTGATAATGATAACAATAATCTTCTTCATCTACGTGACCAGGCACAGTGGACCGCACTCTGCGACAATTTTCCTCCTCCACTGTATTTTGTCCATTGCCGCTATCCGCCATCCGTCCACATCTATCGATGCTTGGTTTAAATCTTCATGGAGTCCATCCCTCCAACGCTTCTTGTGTCTCCCTGTGGGTAGGTGTGAAATCCAGGAGCTTCCCAGGCCATCTGTGATCTACCATCCGGACCACATGGCCAATCCACGGCATTCGTTTGGCTTTGACAGTTCCTGCTATGTTGGGCTGCTGGTGTAGTTCCTCAAGCTCTTGGTTGTGTCTGATCCTCCATTCCCCTGTGCCTACATCCAGAGCCGAACCGAAGATCTTCCGAAAGACTTTTTTCTCAAAAACGAGGAGCTTATAGAGGTCCTGTTTCCGGATACTCCACGTCTCACAGCCATATTGAACAACAGGCTGTATCAGGGTTTTGTATAGTCCAATAATAATAACTGAAGCCTCTCTTTCGTAGTATAGTAACCCAAATATTTATTTTTATTTAATCTGAGTTATTTAGATGAGTTATTAAACAATTAAACAATTAAAAGTTAACTTCCGATCGGGCACAGAGCGATGGGCTTACTGTCATTTATTTGAAGAATTTCACAGACTACTTTACAGCAAACTCTCTGACTTTCAGCGTGTATTCTGACGTGAAAACTTAATTTCGACGAATATAAGGTATCAAGAGATTTATTTTCAATTCTGAGTGCTTGAAATTAACTCTAATTAAAAACAGTGTTTGTTCACAGAATTAGACTGAGCTTTCTTAATAACAGGACTTGTGAATAAACAATTTACGACGATATCAAGCTTCGTTACGTCCGCTATTACTGCTTCAAGAGATTTTAATGAAGTTTGTGACTCGTCCTACCAGCTTTAAGTAAAAATAAACTGAACACTACCCTGGAAATAGATGACATCATCACCCACCGATCTAATAAATTAAAATTTAGCACCCACGAAAGACTACAAAAAGAAAGAGGAGCCACATAACCTAATAATAATTATAACAATAATAATAATAATAATAATAATAATAATAATAATAACAACAACAATTGTGACGTTAATAACAGTAAAGACAGTGGCAGATAAAAGAAGGATTTATAGGTCTTCAAACTAGATGTTTTCTAATAAAGCGAGTTTTGGGAAAAGGAAACTTAAAGAGACTACATCGACTAAGGATTCAGGGAAATGAGGAAGATCTGCTTGGAAAGAGGGATGTGCAAGGTATACGAATGATTACATGTACAATGGTAACCCTATTGTTGTTTTAGTCGATATGTCATTACCTTTACTCTGAAGGTAGAGACGTCATTTACTTGTGTAGGATAATGTTGGAGGTTGTTCCAGAGTTGGGTTCCTGCTACTGGTAAGGACTTCGAGAAAGTGGCTGAACGATGGAGTGGGACAAAAAGGGTTTTGCTCTTATGGGAACAAGTGTTCCTGTCGTATTATTTAGCCAAGAGCGCTAAGGCCGAGGAAAAATGTGAGGGACAGCGTTCATTGATAAGACAGTACAGGAGACAGAGGGTATGGAAATCTCTGTACTTGTCTCCACGCAGCCAGGATAGTTGGGCATATGATGGTGAAACGTTATCAAAGAGTCGAACATCATAATTATAACGAACACAGGCATTGATAATCAGTCACAGATGCCGTGAGCTTTCCTGAGAAAGGCATTGACGGATAACGTCACTGTAATCAATAGTTGGGAGTATAAGATTTTGTACAAGCTTCATTTCCAGGTCAAGATGGGGAAGCTTTTTTCTCTGTAGGACATAGAGAGTTGCTGATGCCTTCCTGCACATTGTAGTTATGTGCTCAATCCAATTTAGATTTTCATCTATTATTACTCCTAGACTATGACGAAGGAGAGAAGTTGATATTTAACCCATTTAACATAAAGATGGTAGGGATTATTCCCAACATTTCGGGCTGATTAGCGTAGAATGATCAACCAATGCCGCTTGAATTATGAATGGGATGAGCTATAACCCTGTATCTTGCGCGCTTTTAGATGATGCACACAGGTGGGTATTGAGATTCTCGGATGTGTGTGATGTCCTTAGGTTCGTTAGGTTTAAGTAGTTCTAAGTTCTAGGGGACTTATGACCTCAGCAGTTGAGTGCCATAGTGCTCAGAGCCATTTTTTTGAGATTCTCGATATCTGTCTTCAGCTTTATAGGTTTTGCATTTTGATCCATCAGCGTACATGTGGTATTTGCAATAGGACAAGACTGATGTCAAATCATTTACGTACAACGAAGAGAGTGTAGGAACCAAATACCGAACCCTGGAGGACGCCTGTTCCTACCTGCTTCCATTGTGACTTAATGGTGCAGGACATGTCGCATTGGTGCCGATACACCAGGAATGAGAGAGACCACTGCACTGCATTTGGCGAGAAACTTAGGCTGCTATGGCTCTAAGCACTATGGGACTTAACATCTGAGGTCAGCAGTCCCCTAGACTTACAACTACTTAAACCTAACTAACCTAAGGACATCACACACATCCATGCCCGAGGCAGGGTTCGAAGCTGCGACCGAAGCAACCGCGTGGTTCCGGACTGAAGCGCCTAGAACCGCTCGGCCACAGCGGCCGGTTAGACTGCTATGTTTTGGACGTAAAATGTCACAATCGACGGCTTGAAAGGCACTGCTGAAATCTAAGAAGCACATGAGAGTTGCCTCTTATGCATACATGGAAAGAACCAGGTCATCCGTTACCTTTATTAAGGCCGATGTGACGCGACGTTCACAGAGGCCTAATTGGTATGCGTCTAGTAGGATTATAGCTAGTTTGCTAGCTGGTTTGTTAGCAAGTTTGTTAGTTAGTTAGTTTGTTAGCTATTAGTTAGCAGGTCGTGGGCTACATATTCTAAGGCCTTGGAAATCTCAGGAGGAATTCAAATTGCTCGGTAATCAGAGGATGCTGTGACTGTGTCCCTTTTAGATAATGGCTTAACTAATCCCCGTTTCGAAGCCTCAAGGAAAATAGTTGTGGTTAAGGAGAGTTGAAGATACCTGTTATAGTGGGTAGTAGTGGGTCATTAATAAGCTTAAGCTTCATAATTTGGACTGTGATGCCATCGTGTCCAGCAGATGATGATTTGATACATAGGTTGGTTCTTTTTTGAGGTATTTAATTATTTACAGTGCAGTAGTCATGGCACACAATGATCTCGCAGTGCCACAATACCGTATCACGCAGCCACAAGAACTCACTGGACGTGTCCGTGGCACTACTTTGAGTACTTTTGGAACAGGAGTTGCAACGCCATTAATGTTAATGATGGACGTACGAGAACCTGCAGCGGGATCTATCTGATAGATTGTGGTCAGGCGTCCAGGGCGACTGCAATAAAGGCGTCTGGAGGAGGCCGTTAGCGGAGTTTTATGGTGAGCTCACGAGGCGCGGGGAGAGGTGGCGGCGTAAGCGCGCCGCCTCCATATCTCAGACGGGCGATCGGGCCCCGCCCAGAGCTGAGGCAGCAGGGACCACTGCCGGCAATTGGCACTTGTCACGCGGACCGCCCCCGGCTGACGGATGCGTGCCACCTTGCGCAATTACCCGTCTCTCGCCCGCGCCACTGGACGACGGCCGCTGGCGCCGTGACTCACGTCGTGCTACATGTCACCCTGGTCCCCAAAGTCTCCGGAGGCGACTTCGCTCGTAATTCTCTCCACCCAAAGGGCCGTTTGTTACCTCAACAAGATGAACCCTTAATTTAATCTGGTGCGAGTGCTAGCTCTTGGATAGATAAAGAGAGGAAGAAACATACAGGCGATTTTTGGAGGATGATAGACGACGTGAAAATATGTTCTGCAATAATGCAGTTGTACTCGTTTGGTCACAACAGTACTTTGTTGATTAGGAAGCAAAGAGACAGATCAGGGTAGCTTGGCACACTACAGACTACCAACAGACAGCCAATTGAATAACCAAACATATATACTTATCTTCTGAGAAACTATCACGTAGAACATAACAAGCATTTCCAATTTATGAATAAAGTCTTTTATCAACTCAACAGTAAACTATCTTTCTGGCTGTCCATGGCTCTCGCAGACCTGACTACGACATCGTGAGCCACTATCCCTGACGAACTGACCCAAGGCGCTGTCGTCTGTGTCCTTTATGCCATCGGCGAAGAGGGCGCTGGTGGCATGTTGTCTTTCCGGAGAGGGGCGGTGCGGCATCTAATTTGCTTGTACTGACAAGTTGGCGCCACCCGTCGGGGTCCACAGACACTGAAGTTCGCGCTGGCGGGCTTTTGACAGCCAGCGCACGAGTGGTGTCTTACGATATCACAAATACACTACCGGACATTAAAATTGCAACACCATGAAGGTGTCATGAAGCAAATGTCAAATTGGAATGATGTGTGTGACCTATGCTTGACTACTGCTCGAGTGTTTAGGATGCGTATCAGATCGGATTAAGGAAAGACATCTAAGCAGTTCAGAGGCGAGCTGCTAGATTTGTTACTGGTAGCGTCGAAAAATCCGTAAGTGTTACGGGAGTACTTCGGGGACTCAAATGGGAATACCTGGAGGGTAGGAGACGTTATAGGTCTTCATGTAAATCTACATCGATGCTCTGTATTATTTGTCACCGTACGGCGCGTGGCGGATGGTACCCCACATAACTTCTTGTAATTTCCTTTCCTGAGGACATCTCGAAAAAGAGCAGTCGCACGTATTGGAAACACGAATATAGGTATTAGGAACGTAACTGTGAAGAAATCTTGGGTAAAAGAACATATACTTCAGGTTCTTCATGAAAGAAGGAAATACAAAAATTATTACGAATATCAGCCAGCTACACAGGTCTGTAAATTGTTTCTATTTTACGTTTTATAAATCTTTCACGATGAGCCCATTTCGGCATTTTGCCATCATCAAGTGCTCTGTAAATGCGTAAGTGATAGCCTTAACATAACGGTCTGTAACTATGATCAAAAAAGTTATAATACATCGTTAGGTGTTTTTACTTCACATGTAATATCGTTGCTGTCTGGTCTGTCTTTTTAGAATTATTTTTTTCATCTTAGATGTATACTGGAGATGAACATCTGATTTTAGTTGGTTTCCATGTATGCTAGTTTTCTGACAGTTTGGATGACAGCAGATCAGCGATATTACATGTTTACGTAGTTACCATTATAAATAAGTTATGTGTGTAAATTCGGTTGTTTTCTATTATTTTTATAAGTTTGGTTTTAATTATGTTTATCTGTCTGGAATTTGTTTTAGTTTTATTTGAGATTTTTATTTTATATTTCTAGTTTTTCGTAATAGCATACATATAAATCAACTGAAATCAGATATACATCTCCATTGTACATCTAAGGAGAAATTAATAATTCTAAAAAGAGACAGAACATGACAGCAACGTTATTACATGTAAGGTAAAAACATCTAGCGATCTATTATAACTTTTCTGATCATAGTTACAGACCATTATATTAAGACAATCACTTACTTATTTGTTTATAGAGCACCTGATGATGGCCGAAATGTGCTCATCGTGAATGATTTAAAAAGTACAAAATAAAAACAATTTACAGAGCAGTGTAGCTGGCTGATATTCGTAATAACATGTCATTAAAACACGCATCTTGCACTGCGGGCCCCAAAGAACAAAAATAAAATAAAATAAAAAATACGAAAACGTTCAGGAGGAGATAAGAACTCAGCAATATAAATCTCCTAGCATTGGAATAAGTACTAGAAGAAGAAATTGACGCTACTATGGAAGGGATAGGGGATCCAGTATTAGAAACAGAATTTAAAGGAGCACTGGAGGATTTCAGATCAAATAACGCAGAAGGGATGGATAACATTTCATCGGAATTTCTCAAAGCCATTGGGTGAAATGCCAACCAAACAGCTATACAAGTTGGTGTGTAGATTCAATGAGACTGGCGACATACCATCAGGGTTTCGGAAACGAAGTTCGCAAGAGCATATAAGTGCGAGAATTATCGCACGATCACTTTAACAGCTCATACATCCAAGTTGCTGACAAGAAAAATATACAGAAGAATGTAAAAGAAAACTGAGGATCTCTTAAATGACGATCATTTTGATTTTACAAATGGCAGAGCTACCAGATCGTCAGTTCTTAATTTTCACTTCATAATGGATGTAAGACTGAAGAAAAACCAATATGTGGAAAAGGGATTCTATAATGTAAAATCGTGCAAGATGTTCGGAATTCCGAGAAGAATAGGAGTAAGCTATAGGATAACACGGGTATTAAAAAGAATGTGTAAGAATCAAGGAGTAATAAGTTTCGAAGATCAAGAACGTAGTGCTCGGATTAAAAAGGGTGTAAGACAGGAATTTAGTCATTCGCCCATGTTCAATCTGAACTTGACGGAAAGAAAAGAAAGGGTCAAGAATTACAACTTATTGTGAAAGGATATCGATGATCAGTTTCACCGATAACGTTAATATGTTCAACGAAGGTGAAGAAGAATTATATGATCTGTTGAATGAGGTGAGTAGTCCAATGAGTACAGAGTATGGATTGAGAATAAGTCGAAGAAAGACGAAAGTAATGAGAAGTAGCAGGAATGTGGACAGCGAGAAGCTTTAACATCAGAACTGGCAATCACAAAGAAGACGAAGTAAAATAATCAACGATGGACGAAGCAAGGAAAACACAAAAAGTAGACTAGCACAGGCAAAGAGGACATTCTTCGCCAACAGAAGTCTGCTGGTGTCAAACGCAGAGAAAAAATTTTTTGAGTATGTACGTTTGGAGCACAGCATTTTGTCGTCGTGAAACATGAACTGTACCATCGAGGTGCCCACAACGGTGTCTTTCAGTAAAAAAATGTGAGGCCGCGTTTGTGCTGTCCTACCCTGACCTACTTCGGTACTTCGGTACTTAAGGTATTCGACTGTTCCCCTGGCACCAGTTCTCCGTATCTCTAACCCAGTGAAAACATGTGGAAACTTTCATTCTGTAAGCTACAATATGTCTATATCTACAGGTTGTAAGTAGGCTGTTTAAGTTTTTATATTGGTAACGCCACGTAGCGCTCTGTATGTGCTGTGTGCAGTCTGTGGCTGGTTTGCATTGTTGTTGGAATATCTGCCATTGTAGTGTTGGGCAGCTGGATGTGAACAGCGCATAGCGTTGCGCAGTTGGAGGTGAGCTGCCAGCAGTGGTGGATGTAGGGAGAGAGATGGCGGAGTTTTGAAATTTGTAAGACTGGATGTCATGAACTGATATATATATTATGACTATTAAGGTAAATACATTGTTTGTTCTCTATCAAAATCTTTCATTTGCTAACTATGCCTATTAGTAGTTAGTGCCTTCCGTAGTTTGAATCTTTTATTTAGCTGGCAGTAGTGGCGCTCGCTGTATTGCAGTAGTTCGAGTAACCAAGGTTTTTGTGAGGTAAGCGATTTGTGAAACGCATAGGTTAATGTTAGTCAGGGCCATTTTTTGTAGGGATTTTTGAAAGTCAGATTGCGTTGCGCTAAAAATACTGTGTGTCAGTTTAAGCACAGTCATGTATAATTTTTCTAAGGGGACGTTTCATATGTCGACCCTTAGCTGAGGAAAGTCAGATTGCGTTGCGCTAAAAATATTGTGTGTCAGTTTAAACACAGTCATGTGTGTGTCACTTTAAGGACAGTCAAGCATAATTGTTGAAAGGGGACGTTTCATATGGCGACCCTGTCAGGATACCTCACTGGAATCTTCTGATTTTTTCTTGTAGTTTGTGTAATTAGTGTAGATTTTGTTTATTGCTAGTGCATAATTGTAGAGAGAATCTCCTTTGTAGTTGCAGTCTTTCATTGTTGTACTGTAAAACAGGTGTGGCACGCATGTAAATTTGCACAAAGTATTTCGCAGCTTGCAATTAAGTAGATATTATTTTCAGCGCTATTTAATGTGTTCTCTTATTTTCTGTGTTATCGTGTGAAATATTGTGACAATAATGGCGTGTGAAAAATGTAACACTAGGCTCCAAAGTAAACAGAGAAATAATAGTGACGACGAGCATAGCTTACCAGCACCGCAGTGTAATGAATTAACAGACATTCAAAGTAGTAATTTGGTAACTGTGCATAGGGAAATGGAGCGGGCGTCAAATAATGGTGTAGACAGTGAAACAGGCAGTGAACAGGAAAGCATTATCGATCGATCGGTCGGCAACAGCTCGCCTCAGGAATCGGGAATGACAGAACACAATATTGCAAATACTGTAGACTCCGGTTTTGGGTTCTCACCGTTTTCTCAAATGAGTCAAGACACATTTTCCGCTTGTCAAAATGTGAATGTTGCCAGTGCAAATTCATTGCTGAAAAGCACTGACGAACATGTTTCAGATACCAGTGCATTGTTATTACAATTAATGCAACAAATGGGACAAAAGCTTCAAAAGTTAGACACAATGGAACAAAATCAGAGACAAACACAGCAAAAGCTTCAAAAGTTAGACAGAATGGAACTAAATCTTCAAAAGTTAGACACAATGGAACAACAACAGAGACAAACACAGCAACAGTTACACACAATGGAATAAAATCTTCACACCACGCTTGAACAAACACGTGAAGATTTAACTACTGAGTTACATAAAATCGAATCGAAATGTCAAAAAGTCTGTAACAACGTAAAAACACAAATTTGTGAGCATTTTCAACCTATTTTTTTGCGGCATGAAAACGCATTACAGAATCACGAAGCAGCCATAAAAGAACTGCAAATTATTGTTCATGAAAATCATGAGACCTTGCAAGCTAAAATTGACTCAGTTGCATCTACCGATTCGGTTACGCAACTTGCAAAAACTCAGGAGAACTTAAAGGACACAGTAGAAAGACACATGGAGGAAATTAGTTCATTAGCAGAGAAAGTAGTTGAACTTTAGGATCAGCTAAATAATTTATCTACGAAGGTAGATGATAATCAGAATGACACAAAACCGGTAGTCTTTAATGACACAGAAGAGTGGGAATAAACTAGGAAATACAAACAAAATCAGAATCAAATTAATACGCAACACCAAAGAGAAGTCCGGGAAGTACAAGATTAGCTGACACAAGTAATACAAAAATTACATATTTCAGAGGACACTCGCGCTCCAACACGGGAAGAGGGACTTAGAAATACGGAACAACCACAAAATAATAACACAGGACACTTCGGAAATTATGAAAGAAATAGGCAAGGCACACCGAATTTTGAGATGGAACCGTCGAAACGACGTAACAATGACCGACATGCGACTCGCCGACATGATGATTTTGACTATGAGCTGTTCATTACTACACGTAAATTCAAAACATTTAAGAATTCTGGCAACGACATTCATCCACAAGCATGGCTCCATCAATTCTCTCATTCTTTTCCTCCCAACTGGTCATTAGAGCACAGATTAGAAGTTATGTGTGGCTACTTAGAGAATGAACCAGCTGTAAGAATGCGATCGGTCATTCACGATTGTCACAGTGAAGGAGAATTTTACCATGCCTTCCTCTCAGCATATTGGTCTCAAGCTACACAAGACCGAGTAAAACATGGCATCATGATGATGAAACACTTTGAACAATCTGAATTTTCCAGTCTTGTGAAATATTTTGAAGACATGTTGCACAAGAGTCAGTACCTGTCAAACCCATACAGCCCCTCAGAACTCATCCGCATTTGCTTAATCAAATTACCTGAACATTTACGACATATTATTTTGGCAGGACGTTGCAAAGACGACATTGACGCTTTTCAGGGAGTCTTACAAGAATTAGAAATTGACTCAGACAGTCGCGGGATGCGAAAACAGGAAAACAATCACTACAGGTCACATCTGACACAATTCCGTGACGACAGAAAGAATAACTGGACACGACAAGTCTATTCTTACAATGCAAATCGTGACCAAAACAGACACCACCCATATGACAACCACTGGCAGAGTAATAATAGTTACAGAGAAAGATCGCATTTCCGTAGTAAGGAATATGACAGAGATTATCATAGAAACAGACAATATGGGAACAAAAACAAATATTATCAAGGGAGACAGAATAACTTCCGACGCAACGGTCCACCATGCAGTTACGATTCCAGGAGAAATTCTCCATCACATGACCGACAAACAAGAAACTATGTAAACTACCGACAAAACGACAGACCTGAATTCCATCAGAACTGGCGAGCTTCAAACAGGGCAGGGCCTTCTCGGAAAGGTGAATTTGTAGAAGTTAGGTCTCCTAATCCTAATAACGACGCGTGCCAACAAAGAAACAGACAATGACTCGCACCGGCAGGCAGCCACGTGCACCGGCTGGGCTTGAGAAAAATAACATAAGCTAACCTTGAGAAAAATTCCAGTGTTCCTTACCGACATAACCACGTGATAATTGCGTTGAAACTGAAACTCTGCGTACTAGGAAGAGTAAAAGATTGCACCAAATTTCACATGTAAAACCGTTTATTGAGAGATAATCTGCTTTTTAACTTTGTCTTTGGCATATAACTTTTCACTTTACATTGCTAGTATGCTTTGTCAGACTTAGAATCTGTTAACATGCAACAATGTTGGAAGTTAAATATCCAGTCAAGAACCAAGAGAACTTATTTAAACAGAAATTACGAATGCATTGTATTGCGAACAGACGGCACAGTGTTATTGTGTGTGTACATTCTTGCTTGTTAGTTGCACGATTACATAACGACTATAAGGCTCACATACTTAGAACATTTACCAGTACTGCTAATGAGATTTGACTGAGGTGTTATGCAACATTTTGGTTTACTTGAAAATACATTCTGGATTTAAAGTACTTTCAGTGAGATACCAGATGACATAGTGGTTAGTTTATGTGACAGCTACACGATTTTATCATGACGCTACTAATGAGTGACAATTTACAATGTTGGTTTTACAGTGTTTCTGTTTTATATCTGCACAGTTTTCTGTTTTATTCTGGAAAGTAAAACATGTTTTAGTAGTAACTTTTGTGGTATAGCTACAATGAGACAGCCTTTCCATAGCACAACAATACGTTACAGCACAGTACTTTCTTCATCACGGCAATAAGCGTAATAACTAAGATATCTATATGCAAAGCATTTCACTTTTGTTTATCATGAGGTAAGTACATTGACTTCTGCAGAACTTAGCTTTCAGAGAACGATAACTACGACACTTCCACAGAGATTATCTTACAACAAGACGCACAGTTTAGCGCTACAGGACACGCATTTGAGTGATTAATTTTTTACTTAAACTATATATTTTTCAATATTTTTGAATTACAAAGAACGTTTTCCATGATACATTTCATTCCATTGCTGTAATCTGTAACACCTGAGGGTATAATTACATTTATCCTCAGGGGGGTACACACTTACTTTGTGTACCATGTGTGTGGCAAGCACAAGGATCCCTAGCTAATATGGTATTTGCTTATACAACTTTACACATTGGTAACATATTTCTCCAACACAGAATTACACAGCTATCTGATTATTTAACAGAGAAACAAAAATTTTTTTTATGTCAGTGACACATGTTTACACAATTACACAGTTGGGTAACTTCACACTTACGAAATTGTATTTTGTCTGTACTTTGTGAACTGTTCATATATTTTTGGAACCATTGTGATACTATGAGAGCTTTGAATGATGTATTTGGTATGGGATCATGATTTTAAAGTACGTTTGAGGTAGATGACACTATTGAAATGAGCAGAGAATTTTTTTTAGGTTTTGAAATTATTGGAGGAAGCTACGACGATTTTGAGATTTGACTGAGGTGTTATGATGTTATTATTACGACGACGATGTGTATTATGTTGTTGAGGAATGTTTATTATGATATGTATTTATTATGATGAAATATTGAAGAAGTGTCGACGAATATGTATATGTGTAATAAGGTAATGAATAATGAGTAGTGATTAGGGACTCTGACTTGTGAAAAAGGATGTTGGAAACCAAGAATCGTACTTTAAGAGTTATGAAATGTGTGTAAATGCGTGAATGTACCACAATGCCAACAAAAATTTTTTGGACACTGTTATATTTCCAGGATTTTGTTTCTACAGATTTGTAACGCAAATTCTTGACCTGTGAAATATTTTTATATGAGACTGTCACTGTAGCGGAAACTGCTGTCGTAAATATTTCCATAAGAAAGTTAAGTGACCACCTGCACATAATGCGTCATGGGCACCCAGCTGTGTCAGACGCCTGGAGAAAAAGCCATTAGTTTGTGCCTTTTCAGAGGCACAGGTAGAAAAAAAAGGGAGGCCATTATCCTCGCTATTGACATTCCTTTGTAGAAAGCATCGCAAATACGACACGCTCAAACTTGAAAACATATGATTATACTGTGGAGCTCTTAATTTATGATATTTACTAAAATGCCTAATGAAATGATGAGAAACATTTTACATCTATTGTCTTTCTAGTTGAGAGTTTGCTCATTTTGTTTAATATCTAGTTTCTAGCTGCACTTCAGCATTGGTTAAAATAAAATTTATAGATGTACTAATATAAATATTTTCTGTCTACAGATCGAGTAAATAATAATTTTTTTCAAAAAAATGAGGGAGCACAAAAAGACATTTACCTTCACAGGAATTGCATTCATAATTTTCTTTTCAAGTACTTGGTAATTTATTTTGTAGAATAAGTTGTGGTGCACCACTTTAATGACATAGATATTAAGATGTGAATAGACATTTCCCTTATCTGCATTGTTGTCTTTACTGTAATATTTTTCTGCTTGAGTTTTGTCATGTTTAGATATAAGTTATTGCATTTACTGCTGCTGTTTGCCAGGCATAGTGCTACTAAATTTCACTTTGTGTTGCTCTACTAAGGCAGTTTACTACTGATTTATTTTTTTTGTTTGCTGCTCATTGCCTTATATTAATTGTAATATTGTTGCTTACTTTGCCAATTTGTATTTTTTTGTCCTTGCTGTTTGTGTTAATTTGTTATGTCCTGCTGCATTGCCTCGTCCCTTGGTATATATATCTGAGCTCAGTAGATTTAAGTTAGCTTGAGAGGGGGTAGACTGTATAAGAAACTAACTATGATGAATTGGAAGAAATGCATTGAGAAGCTATAAGAAAATGGTTTGGCCAAAAAAGTAGTGCACAGTGGAGAAAAACTATTTTTGAAAGAGGATGTGAACAGAATACAGAAAGCATGCTTGGATAGGATTTTTTCTTTTGTTTTTTGGCTGGAGCAAATGTTGAAATAAGAGGGACGATATATGAAATGAAGTTTTGGGTTGGGCTGCAGTACCAAATGTTACACTGAAAACGAACCCTGTCCTTTCCATTGTGTTATCCCCCTATGTGTTTGTGTACTCTTGTATATTTGTGTTTTTCCTGTCTTCATGCGTTTAGCTAATAAGAGTTATGTTGTAGAATTTTTCTACTAATATGTTATTTACTTTGTAAAGATGTTTAAACATTATTTATTCTGTTTTGTTGATGTTTCGAAAGTTATTCTGATCTTTTACGTATGTACTCATGTCATAATTCCTGTAACACTGATGTATATGTTATTTCGATTCTTTTGTAAAGCCTGTACTACAAATGTTATCTGTATTGTTATGTTCTTTAATGATGTATTTTGTACCTTTGTAATTGTATTCTTATGTTATAAAATTGTAATTGACACCAGTTCATCATACTATTTACTTGTAAGTTCCATTTCACTGCACACGTTTCTGTATATGGACAATATGTGAGAAGTAGGGACTGTTAGTGTTTACACATGTGTTAATAATTCAGGAAGGGACTGGATAACAGCATTGCTGGCTCTAAGGACAATTCCAAAAACTTTGTGAGTGCACAAGTGGTGGTTATGGACTTGCCATATTGTCCGCAAGACTCTTTGATGGTGATTGTGCACCTCCACAGTCGCAGCAGATGGCTGCTGGCCATCTCTACAAGGACTACAGTGGGTCTGCATCTTTGATGACCCACCAATACCATTATTTCTACAAGGACTACAGTGGGTCTACACCTATGATGGCTCACCAGTACCATTATTTCCACAAGGACTGCAGTGGGTCTGCACCTCTGGTGGCCCACCAATACCGTAATCTCTAACAAGACTACAGTGGGTCTACTCTGTGATGACCTACCTACCAATATTCTTCAAAACGTCGAATGACTCTGCTGTGGGTTTGCTCTGTTGTGGCCCATTACCTGTCTGCATGTCAAGAGTCAGCACTGTCTTTCCGATGGAAGGACAACACTACTTCTTCAAGACTGCATTGTCTTTTACTGCTCAGACTTTGAAAAAAAAAACACTGCAATTTTACTGTGATGGATGATCAGGACTGTCTTTATGGACAGTGAGAAAATTTTAGCTTTTGACCAACATTGTATCAATAAGTGTGTGCATTTGAATTCTTTGTTATTGTAATTATGAAAAATTTTTTTCAAATCAGTATTGGTCACTGCCCAAAACAATTTGTAAAATTTTTTGTGGGGAGCATGGGGGCTATGTAAGTAGGTTGTTTAAGTTTTTATATTGGTAACGCCACGTAGCGCTCTGGATGTGCTGTGTGCAGTCTGTGGCTGGTTTGTATTGTTGTTGGAATATCTGCCATTGTAGTGTTGGGCAGCTGGATGTGAACAGCGCGTAGCGTTGCGCAGTTGGAGGTGAGCCGCCAGCAGTGGTGGATGTGGGGAGAGAGATGGCGGAGTTTTGAAATTTGTAAGACTGGATGACATGAACTGCTATATATATTATGACTATTAAGGTAAATACATTGTTTGTTCTCTATCAAAATCTTTCATTTGCTAACTATGCCTATCAGTAGTTAGTGCCTTCCGTAGTTTGAATCTTTTATTTAGCTGGCAGTAGTGGCGCTAGCTCTATTGCAGTTGTTCGAGTAACCAAGATTTTTGTGATGTAAGCCATTTGTGAAACGCATAGGTTAATGTTAGTCAGGGCCATTTTTTTGTAGGTATTTTTGAAAGTTAGATTGCGTTGCGCTAAAAATATTGTGTGTCAGTTTAAACACAGTCATGTGTGTGTCAGTTTAAGGACAGTCAAGCATAATTGTTGAAAGGGGACGTTTCAAGGTTGAACGCGACCACCACATACAAAATTTCAGAGAGGTTGTCTAGCAATGTGTTTTGAGTGTTTTGGTATGAGGGAACATTGGTCTAGCAGGCTCGTTAAGGGTAACCGATTTCGTTTGGGCAACAAAGGATAGGTCTCGGTGTTACAGGTTTTGGTCAGTTCGGTGACCAAGCATGACACCAACCGATATCTTTTCTTTTGGCGGCATGTGCAGTGCCTAATTTAGGAGACGCGGGTCGCTATGCACCTAGTTGCTAGGATTGTCACAGCTACGGAAGTAGTGAGACAAACTCCTAGAAATCTTGAGCATGATAGACAGTAGATAGTAAGTAACTATACATGTCATGTACAATACCTGTAAGGGGACAGTTCTGCGTTTTCACATACTGAAATGTAACCTGAACAAACTGAAAAATGTACGTGTTTCGCCTGAATGCTGCTGCGTTTCTTTGAGTCTTGATTAGCATGTTTTAGTCGGTAAGCCCGACCCTGTGTTATGGGCTTTTTCACTGTTGTAGAGGTGTTTTAAAAGAAACAGAAGTAATTAGTGTAACAAACCGATTAATTATAGATATATTATTCTGTGACAAACCATCCGAAGTCATGAATCTCATAACCAACATATTAAAAAAGTATCTCTGACCACCCTCCGAAATTTTGTCGGTGGAATTAGGGATCACCCGCTATACCAGCCAATATAAAGGGCATGGCAGAGAGTACTGCTTAAATGCCTCCGGGAGCGTCGTAATTGGTATAACCTTGTTTCCACTATTCAGACGAGAGAGATATGTAGATGGCTTTGTATATTCGTAGGTTCGTCTTTTTTTATCCAACATCTCCCTTCAAGTGTCTGCCAGCTCAGATTTTTCAGCACTTTCGTGACGGTCTTCCGTGAGTCAAGCAAACCTGCGACTATTTTCACTGCCTTCTTTATACGATCAATATACCGTGTCAGCCCTATTATGAGATCCACATACTGGAGCAGTATTCTAGGACAGGTCGCATGAATATTCTGCAAGTAATCAGATTTGTAGACTGACTGTATTTTCCCAGGATCCCATCCATGAATGGTAGCTTGTGTTATCATAGGTCGTTAATGATTATTCTGTCCTACACCCTCACAGATGTTACAACTAAGTATTTGTTTGATTTGACTAATTTGAGTTGTGATTCAGTGGTACTGTAGTCATATGATACTACGTTTTCGCATTTTGCAAAGTGCACCATTTTAAATTTAACCCAAATTGGGAAACTTTGTATCGCTTTGGAATCTTATCTTCATATGGTATTTCGCCATAGACAGCTTAGCTGCATTACCTGCAGAACACTGAGGCTACTATTAAAATTATCAACCAGGTCATTCGTGTACAAAGTCACTAGGAAAGTCTCCAGCATACGTCGCCGGGAAACACGTGAGGTTATCTGTACATCTATCGATGACTCTCTATCCAAGATAAAATGCTGCGTCCTCTTTAACAAAGAAATCATTCATTATG
This sequence comes from Schistocerca americana, assembly GCF_021461395.2. Lineage (NCBI taxonomy): Eukaryota > Metazoa > Arthropoda > Insecta > Orthoptera > Acrididae > Schistocerca > Schistocerca americana. Next base: position 244,753,817 of record NC_060119.1, on the reverse strand, counting down.
GTTAATAAACGATGATGTGATACCGACAACGAAGCCCTTGAGCGGGAAGCCACAAAAGGCCAATGATGTTTATGGCATTCGAGGCACCAAATTTCATCTACCATGACTACTGGAGGCATCCAGTGGTGAGCACAGCGTGAAGTTGCGGAGAGTAGTTGAACTGCTTGGTCAACGCGTAACTCACAACAGTGCTACAGTGCTAGTGGTGCTGATACAAAGCAGAGCAATTGCAACAATAAACAAAGCAAACCTTGCATTATATTTACGACAACAGTTGCCGAAGTTGACATTTCATCATAACGGAACCCGAGGAATTTTTCAGGGAGAGAAAGAAGAGGCGGACGAAACATTAGCGTTTCTGCAAAATGAGGCAGTGGAATGTGTTGTGTCGTATACACTTGACTGTGCGGACAATATACATGAGGAGTACAATGATGACGATACGTGCTTATCAGGTGAATTTGATACTGAAACAGGTATCAAGCCATGTGGTTCATCGTCCCTGTAGGACAGGGAGCAACAATACTCGGCTCCAGTGAAACGTAGCAAAGGACAGTCGCTGTAAAGGAGCATGTACTAAACATAATTACGTACGTGGAAGATCATCCGCAGCACAGTAAAAAAAAGTGAAAAGATCTAGAAAAAAAGTCAGCAGAAACATCATCGTGAAGTGCATAAGAAAACCTACTGGTATTCAAGCGAGGATAAGGCGCACTTTTTACAAAAGCAGGTGTATGTGGTTTCAAGCATGCTCGATACAATTTACAGGACATGCATGATAGTGACCTACTATGTTATAGATGCATCTATAATTACGCGCGACGTAAATTACAGTGATTCCAAGGGAAGCAGTGGAAGGTTCCATAACTTCAAACAGCGCTACAGAATTGGAAGACGTAAGATAACAAAATTTCAAGCGTCAACTCGACGATGCACAGCAAACTGTGGAATCGTCCGAAAGTTTGTGTGTGAGGTTAACAAACTTTTACCACCGTTCAGTAAGGAATTTGTTTGCAACTCAAGCCAATCGGAATCTGAAGAGGAAATGCATATAAAAGGGACCCTGGAAATCAGAAATACCAAGAGAGTTGTATGAATACCAACTAACATCAATGCCTTATCGCGTTAGTAGACAATTATTCTGGCTGTTAATCTCGATGGTAAATTAGCTGGAGAGTTATTTGTTGCGCAGTGAGACGTTGGAGATGTTCTGCTGCCTATGATTCTTTCTCCTGAGCGTGATCCCACAAGGGCAGTAGGGAATATTTACGTCACATTAAGTGAGAATGGGAAAATAGGCGTAAGGGAACTACAAATCCGGAACGAGCGCTGCTTTTAGCTAGTAGCTGGTCAAAATAACTTGCTTTTGCTTGATTTCTGGTCTGCGTATAAAAATAACACTCCTTTATGGAAAACTACCCCTTCTGAAAAGTGTGTGATTGCAATTCACACCGCCTGGAACCATTGGACATATTCAGCCTCTGGACACTCATTCTCCGTCACCCTAAGGATGCACTTGATGAGTCATTAACAACTAATGTTTTTCTTGCCGTAACTATTAACACAACGATTTCAAATGAGCCTTACTACAGACTGAACTTGCGATCTCTTACTCAAGGGGTTCCTTGTGAGTCCAATGCTTTTGCTGTACAAGATACGGTTTGGCAATAAGACTAGCAGCAGAAACTCGCTCCATATGTCTCCGGTCACGTCTTAGGCCAGGAGTAGAATTGTCTTCATTGACGAGTTCCGCTTCGAACTGAGTCCTCATGACCAGCGGAGGCATGCCTGGAGACGCTCCGGACAACGGTGGGCTACCAGGCTAGATGTCGCCCACCAGGCTGCCCGACAACCAAGGAGACAATCCGGCGTGTCATTTCTTTTTATAGCAGGACGCCTTGGGATGTGGTCCGCGGTACCGTTACAGCACAGCGGTACATCGACGACATTCGTGCTTGCCAAACCCTACCTTTTCCAGCAAAGTCACCGGATATCCTCCGAACTGAAATCGTTTGGAGCATTATGGACAGGGCCCTCCAATCAGCTCGGGATTTTGCTCATCTAATGCGCCAATAGGACAGTATCTGGCACGGTATCCCTCAGCAGGACATCTATCAATCAATGCCAAGCCGAATAACAGCTTGCACAAGAGCCACTGGTGGACCAAAGCGTTATTGACTTGTTCAACTTGTGCAGCTCTTTCTCTTGAATAAATCTTCCAATTTTTCTGCAGTCGTTATCATTTGCTTGTCTGCACATACATATATACCACATCTACCGATTTTCGTCCCATGCGGATAATACCTTCATGGTGCGTCCATTTTATTTATTTATTTATTTTTCTCTTAGAGTGTATTTCAAACATCCAATGGCACCATAACGCAAGAAAACATCCCTGTACTGCAACACTTTAAACTACTAATTAAAATTTTTCAGCAGTCTTTAGAACGAACACATTTTCTTAAAGCATAAGAAACAACTACCTTCAGTAATATATTTCAGATATCTCATGGAAGACATCCTTAAAGTCGTAATAACGAATTGCTATCTCTAAAAATTTTCCGATCTGCACAAGCCGCCACACATACAAAGACAGGCAACATTAAGCCGCACAGACGGATAATCACCACAGATAAATACTGGTAAAAACAATCAATAACAAGGTTGGTTATGTCACGCACAATATAGTTTACTCTACGCAGTATGCCTTGCTGTTCGCCTCATTTCCACCAGACTGTCGGCAGAATGTTTATGACCAGTGTTTTTGAATTCGGTCTTTAACATTACTAGATCATTCGCTGCTGTAAGTCCATCTTTATACAGAATGGTTTTGGGGCCGCAGCTGTTCAATATAAAATGTCAAACCAAATACAGGCTCCTGAAGGTGCTTTTGATTTTACATTTTACCAGTCCTTATGTGTCATGGCTTTAGCGCAACTCGGCAACTGAAGATGTTCAATGAGCGAAACCGGCCGTAGCGCAATGAATCTGTAATAATACAGCTGAGGTGGTTTTCGTTAATCAGTAACTTATTAACAATGTGTTAAGCGATTGATTCATTAGTTTATTGTTGAATATCAGCAATTATTACATTTAAAAATGCATGGTAGCAATATAGAAGAAATCAAATACGAAGAAGAAATTCAGGGGTCAGAGGCAGCGTCAGAAACAATAGGATAAGATTAGGAAATGGGATAGAAGGAAGAACATAGAAATAGATAGGAACCAGAAAAGTATGAACAGTATTGACATTGTAATAGAGATACCGGCTCACTATTGGACAGAAGAAAAACGTCTTGGATACGTTATGAGGGAAACTAAAGCGATGATAAAAAATACAAGTTTAATCTCCTCTAGAATGCAGAGTGTTTTTTGATGAGATGCAATTTGCAGGGCAGTTCGTTCCAGAGGTGTATGACTGATATGGAGAAGAAGACAGAGAAAGATTTAGTGTTATGCAAAGTTACAGCCAAGATACTGAACGTATCTGGTGAGGTACTCCACTATAATGATAGATATTTGATGCGTGCGAAAAACACGTCGTCTATCCAGTCACATCAATCCTAACTGAGCATACGAGGGACTGACATGATCACACTACCTAATGTTGCACACGTGCTTTCCGCAAGTATTCATGGATTATCTGAATCGTCTGGATTTCTCGCTGTTTCTACTGTTCTGAACTACATCACAGTAGAAAAGATCTGGCAGGATTAGAAACTTGGCTAATTTTTCTTCATTTTAAGGTGGAGGTATCTTGCTATATTTTGGATTGCGTATCAGCAGAAGAGAGATTTCGTGCATGCTGCAATATCTTTCTCTTTCCAATCTACATGTTCATCCAACATCATGAAGGTAACTCTTCCTGTGTATCGATAGGGTTAATGGATACCATCAAGGAGCATTAATGAAAACGTGTGATATAAGGATGACTTTAAAAAAAAACCGCACCTGTCTAGGAGGCAGGAGACCCGGTATTCGATTTCTGGCCTTGGTAAAAAATTTTACTCACGCTTCAGTCTATGTCCATAAAGTTATATTATTTATGTGGACTGTCGGGGGAAAAAAGTCGAACACCCACTGAGAGTTTTTCAATTCATTCAAAATTTATTGTACACACATTACATGTGGAATACATGGAGAGCTAGATTTACAGATCAATATCTCAAGCGGTTCTGAGGTACCAGTATGGACGTATGCTGAAACACCCACACTAGTATGCAGTCTAGTCTCCACACAGGGCAATACAGGCACTGACTCTCGCATGCAGTCATTTATAAATGTAACGAATACTGTTTTGGAATCTTATGTCACACCTGCTCGATCTGTTCACGCAGCTCTGTAAAAATTATGGGTGGACAAGTCTCACGAGTCACTTCTCGTCCCTTAAAGTTCGAGGCACGCTCAACTGGAGACACGTACAGTGATCGTGCTGGCCAGGCAAGCTGCTACAAGTCTTGCGGAGTACGTTTAGTTCCACGCGCAGTGTGTGGACGAGCAATATCCGATTGGATGAGCACACCTTGAGCAATGGTGAAAATCTTTCTCAATCAACTTTTGGTGTGATATGAGGATGACCCATACCCTCGTAGGGTTTATTTGCATGAACAGCAGAAGAACTGGTCGAACATCATTCTGTACCTACCGATCGCTGGTCAGCGTTCCCTCTAAAAGCACGAAAGCTGAAGGACAGTTATAGACTATCGCAGCCCAGACCGCCACCAGTGGGTCTCGGAGGAATGCACTATTCGAGACAGTGCTCACCATGTCTACCTCGTACGTGCGAATGACTATCACTTGGATACACGCAGAGTCTGCTTTCGTCGCTGAAGACCGCAGTGTGCCATCCTATCCTCCAGCTGATCTTCTGACGATACCAGCCGAGCCACGCAGGTCGATGCTGTGATGTGGGGGAAAGACGGAGGGGAGGTGTTTGCCGCCGTAGTCTCACTGCTAGTAACCGGTTCGCAACCTTTCGTGTTGACATGGGGCTCGTGTTGTCTGTAGTTCAACCATGCCTAGACGGTGAGCACCACGGTTCGATCGTGTTACTTCGTGCCAGGAATGGCTCTAGACAAGGGAAGTGTCCAGAGGTCTCAGAGTGAACCAAAGCGATGTTCTTCGGACATGGGGGATTTACAGAGAAACAGGAGCTTTCGATGACATGCCTCACTCAGGCCGCCCAAGGGCTACTACAGCAGTGGGTGACCGCTATACACGGATTATGGCTCGGAGGAACCCTAACAGCAACGCCACCATGTTGAATAATGCTTTTTGTGCAGCTACAGGACATCGTGTTACGACTCAAATTGTGCGCAGTAGGTTGCACGATGCGCAACTTCACTGCAGACGTCCATGGCGAGGTCCATCTTTGTAACCACAAAACCACGCAGCGCGGTACAGATGGGCCCATCAACATGCCGAATGGACCGCTCAGGATTGGCATCACGTTCTCTTCACCGATGACTGTCGCATACTCCTTCAACCAGACAATCGTCAGAGACACCGTCCAGCGAGTGCAGCAAGGTGTAGGTTCCCTGTTGTTTTGGGGTGGCATTATGTGGGGCCGACGTACGTCGCTGATGGTCATGGAAGGCGCCGTAACGGCTGTGCGATACGTGAATGCCATCCTCAGACCGATAGTGCAACCATGTCGGCAGCATATTGGCGAGGCATTCGTCTTCATAGACGACAATTCGCGCCCCCATCGCGCACGTCTTGTCAATGGCTTCCTTCAGGACAGCGACATCGCTCGACTAGAGTAGCCAGCATGTTCTCCAGACATGAACCCTATCGAACATGCCTGGAGTAGACTGAAAAGGGCTGTTTATGGACAACGTGAGCGACCAACCACTCTGAGGTGTGTGAATTCCTAAGGGACCAAACTGCTTAGGTCATCGGTCCCTAGACTTACACACTACTTGAACTAACTTGAACTAACTTATGCTAAAAACAACACAGACACCCATACCCGAGGGAGGACTCGAACCTGCGGCGGGAGAGGCCGCGCAGTCCCTGACATGACGCCTTAAACCGTGCGGCAGCTCCGCGCAGCCCCACTCTGAGGGATCTACGCCGAATCGCCGTTGAAGAGTGGACAATCTGGAGCAACAATGCCTTGAAGAACTTGTGGACAGTATGCCACGACGAATACAGGCATGCATCAATGGAAGAAGACGTGCTACTGGATATTAGAGGTATCGGTGTGTACAGCAATCTGGACCACCACCTATGGAGGTCTCACTTTTCATGAGCAATAAAAAGGGCGGAAATGATGTTTATGTTGAACTCTATTCCAATTTTCTGTACAGGTTCCGGAACTCTCTTAACCGAGGTGATGCAAAACTTTTTTTGAAATGTGTAGTAAGGATCCCAGATCGACAAGGAGTAGGTAATATCCGGGGAAAGCATGTAGGTAAGAAAAGAAGGGACATGGCACTGTAGACTTACGCTGTCCATTGTTTTGAAGCCAGAGGGGCCGGGACCTCTCGCCATCTTAAATAGCCCAAAACACTAGCAGAGTATTGTTGACAATTGCTTCTTTTTCATTACTTGTGTCGTATGCACGCAACGGCTCTTTTAAATACAAAACATCACAGTACTTGTTCTTGTATGCGTATTTACTCTACTGATGTATTTCTAATAACCAAGCAGAAAAGATTATGATGTGAAAAGTTGTTGTTGTTGTGGTCTTCAGTCCTGAGACTGGTTTGATGCAGCTCTCCATGCTACTCTATTCTGTGCAAACTTCTTCATCTCCCTGTACGTACTGCAACCTACATCCTTCTGAGTCTGCTTAATGTATTCACCTCTTGGTCTCCTTCTACGATTTTTACCCTCCACGCTGCCATCCAATACGAAATTGGTGATCCCTTGATGCCTTAGAACATGTCCTACCAACCGATCCCTTCTTCTAGTCAAGTTGTGCCACAAATTTCTCTTCTCGCCAATCCTATTCAATACCTCCTCATTAGTTATGTGATCTACCCATCTAATCTTCAGCATTCTTCTGTAGCACCACATTTCGAAAGCTTCTATTCTCTTCTTGTCCAAACTATTTATCGTCCATGTTTCACTTCCATACATGGCTACACTCCATACGAATACTTTCAGAAACGACTTCCTGACACTTAAATCTGTACTCGAAGTTAACAAATTTCTCTTCAGAAACGCATTCCTTGCCATTGCCAGTCTACATTTTATATCCTCTCTACTTCGACCATCATCAGTTATTTTGCTCCCCAAATAGCAAAACTCCTTTACTCCTTTAAGTGTCTCATTTCCTAATCTAGTTCCCTCAGCATCACCCGACTTAATTCGACTACATTCCATTATCCTAGTTTTGCTTTTGTTGATGTTCATCTTATATCCTTCTTTCAAGACACTGTCCATTCCATGTGAAAAATATGCTTTCGTAAACCATGTAAACCCAACTTTACTGTATTTCTATCGATAGTAAATCAAGCTGGAGCTCCGAAACCAATGCCTATTTACTTATTGGTACTGTTTCTTGTCCGTTACGTATTCAGTTTTCATCTCATGTGCACAATATTTTTACTGATCGCGTTTGCAAGAAAACGTAACTACGAATGTCGACCGGTGTGGCCGAGCGGTTCTAGGTGCTTCAGTCTGGAACCGCGCGACCGCTACGGTCGCAGGTTAGAATCCTGCTTCGGGCATGGATGTGTGTGATGTACTTAGGTTAGTTAGGTTTAAGTAGTTCTAAATTCTAGGGAACTGATGACCTCAGATGTTAAGTCCCGTAGTGCTCAGAGCCATTTTCAACGTACCTACGATCTCTTTGTTATCCCATAAACGTGTACATTGAGGAAAGAAGGAAGACATGTTGTCGTATTTTGTATATATCAAGGAAGTGAACGATAATTGATTGTAAATTTTTTATAAACAACTACGTCACCAGATGTTATTTGGGATGCGACCACGAAAGTCGATGATTATTCTCAACGGGCGAAACTGCGCACGGACACGCCACTATTAGTCACGGGGAAGTACCACCACAATGAACCATGGAGGTATAAATGCGGTGAACCTAATGTTTTTGGGCTACATTACGGCTTCAAGTTTGTGACGTAATGATAACGTCTTTCTTTTTTACCTAAATGGTTGTCGCGTGTTTGCGAGCTTCCTGTTTCTTCAGTGGACTACTCTTCCTTTAGGAGTCTTGCAGTGAATGTCAGACTGGCTCTACCTTTCCTACCCTTAGTTTTACGTCAGTGATGTGTCATTTGCATTATATGAGAGCGCCACGCCAGTTTCCGAGGTGAACGGGCCAGTTTGGCGGCCCAACGCATTCCGTCTCCGCAACTTATCGACTACGTGCGGGCGCTGTCGTGTAGGCGAGCCGCCATCTTGTGCAGTCGCAGTCTCGCCGCCGGCCGTCTTGGGAGTGTCCACTGAATTTAGTGTCGGGCCGGCCGTATAAATCTCGAGGCCGGTTCTGTGTCGCTAAGAGGTCAAGCGAGTCGCGTCCGCGATACTTTATGAAATACGAGCCACGGCGCACCGCCCACCGTCCGTATATTTCATACCATTGGCAACGACTGCAGCGGCCCCTCGCTAGCTGTCCGACAGCCATCCGAGCGGCCGACGTCGACCTGGACTGCAGGCTGTCCGGGAAGGGTAACAGCCGCGCCGCTGTCTGGAGCGTGCGAAACAGCACCCAGCTGCCTACGGGCAGTCGACCTAACAAAGGATCGGGATGCTTACGCTAATAGCACACTAGGCGATTTTCTCCGGTGAAATTAAATTATTTTTCTCGTGTCAAAAATCAAACCAAGTGAACCAAAAGGAACGTGCCACACTTGGTTGAAATTATCGCTCCGTGAAGTTTCCACCCGTGGCAGTCTCCATGGAATGGGCCAGCACATGGTCTTTTCGCAGAAATTGTCGTTGGCTGTCAACATGCTCGTTTAGTGTAACGCACAGCGCGCTGCCCTGCGAGAGGAACACTACATCTACGTCTACATCTACATTTATACTCCGCAAACCACCCAACGGTGTGTGGCGGAGGCACTTTACGTGCCACTGTCATTACCTCCCTTTTCCGTTCCAGTCGCGTATGGGCCGGCCATTGTGGCCGAGCGGTTCTGGGCGCTTCAGTCCGGAACCGCGCTGCTGCTACGGTCGCAGGTTCGAATCCTGCCTCGGGCATGGATGTGTATGATATCCTTAGGTTAGTTAGGTTTAAGTAGTTCTGAGTTCTAGGGGACTGATGACCTCAGATGTTAAGTCCCATAGTGCTTAGAGCCATTTGAACCATTTGAACCAGTCGCGTATGGTTCGCGGGAAGAACGACTGTCTGAAAGCCTCCATGCGCGCTCGAATCTCTCTAATTTTACATTCGTGATCTCCGCGGGAGGTATAAGTAGGGGAAGCAATATATTCGATACCTCATCCAGAAACGCACCCTCTCGAAACCTGGCGAGCAAGCTACACCGCGATGCAGAGCGCCTCTCTTGCAGAGTCTGCCACTTGAGTTTGGTAAACATCTCCGTAACACTATCACGGTTACCAAATAACGCAGTGACGAAACGCGCCGCTCTTCTTTGGATCTACCTCCGCTGTCAACCCGACCTGGTACGGATCCCACACTGATGAGCAATACTCAAGTATAGGTCGAACGAGTGTTTTGTAAGCCACCTCCTTTGTTGATGGACTACATTTTCTAAGGACTCTCCAAATGAATCTCAACCTGGCACCCGCCTTACCAACAATTAATTTTATATAATCATTCCACTTCACATCATTCCGCACGCATACTCCCAGATATTTTACAGAAGTAACGGCTACCAGTGTTTGTTCCGCTATCATATAATCATACAATAAAGGATCCTTCTTTCTATTTATTCGCAATACAGTACATTTGTCTATGTTAAAGGTCAGGTGCCACTCCCAGCACCAAGTGCCTATCCGCTGCAGATCTTCCTGCATTTCGCAACAATTTTCTAATGCTGCAACTTCTCTGTATACTACAGCATCATCCGCGAAAAGCCGCATGGAACTTCCGACACTATCTACTAGGTCATTTATATATATTCTGAAAAGCAATGGTCTCATAACGCTCCCCTGTGGCACGCCAGAGGTTACTTTAACGTCTGTAGACATCTCTCCATTGACAACAACATGCTGTGTTCTGTTTGCTAAAACTCTTCAATCCAGCCACACAGCTGGTGTGATATTCCATAGGCTCTTACTTTGTTTATCAGGCGACAGTGCGGAACTGTATCGAACGCCTTCTGGAAGTCAAGGAAAATAGCGTCTACCTAGGAGCCCGTATCTAATATTTTCTGGGTCTCATGAACAAATAAAGTGAGCTGGGTCTCACACGATCGCTGTTTCCGGAATCCATGTTGATTCCTACAGAGTAGATTCTGGGTTTCCAAAAACGACATGATACGCGAGCAAGAAACATGTTCTAAAATTCTACAACAGATCGACGTCAGAGATATAGGTCTATAGTTTTGCGCATCTGCTCGACGACCCTTCTCTTAGTCTGGGACTACCTGTGTTCTTTTCCAATCATTTGGAACCATCCGTTCCTCTAGAGACTTGCGGTACACGGCTGTTAGAAGGGGGGCAGCCGTAGGCTACTGTAGACTATCATAAGGAAGCGTAGATTACGGTAATTTTCGTAGTGGCTTTGGTCAGTTTAGGGCCTACCCGCATTAGCTGTACGGTAGGTGTGTTGGACACCTTTCGGGTGTCACCTGATAACGATCACTTTCTTTACGTATGCAATCAGTTCAAATGGTTCAAAGGGCTCTAAGCACTGGACTCACACATCCATGCCCGAGGCAGGATTCGAACCTGCGGCCGCAGCAGCCGCGTGGTTCTGGACAGAAGCGCTTAGAACCGCTCGGCCACAGTGGCCGGCGTCGTCAAAGTAGTGTGTAAACTTAGGGACCGATGACCTCAGGAGTTTGATCCCGTAGGAACTTACCACAAATTAAAAAAAAAAAAAAAAAAAAGATTGCTGGTAACTGGTAAGCGCGTGAAGCTACGGGCGCGTTTCCTCTTGGCTCGACATAAACTAAATGCATTTCACGCTGCTCGAACCAAGTGAAGATCTCCATGATGCTGTGCAACAGGACGAGACAAACAACGAATGAGTGCTGAGTTTCTGCTGTGTATGTTCAGCTTGTCCTTTTGCCCCCAGTGCTGTTAGCGGTCTACAGCCCCTCAAAGTTTGTCAGTATCGCTTTTAAACTCCCTGTAATCAGCACAGAGTGTTTTGCCATTGGACTAGCCAGCAAACCTCACCATATGAAGAGATTAACAACATTACTCTGCATGTGCTCGACTGGCACGAAATTTTAATCCGCCTCAAGGTTCGTGTTAGCGTAGTCTTCGCTGTTTAATCATCGTACTGCTGATGGTTATACGTACAGCAGATTAAGTAAAACAGAAGATACAATGCTCTCATGTGAAGAGCTAGCTTACGTGGGGACATGAAAATATCTGGAAGTTTATATTTTAATTACCTGGGCCACTCTTACGCTCTGGCACCACACGTATCATTTATCGATTTCTCGCAAATCAAAGCGTACAGCAGTGGGGATTTCCAAATGAGACTGTACCTCCGAGCAACTTTGTTATGAGTCTTTGCAGACGAGTTAATCAAAAAACGGTAAATTACAAATTTAATTAAAAGCAGAAGCAAGTCAATAAAACAATAGAATTGTTATTTAATTGGCCTGCCAATCATAAATCGCCATCCAGTGACTGCAGTATTTCAGAGGAGAGCGAATGTCCGAGTATGAGTCCTCAGCGGCCCACAGACAGTTCCAGCTCATCGTCTTGTGACTTTAGCGCACCCTTTAGCAGCAGACGGTAGATTTATGAAGACCGTACACATGTGCACGTGTAACGAGCGACACACATACAGACACATAAACATTACATTTCATATGTTCGGCCCAGACAGCAGAGTCACACGAATAAAGCAAATCTGCACCATTCAGCTCCACTTAGATCTCATCGGTATGTCTTAAAACTTTAAGTTATTTATAACAGTTTATATAGAATTATTACAAGTGTCTGGTGCAGTTGTTATATCGGTTACTGCTGCTACAATGGCAGTTTATCAAGATTTAAGTGAGTTTGAATGTGGTGTTATAGTCGGCGCACGAGCGATGGGATATAGCATCTCCGAGGTAGCAATGAAGTGGGGATTTTCCCGTACGATCATTTCACGAGTATACCGTGAATATCAGGAATCCGGTAAAACATCAAATCTCCGACATGGCTGCGGTCAGAAAAAGATCCAGCAAATCACGTAAAATCCATCTTGCATCATGTCACTTCTCTCCCCCTCCCCCCCCTCCCCCCTTACCACGCACAGCCTAGTGTTATCCTGACGTAGCATCCAAAGACTTATTCCTCTTTCCGCGGTTGAAGAAACAATTGTGGGGTAAGCAATTTCAAAATGACAACGTATTGATTCTCTAGGTTTAACATTTCCTGAACAGTCAAACACAGACTTCTGTAATCAAAATCATCGCTGAGTCATCCATAGGTATGTAAAATGTGTCACATTCTAGTGTGACCATGTAGAGAAGGTTGAACACCATAACTAGTGTCGTGGTCACAGATTAATATGTCCAAGGTGAATATTAAAACTTAAAGACTATCTCTCGTATTAAGGCGTAGCCATCTTTTAACACGCGAAAAACAGGTGATTTTCGTAATTTTCTTCAAATAAAATAAAAAGTAATGCTAAATTTGATTACACTTTTTGTCCACATCCGACACTCCCTGTAACTGCTACACCAGGACAAAGAACCCTTTGCTGCCGGAACATTGGTTATCAGCGGGAATTCCCCGAGGCCACCTATTCGACCTGTAACAAAATAATTTTGTGTAGGTCATTTTAAATATATTTTCTGTTAATATACATAGGATAACTGAAAAACATTAAGGTCTAACAAAATGGTCAGACGTTGAAACAAATGTCATTTTCTTTGCCCATAAAATCGAGACAAAAAGGTACACCGAAAACAGGCTTTTGAAGATCACGCAAAATGTCTATGTACGCCGATACAGAATTCAGTTTAGAATTCTGGCACGGAATTCTGATCGAAATCGTATGAACTTGAAAAATTCGGTTTCGAGAAAAACGCGTTTAATGTTTTGAGTTACTTTTTTTGCAGTTAAGTTAAACATACTTCTAGTCAGCGATCACTGAACCATACAGAAATTCTCCCAGATCAAAAAGGAGGTTCTCCTCCAGCTCCTCCGTGGTCATGGTGGTCCTGCGGGCCTCTTTGGCAGCTTGTCTCATCCGCTGCTCTGCTCGCTCGATACGCGATTTTTCGTCCGCTTTTGTGCAGAAATTGTAACAGGCTGATCCGACCACAAGTTCGAGCACCTTCACAATGTCTGTTAGGAGGTCTTTGAAATTAATGCTGTCACAATGGCCGCGATGTCTGTTATATTTTTCCCGTCTGTGAATGGTTTTCGAAGATACTTTTTCACAAATCACCTTGCAACTCGATAGCAGAGTTTTTGGCTGTCTTGGAATGAACACTACAATAAAGCAAACTTTCCGGAGAACATTTTAAGCCGAAAAAGTCCATTTTCCAAAACTGTCAAAGAAGACTAGCAGCTGAAGCAGAAATGGCAGAGGATTATACACTGACGGAAAAAAAGCAACACCAAGAAGCAGGTGTGCGACATAAACGAAAGTTGGTAGGCGTGTTTCTAGATCTGAAAGATGATTGCCGGTAATATTTCGTGCCAGTAGCATAAGAGTGGTGTTAGTAGTGCCACTATGAGGATGCAAATCAGATTTTCTTTATATATACATTGTAAGGGTTGTGACCATTACTTACCATTGAGATTTGACGTAGTAAGCTGTTGTTAGTCAAGAATGCCTTCGAAGCACCATTACTAACACCTCACTGAGCTTGAACGTGCTCGTGTAATAGAGGTAGGAGAAGCCAGATGTTCTTTCTGCAATATTGCAGAAAGACTTGGCAGGAATGTAACCATTGTACATAAATGCTGGCAGCGGTGGTCCAAGGGCTCTGGGATCCACGTGGTACTATCGAGAGGGAAGACCACTGCGTTCGGCGCATGAATCTGTCACATCGCACTGCATCTACAGTAGCAATTTGAGCAGCAGTTGGCACCACAGTAATAAAACGAACTCTTACAATCGATTAGTTGAAGGACAGCTGTGAGTTTTTCACCCTGTAGCGCCATTCCACTGACCCCAAACCACCGCCATTTGCGGTTTCAGTGGTGTCAAGCGAGAGCTCGCTGGAGGGCAGGGTGGGTCTGTTGTGTTTTCTGACGAAGGTTGGTTCCGTCTCCGTGATATTGACAGCCGCGTATTGGTTAGAAGGAGGCCAGCTGAGGATCTGAAACCAAGCTGGCTGCTAGACACACTTGACCTACGCCTACATTTGTGGTATGGGCAGCGATTTCGTATGACATCAGGAGCACTCTCGTGAGTATCCCATACACCCTGAATGCAAACTTATAAGTTACTCTGGTGATTCGACCTGTTGTGCTACCATTCATGAACAGCATACCAGGGGTGTTTTCCAACAGGATAACGCTTATCCACATACCGAAGCTGCAACCCAGAATGAACTACACAGTGCCGACATTTTGCCTTAACCTGCTCGATCATCAGATCTGTCTCTAACGGAGCCCATAATCGACATCATTGGACGCAGACTCGAACGTCTTCCACAAACAGCATTAACAGTCCCTGATTGACCAACCACCCGCAACAGGCATGGAACTCCACCCCACACACTGATATCCACCACCTGCACAATACAATTCATGCATGTTTGCAAGCTTGTATTCAGTATTTTGGCGGTTTCATCGGTTGTTACTGTACGAGCATTTCGCATTTGCAATGGCTTATCTCGCACTTACATAATCTTTTGTCTTGCAATGTTAATCACTTAAATACCGGGTGATCAAAAAGTCAGTATAAATTGGAAAACTGAATAAATCGCGGAATAATGTAGATATAGAGGTACAAATTGACACGCATGCTTGGAATGACACGGGGTTTTATTAGAACCAAAAAATACAAAAGTTCAAAAAATGTCCGACAGATAGCGCTTCATCTGATCAGAATAGCAATAATTAGCATAACAAAGTAACACAAAGCAAAGATGATGTTCTTTACAGGAAATGCTCAATATGTCCACCATCATTCCTCAACAATAGCTGTAGTCGAGGAATAATGTTGTTAATAGCACTGTAAAGCATGTCCGGAGTTATGGTGAGGCATTGGCGTCGGATGTTGTCTTTCAGCATCCCTAGAGATGTCGGTCGATCACGATACACTTGCGACATCGGGTAACGCCAAAGCCAATAACCGCACGGACTGAGGTCTGGGGACCTGGGAGGCCAAGCATGACGAAAGTGGCGGCTGAGCACACGATCATAACCAAACGACGCGCGCAAGAGATCTTTCACGCATCTAGCAATATGGGGTGGGGCGCCATCCTGCATAAATATCGTACGTTCCTGCAGGTGTTTATCAGACAGGCTGGGGATGATGCGATTCTGTAACATATCGGCGTACCTCTCAGCCGTCACGGTAGCAGTTACAAAACCAGAATCACGCATTTCCTCGAAGAAAAAATGCCCGATAACGGTAGATGTGGTAAATCCAACCCATACCGTGACTTTTCGTCGTGCAATGGAGTTTCCACGACAGTTCTAGGATTTTCGGTAGCCCGAATTCTGCACTTGTCGGCGTTGACAGACCCTCGGAGCGTGAAATGAGCTTCTTCGGTCCACAACACGTTACTCAACCAATCGTCATCTTCCGCCATCTTTTGAAACGCCCACTCCGCAAATGACCTCCGCTTCACTAAATCGGCTGGTAACAGTTCATGATGCTGATGGATTTTGTATGGATAACATCGGAGGGTACCCCTAAGTGCCAACCAAACAGTAGTGTATGGACTTCCCCGTGCACAAACGAACCCGCTACAGTCTCCATTTCTTCCTGAACTGTCTCATCAGCATTACGCCTTGTGCTCGGTCGGCCACTACGGGGTCTATCGTCTAAACAACCCGTGGCTTCGAACTTTGAAATCATTCTCACCACAGCTGCATTTGTCAACGGACCTTTACCCGTTCGTATCCCCTTCCTATGGCGATAGGATCGTAACGCTGAACTAGCAAATTCCCCATTCTGATAATACAGCTTCACTAAAAGCGCATCTGATTCTCTCTCTCATTACAGCTCCTTTTATACACGATTGTCATGCGCAGTCACTGACGTTTTGCTGTCCAGCGCCATCCGTCGGACGTTTTGCGAACTTTTTTTTTTTTTTTTTGTTCTAATAAAACCCCACGTCATTCCAAGCATGTGTGTCAATTTTTACCTCTCTATCCACATTATTCCGTGGTTTATTAAGTTTTCAAATTTATACTGTCTTTTTGATCACCCGGTATGTTACCTAGACAAGGGTATGCTCGAAATTTCAATACTCTATATAAATTATTTTTTTGGTGCTGCTATTTTTTGCCTTCAGTGTATTTAAATGGCTCTGGCTCTGAGCACTATGGGACTTAACATCTATGGTCATCAGTGCCCTAGAACTTAGAACTACTTAAACCTAACTAACCTAAGGACAGCGCACAACACCCAGTCATCACGGTGTATTTAAATTTTGCAGACGCATTAGGGGAAACTCTCTGAATTTTCAGCAATAACAACCATTCTTAACGAGCGTGCGATAACAGTGACAATGGACGGGGTGTAAGAAACGCTGTCCGTTCCTGGAGGAGCCGCGGTCACTTGTCTTGCTTTTGTGTCGTCCGCCCCCCTCCCCCCCCCCCTCTCCCGTCGGGCAAGTGTATTTTTTGGCCTTCATTTACCGCGTAATGAAGACATCACTCAGGTCGGGGGCGGGGGCGTCGTGGCGCATGTTATATCAGCGTCGCCCCCGGCGCGGCCGCCAGAAAAATGAGCGGCTCGCGTCTTGCGCGCACCAGGTTTTTCCTTTCAGGCCGGCGCCCCTTCTCGCCCTTCAGCGTGTAGCCTCCCCTTGTAAATGTGTCGTTTGAGGCGACTCACCTCTCTCTCCCCGCCCGGCAACTTTCCGCCTCCCTGCAATTGTTTCGCGCGGAATCTTGTGACCCTCCTTTCTTCCGCGACGCGGAATGTGTTAGATAGCGGATGCCTCGTGAATAACGAGTCGCCTGCCACCGCCGTCGTCCACCGCCCCCCCCCCCCCCCCACCTCGTCCACCTCCTCTTTATTTTTCTCCGGGCTTTTTTCGCGCCGCTGTCCTTCTACACGCCGCAACCCTTTCATCCCGCTACTTTGCTCGCCATCAAGCACAGGCGGACTCGCACCTTTTCTGTCTGCCTGCCGCGGAAGGGATTGGTCCTGTGTCGCGAGGAGCGAGAGAAGGGGCCGCCGCCGCATTGTTCTAAGCAGGTAAAAAGCATTAATTAAAGTGCGACGCGAGGGCAGGACGCGCAGCAGGGTGTGGGTGTTAAATGAGATTAATTAGAAGGCCGGAGGTGAAAGTGAGGGAGTCTACGGCAGATATGAGACGGGCTGCATAGTGCGGTGCGGTGACGTAGTACCTTCTCCGAGGGTTTTTGGCCGCGCCGTGATGAAGTGCCACCGCTACGAAGCCAGAAGCTTCGGCTTTCTCGTCTACGCGGCGTGGGTGCCGTTGGCAGTGTGACGCCGAGGCGGCGCTCGTAGTGAGCACGGAATTGCCACTTCTTGCAGGGGTCTCGCATACTGCGTCTCGAAACTCATGCGGCTTTAAGAAACTGCGATCAGGTCCTGAAGATAACTAGTGCTAGCCAATTACCCTGTCATCCTATGTCGTAATGGTCTCATTTGATTTCAACATGGAGGGCATGTGGTCACTATGTTGCTCTATCTGTCTTTGTAAGCTTTGGGAGCTTCGATAGTCCGTGGCAGATTAAAACAGTGTACAGTACCATAGGTCGCCCTCCGTAACCACTCATATGTGAGACACAGACTCACTGGCTGAGCTGCCGAGACACGACTCACGGCCCGCCCTTCACAGCTTTAATTCCGCCAGTACCTATCTCACATTTTTCTCATGCTCAGCCGCCTCATACCAGCCGTGGAACTCATTCTCTCATACCGCAACAGGCTGTTCTCTCTTCTGGAAAAAGTCCTCAATCTACTCTACTGGCCATTCAAATTGCTACACCAAGAAGAAATGCAGATGGTAAACGGGTATTCCATTGAACAAATATATTATACTAGAACTAACATATGATTACATTTTCACGCAATTTGGGTGCATAGATCATGAGAAATCAGTACCCAGAACAACCACCTCTGGCCGTAATAACGGTCTTGATACGCCTGGGCATTGAGTCAAACAGAGCTTGGATGGCGTGTACAGGTACAGCTGCCCATGCAGCTTCAACAAGATACCACAGTTCATCAAAAGTAGTGACTGGCGTATTGTGACGAGCCACTTGCTCGACAACCATTGACCAGACGTTTTCAGTTTGTGAGAGATCTGGAGAATGTGCTGGCCAGGGCAGCAGTCGAACATTTTCTGTATCCAGAAAGGCCCGTACAGGACCTGCAACATGCGGTCGTGCATTATCCTGCTGAAATGTAGGGTTTCGCAGGGATCCAATGAAGGGTAGAGCCACAGGTCGTAATACATCTGAAATCTGACGTCCACTGTTCAAAGTGCCGTCAGTGCGAAGAAGATGTGACCGAGACGTGTAACCAATGGCACTATACCATCACGCCGGGTGATACGCCAGTATGGCAATGACGAATACACGCTTTCAATGTGCGTTCACCGCGATGTCGCCAAACACGGATGCTACCATCATGATTCTGTAAACAGAACCTGGGTTCATCCGAAAAAATGACGTTTTGCCATTCGTGCACCCAGGTTCGTCGTTGAGTACACCATCGCAGGCGCTGCTGTCTGTGATGCAGCGTCAAGGGTAACCGCAGCCATTGTCTCCGAGCTGATAGTCCATGCTGTTGCAAACGTCGTCGAATTGTTCGTGCAGATGGTTGTTGTCTTGCAAACGTCCCCATCTGTTGACTCAGGGATTGAGACGTGGCTGCACGATCCGTTACAGCCATGAGGATAAGATGCCTGTCATCGCGACTGCTAGTGATACGAGGCCGTTGGGATCCAACACGGGGTTTTGTATTACCCTCCAGAACCCCCGATTCCATATTCTGCTAACAGTCATTAGATCTCGACCAACGCGAGCAGCAATGTCGCTATACGATAAACCCCAATCGAGATAGGCTACAATCCGACCTTTATCAAAGTCGGAAACGTGATGGTACGCATTTCTCCTCCTTACACGAGGCATCACAACAACGCTTCACCAGGCAATGCCGGTCAACTGCTGTTTGTGTATGAGAAATCGGTTGGAAACTTTCCTCGTGTTATCACGTTGTAGGTGTCGCCACCGGAGCCAACCTTGTGTGAATGCTGTGAAAAGCTACTCACTTGCATATCACAGCATCTTCTTCCTGTCGGTTAAATTTCGCATCTGTAGCACGTCATCTTCGTGGTGTAGCAATTTTAATGGACAGTAGTGTAGCATGACACATCGAAGACGGCCTCCAAGGCGGCTTCTAATGGCTGCATGCGACACCATCAGTCTCCAACTCCTGATGCAGAAGGTGCAGGCTACAACTAAAGACATTAATCTTACAAACATCATCAGAAACCTGCTCCACAATCGGAGGTCCTAGTCGGGTTTAAGGGAAAACGAATCAGGGGGAGAAACCACAGGATGATGATGATGATGATGATGTTTGGTTTGTGGGGCACTCAACTGCGCGGTTATCGGCGCCCGTACAATTTGCCAACCTTTGCTCAGTCCAATGTCGCCACTTTCATGAATGATGATGAAATGATGACGACAACACAAACACCCAGTCATCTCGAGGCAGGGAGAAACCAGAGGAAGGAATTGCCTGCCACTGGGAAGTGAGTCGCTACCTCTTCTCTTCGACATCTGCACCAATGATCAACGCCTCCCTGTAGGCACAAATAGCTATATGTACGCAGATGACAGGGTAATTACAGCACAAGGAAAAACATTCAGAGAGGTGAAACAACGTCTAAGGAAGGACCTTGTGGAGTTAGATCTGTATTACTGGATTCATCAATTGAAGCAAAGTCCAATGAAAACACAAGGATGTGCCTTCCACCTTCGGAAGGAGCTGGCAGACAGAAAATTACAGATCATATGGAAAGGGGTATATTAGGTCATTGCCGCAACACCAAATACCTGGCCGGCCGCTGTGGCCGAGCGGTTCTAGGAGCTTCAGTCCGAAACAGCGCGACTACTACGGTTGCAGGTTGGAATCCTGCCTCCGGCATGGATGTGTGTGATGTCCTTAGGTTAGTTAGGTTTAAGTAGTTCTAAGTCTAGGGGACTGATAACCTCAGATGTTAAGTCCCATAGTGCTTAGTGCCATTTGAACCATTTGAACCAAATACCTGGAGGGCTCTAGCATACAAACAGCACTGCCTTAACACCACACTAAACGTTAGCGGAAGAAATAACATCATTTGCCCGCAGATAAGCTCTAAATGGGGAGCCAAACGCGGGGCCTCAAAACCTCAGCACGCAGTCTCTGTCACTCTGCCGGAGAGTATGCGTGCCCGATTTGGTACAAATCATCAACGCAAAGCAGGCTGACGTGGTCCTCAGCGAGACAATCAGAATAATCACCAGATGTCTGAAGCCTGCACCTCTGGACAAAGTCTACCACCCAGGTTGCAACACCCCTCGAGTCATCTGTAAAGAGGCATCTGCGTTTAAAGAACGATTTAAATCAGCGGAACCGGAATGCCACCTCGTTTGCGGTTTCCAACTGACTCACCAGCAATTAAAATTTCCTGAGATCGACTGAAAATTATGAAGAACCTAAAACCAGAATGGTCTTTGGTAGAAGACCTCAAATCAACAGTGGATGGAGCCGAAAGAGAAGCTAACACCAGGATGGGGCACTTGGGAGACACTAAACGGACCGCCTACGGGCACCGCAAGATGGAGAGATACTCTTAATAAATGGGGCATCCCCGTAGATTCTAACATCTGCAAATGCAGAGTACTACAAACCACACCTCATTAGTACATCTGTCCACTGCGCCCCGCAAAATGCAGTGTATATAACCTTACAGCAGCAGAGCTAAATGCAGTTGAGGTCGCCAGTTTATGGGCAAGAAATGATTAACTCCAACTTCAAACCACGTTATGTATTTCCTATTTTGGTATTTGATGTACTGTAATCTTTACATCGTTTTATATCTACAATTCTATATTTTATGTGTGAATGTCCAACACATTATAATACGTAACTTGGTGACGCTTATGATATCAATAAATAATATAAAAAACAAACACCGTCCGAACAGGCCTTCAAGGTCAAACGGTATCGACCGCCCACCGTGTCATCCTCAGACCTTAGGCGTCACCGGATGTGGAGCCGGCCGAAGTGGCCGTGCAGTTAAAGGCGCTGCAGTCTGGAACCGCAAGACCGCTACGGTCGCAGGTTCGAATCCTGCCTCGGGCATGGATGTTTGTGATGTCCTTAGGTTAGTTAGGTTTAACTAGTTCTAAGTTCTAGGGGACTAATGACCTCAGCAGTTGAGTCCCATAGTGCTCAGAGCCATTTTGAACCGGATGTGGATACGGAGGGGCATATGGTCAACACACCACTCACCCGGCCGTTATCAGTTTTCATAACCGGTGCCGCTACTTCTCAGTCAAGTACCTCCTCAGTTTACCTCACAAGGGCTGAGTGCAGCTCGCTTGTCAACAGCACTCGGCAGAGCGGACACTGACCCATCGAAGTGCTATCCAAGCCCGACAGCGCTAATCGTCGCTGATCTGACGGAAACCGGTGTTACCACTGCAACAAGGCCGTTGGCTGTAAATAGTATAGTGCACCTAATAAACTCAATAGGGCAACAGTTCTTCATATAAAGTTACAAGGTAACAGTTAGTGCAGGGGCCTGTATTCAGCTCATAACGTGGTGGTATCTGCGACAGCTGCAACTTATGAACGTATTCAAAAATGTTCAAATGTGTGTTAAATCTTATGGGGCTTAACTGCTAATGTCATGAGTCCCTAAGCTTACACACTATTTAACCTAAATTATCCTAAGGACAAACACACACACCCATGCCCGAGGGAGGCCTCGAACCTCCGACGGGACCAGCGCTGTAGAATTACTCCTACGTTTTTCCTTATGTGCACCAATTAGGACCGAGGCACCAGTTATGGCCATCTTAAAGACAATTCGAGATGGAATATATGTTTACAATACGAAAATAAAATTTGCAAATTATTTCAAAAATCATATCTATTGTTACAAAGTCTGCTCGGCTAATCCCGCGCGGCTATGAACGTATTTATTCTAAGATATCTGTGCTGTATGTGCATTGAAACATCTCTGAGACTCGTTTACCTTGTAGTTACTTTGCACTCATTTTCATTCAGTATAAGTCAGTAAAAGCACGTGGTGCCTCTCGATAATTTAAGACGTTACCCAACAAACGTGATTCATGTGCGATATAGAATGTCAATCGTTAGCAAAAATGTTGAAAACAATGTTCCAAGCGCACGTGGCATCTTAGTTCGAGTTTATAGCGGAAATGTCACTGCCGCAATTTTGGAACTGTTAATTTAAGTTTATCCGGTGGGTAACACACCGGTAAACTAATGTACCATTTGTTCTCTAAAGTCATGCAAGCCATTTGGCGATTAATGTGTATTAAAAATGATCGATCTTGATCTCACACGGTGTTTTATTTCATTATTGGTGACCGGGTTCAGTCTTAGCGTATCATATTTAGACCAGTGGATGACAGCGAAATTTTATGACCTTTCTAGGAGGGAGGGGAGGAATTACACAGTTATCAACCTTACACAGAAATCATTACACAATAAAGTTGCAAAAGTAGAATACAAAATTAATACCTGTTGTTGTCCCGCGTAGATGATTAAGAGAACTGCTGTTTATGCCGAGAAACACCAGTCGTTAATTGCTGAGTAGCGTGCGAATGTTAAAAGTTACAAAGGCGGAGCTCTACTGACTAGCCACCACACGTGTTTCACCAATGGATATCATTCTGGAAACATCCCACAGGCTGTGGCTAAGCCATGCCTCCGCAATATCCTTTCTTCCAGGAGTGCTAGTTCTGCATGATTCGCAGGAGAGCTTCAGTGAAGTTTGGAAAGTAGGAGACGAGGTACTGGCGGAAGTACACCTGTGAGGACGGGGCGTGAGTCGTGCTTGGGTAGCTCAGATGGTAGAGCACTTGCCCGCGAAAGGCAAAGGTTCCGAGTTCGAGTCTCGGTCTGGCGCACAGTTTTAATCTGCCAGGAATTTTCAATGGGTATAAAGTTTGTACTTTACTTTTTTTAACTTTATTGTGTATTAATTGTTGTATAAGGCGAATATTTGTGTAATTCATGACTTCCATCATAGAAATTTTATAAAATTTCCATGTCACCCACTGATCTGAAGATGGTCTACTAAGACTATGGCCGATAAACAATAATGAAATGAGAAACACTGTGAGGTCAAGACTTATCGTTCTCATTACACATTAATGGTCTAATGGCTTGCATGTTTTCATAAAAGCATCATTTTTATTAAAATAATATATAGATCGCTGCTGTTTCCAACATGTTTTCAAGAATTATTCCTTAAGGTATGTAAATTCTAAAAGTGAAACGCCGCTTTTTCATTAAAGTTAGCCGAAACCAAATTGTAGCTGGCTGAACTTGTATGTTGTAACAGTCACGGTCCTCAAAATTAATTATTTCATTATTCGACAAAATAATAACACCCTGGATGAAGTGATAAGTCGCGTGCTACTCATAATGTTATAGAGCTGACTTTGTTCCACATTCGTACATTTTTCTCACAAAGTTTCTCACTTTTGTGCTTCATTCACCTTCAAGATCAATGTAGACCTACACGTATGCTCCTCGTGCCACCACACTCTGAACGGTAGAGGATTATTCGTACCAATATCAGCCATTTTCTGTCCTACTTCGTCCATGTATGGAGCTCGGAAAAACTGACTGTCTGTATGAATTGGTACGCCCTCTATCTTACTGTATTCCAGTTGTCTGTAAGCGCGATGTACTACGAGGCAGCAGCAGCCTTGCAAAGGCTCCCTCGAATATCAGTTCTCTCAATTTACCCACTATGGTGTCACGAGAACACCGTCGCCAATGCTTCCAAAGATATCATGAGAATCTCTATCAGCTTTTCGTGTTGCCTGTATTGACGAGTTACGATTTTAGCATAGCGCCGTACCTACTTTAACCCAAACATTATGGAAATTTTCTAGAACTAGTGAGCCTAAGTTGCGCATACGACTGCCTTTACAGACGCACAGCACTTACCCAGAACCTGCCGACAAATCTAAGTCTTGCACTGAGGATTTCACACGGTACACCCGTTACATATTGCTTCACAGTATTAAGACTACAACTATAAGCAGCGTGACATGTTCCCGAATTTTGCCACTGATCTTGTAGGCAGGTGCTATTGGCCTTCTTCTTTTGTCTTTGACTTGTACTTTTACACATAATAGAGGAATGCTTTTCACAACATAAAGCAGAAATACTGTCCAAGTAGTTCTGCGTATCCTTACGATCACCCAGCGACGAAACCCTTCTGTGCAGAACAGCATCGTCAGAGAATATGAGAGTGCTTCTGCACCTATCTAATAAATAGTTTATGCGTACTGAGAACGTTAGAAGGCCCGTTACGTTTACATGGGGCAGACCTCATTTTAATTACGTTTATGTTGAACATTCACTATCCATTATGCCTTACTGTATTCTGTTAATAAAAGACCTGCTTCGAACAGTCTCGAAGGATGTACATTGCACTGTCATTGTTCAACCATTAGAAGGCTATACGTGATTTTCATATACGCACTCCCAGTAAATCTTTGTAGTGGGTGCTAATTTTATTGCCTGACAGCAGTTATCACAGTATGAAAAACTAAGAGGGCTTATACATAAAAATTCAGTCAACCATCAAATTTTAAACGATAAATATAATTTACACAATCCTTTTTATCTGTACCAGAACCCATATTACTGTATGCTACAGGCAATGCATGACACACAGTTCCATATCTCAACAAACTGCGGTAATGTTCAAGTATTTCTTTGGGATTATTAGTTGCACACCAGTGATGAGTAGATCCAGCCAAAATCATGACTGTGTCATATTCATCGCGCAACCTATTGACAAGTTCTGTGTTTCGTGTCTCACCTTGATTATAAAGTGCTATTGGCTACGCGGAGTGTTAATTGAGGGAAGTACTTTACGATAACGAAATTTTACCAGAGTAGCGGACTTGGTGTCTTTCATGAGTGATCATATGTTGTTTCTTTACAACTTTGAGTTCCATCTATTATAGCTTCTTTCCATCGCTTTCAGCGATCTTCACCACTATAATTCCAAAGTGGCCTGATAACTTTTTTCTCGAACCAATACGTTTAGTAGAATCACGGGGAGACAAACCTGCGTTTTATGGTTAATAATTCCTTTTACCAATGAGAGCTCGAGCCTATTAACACAATGAACACCGATCTCAACAATGACAATTTCTTGTAACGAAATTTACTGGATTTAACGAATTTTGCTTCCGTGGGTTTGTCCTATGTCCTTTATTCATTCATAGTCTGCAGTCTAATAGCATGCCACTAGTTACCTCTGTGCAGACTGAATCTACCCACGCATGATAATACTTCCCTTGAACAGATATTATCGGAACAATGAAATACTAAGCCGCATGTTAGATTTGCCCCACCACCCTTCGCGCGATGCATTGTGTGTCTAGTGCTATCTTTTCATCGACTTCAAACATCTTATCCCACGTTTCTCCCGAGAAGTATTGTTGCTGATCCATTTAATCACTTTCAAAAATCTTTCTTCCGTGTCCATAAGGGACCATACTGAACTAAGATTTATCACTGATGAAAATATCGTTGCTTTCTGCTGGACTGAATCTTTTTGTAACAAATAGTGGTTTTATGGCAGCTAATCTCGAGTATGACTCACCCCCTGTAAGGCACCGATATTGAAAATTCATCCGAGATAGTCATTTATATCCGATATGAGTAACGAATCCCAATAGAAACGCTAGTACGTTATGCTTGTGCTGGATCAAAAGCGTTTCTCTTCTGTACTTTTGTTATGAATATCAAGTATACTAGGGCTTACTGTTATATTTTACAACGAATTTAGTACGATAGTTGCACATAAAAAAAGGGAAGAAAAGAGAGAGAGAGAGAATGGAATGATGAAGGAAAAGATTACCTAGGAAATGACGTAGCACAGAGGAAGGCCAGTCAGCATTCTCTTAGTTACTTATAAACAAGTAACAGCAAGTAAGGATCATGGAAAAGAAGCGTGCTTCTTGTAGAAGCACAGTCGACGATTTGACGTAACAAAGAATAAACAAATGAATCTCGCCGACGCTCATAATTAAAAAACTCTAATCGTGTACATTCGTCGTTTTTGCATCTGAGCAACGATAAGTGAGAAGTTACTTCGTATGATTATCCATTATCACTCATTATTTGCAGACTTTTGGGCAATTTGGAAGACAAAATCAAACTGTTACTGAGCTGGGTAGCGCAGTAGTTAACACGCAGGACTCGCATTCAGGAGGACGACGATTCAAACCCTCCTCCGGCTATCCTGATATAGATTTTCCTTGATTTCCCTAAATCTTTAAAGCAAACGCTGGGATGATTCCTGCTAAAGGGCACGGCCACTTTCCTTCCACATCCTTCCTTGATCCGAGCTTGTGCTGCGTCTCTAATGGCCTCGTTGTCGACGGGAAGTTAAACACTAATCTCCTCCTCCTCCTCTGCCTGTTCACCTAAAAGCACTATTTGCAATATACCTTGTGAAAAAGGAAAAAAAACGAGCTGTATTTTAAGTTAATGACTTTCCCTAAGTTAATCAGGCTGTCTGATAAAAGTGTGTTTCGCTCAGGGAACTCTTATTCTAAGGCCTGCAACATATAGAGCTTTGTAGCAGTGCTCTTGTGGCATCATGTACCGACGCCATACGGATGTTGCGAGGTTGATGCGGATCCATCTGACTCCTATAGAGGGCGTGAGGGATTTGGCGGAACCTATGGTGCACGCCCGCTGAGCCACACCTCCAGTGACTGCGCACTATGAGATCCCTCTGCCGGCACAATATAGGATGGCCAGTGGTAGCCTCTCAGCCCTCGCACTCTCGGAACTACTTTGCCATGTGATACATGGCAGATGCCGTCTAGCCACGGTTCCAACACATTAGTTTGTGCTTAGAACAGTGAGACTCTTCACTGCTGACAATGATGACCTGGACTGTGTTTCTTGATGAATTATTTATAATGAGTATTCATTTACTTGGAGAATACAAGTTCAGTAAATCCTCTGTTTATTGTTGAGCCATGGGTGGCTCGTGTTCCCGCCATCATGTATTTAACACCCTGATTTTAACGTACTTTCACCTCATTACGTTAATTTAAATTACTACTGTCACTGAGTTGCTGTCATCCCTGACCGTGACCGGCAGCGCGTATCGATATATCCCCTCTCGTATCTTTGCTCGACTGCTTTTACTTCCCGGTCTTTGTCTGTCGTAAGCCAGTTCGGCTAAGAGTTCGAGTCGCGAGTTCGTGTCTGCCAGTCAGTTGGAACGTGCCTGGAGCGCAGTCCGGACCTGTCAATCGGGGAGTTGCAACCCGGCACTAGTGCAGTCGGGTTGGAGCAGCAGTGAGCTCTGCGTAGACATGGTTCACCCGACCATTGCCGCCACGCATCACTTGAGCCGGGCCACGGTCTTGGTTGATCGTCGGCCGGTCGTCCTACCGGACGACGCGTTTTGGCCCGCCGATCGTTCATGAGTCCGCTGTGCGTGTGCGTGCATCGACTCCCGATTTCTCTTCGTGCGTGCTTAGTTACTGTTGTATTTATCCAGGTCTTCGTGCAAGTGTTTGTCAGGTTGTGTGTGCACTTGGCGTTAGTTCCACTGACGACGATTTTAGATGTTGTCGGCATTCTGAGGTGAGTCGGTCGGTTGTTGCGGACGAGGTAAGTTATCTCCGCACGGTGCAGTCGGCTGGGTCCTTTGGCAGCCCCTGCGCAGTGTCGGCCAAGCCACGTCCATTCATGTTGTGGTGGTTCGTTTCGGTGGGTTGCTGTTGCGGAGGTTTTCCTGTGAGTAACACCGAGTGTTTAAACTGCTGAAATTTAGCCGCCGTGCGGTGAAATTAGCTATTTTGATCGACTACAATTTGAGTGCACCAATGGAATTTTCCGTCTTCTGGCCGTTAGTGTTCTGGTTTCCTGCCCTAGCCACTAACGTAATTTCAGGCAGCGTCCTTTCCTCACCTGTTGTCGCTGTACAACATGGTGTGTAATTTTGACAGCTAATACATACTCCATTGTGGATTATCACGTCTGGAACCTTTCCGGTTTGAGTTCTCATGTACCGATTGACAGGTAGCAAGTCGTTGTGTCGGTCGGTCCGTGGCTGTCCCCTGATTGGGTTCCGACGGATCAAGCATATTTGGGCTCACCACTTGTCTCGCCTAAGTGAACGATGACAGACCGGCCTCCCTGGAGGCTTCTGAGTACCACCGGTGTTAAATTATCTGTTGTCAGCTACTTTAAATTTAAGGCTTGTGGTTATTTTTTTTAAATATTGTTAAAAAAAATTTTGTCTTAGAAATTTATCTTTCAAGCTTAAAAATTGTAGCCTTCTGCCTTTAAAAGATTATGGTAATATATTTTAAAATTTTGAAACTTAATTGTGGCCTTCAGCCATTGGTATCGCACCTTGCATATTTATGCTCTATATGCTTAGCCTTAAGGATTTCCACGTAGCCTGATACGTTTTTTTATTTTATTTGATTTGCCTCTTTAATTGCATTTTAATCTTGTTGATTTTTAAGATTTCTTGTTGTTAAAGATTCTGGGCTTCCGCCTTTAAAAGTCTATGGTAATATATTCTAAAATTTTGAAATTTCATTGTGGCCCTCAGCCATCTGTATTGCACTTTGCATATGATTGCTGTTTTTTAAAATTTATTATATTGCTATCTTCAAAAAATGGGTCAAATGGCTCTGAGCACTATGGAACTCAACATCTGAGGTCATTAGTCCCCTAGAACTTAGAACTTCTTAAACCTAAGTAACCTAAAGACATCACACACATCCATGCGAGAGGCAGGATTCAAAATTGCGACCGTGGCGGTCGCACGGTTCCAGACTGAAGCACCTATAACTGCTCGGCCACCACGGCCGGCTATTGCTATCTTAATTGGATTTTTATCTTGTTGATTTGTTAAGATTTCTTGTTTAGAGTCCTTCAGCCGTGAAAGAGTTGCACCCGGTAAATGTCCGGCTATGTGCCGCTTTGTTTGTAAAGGTTATTAAATTACAATAAATAACAATTAGAAGGAGAAACTGACCTCAACCTTTGGCCCTTTACACAATCCTCTTACCTGTTCTGTCCAGTGGGTTTAGCGGGCGTATCAGTTGTATTAACTTTCTCGCCAATCTTTTCTGCTCCTATCCTTTCCTATAACGACAGTTGCCGCACCACTCTGTAACCCACCTCTCGTTACCGTTGTGTACGATGTCGTACTCAGCAGTTCTGTAATGCTGTTTGTCCGCTCTTTTCCTCGTTTTATAAACATGAAAGACTCGCGCTCTATGACGGCAACGTGCAAATTTTCGCTGCGATGATCTGTCTTTAAAAAGTGGCGTTTCGGAATTATACTCTTGTATTCAGGTGCCCATGTGTTATTAACACATTTTTCTGTCAGAAAGACACTTTCTTGAAACGCACTCTGCTTCTCAGCGTCAGAGGGGTGTTTCTCGGAACGAGGTTCTTGAGTCACGTCTGGCCAGCGACGATGACGACGACGCCGACGCCGACGCCGACGCCGTTGTCACGTCCTCACGCCTTCGCCCGCGCCGCCTTTGTTTACAGCGCAATTCGGGGCGGCCGTAACGGCAAGGTGGTCCCCGGCCGCAGGCTGCCCGCCGCGCGTTAATATGCCGACGGCGACGCCGGCTGTATCGGTCGGTTGTTTACGCGCGCCTGCAAGTGTGTATAATGTCTTGCGCAAATGCGGTGGCGGCGCGCGAGATGGCACCGTGTATCAGCCAGCGCTCCCCGTTCCGCGACAATCTCACTGGGGAGGCCGAAATGTCAGCGTTGGCCAGCCTGCATAATGCCACTTGCGATGCCGCGACGTGCTTAGCTTGCGGCTGGTGAACGTTTGCTTCCATGAAGAGCGTGGATTCTCCATCACAGATCGTGTGAGATCAAATGTACCTTGCACAATTAATTATTTGTGTTTTCTTTTTGCAGACATAGTAGACAGGCAACCCGTTGCAAAATGGAAGGTTTATTAAAACCTCTTTTACGATGTTTTCAGCGATTATAATAACGTCCTCTTCAGAAGGGAATATTGACAACTGGATTACATGTTGTGGTTCAAAATGGTTGAAACGGCTCTAAGCACTATGGGACTTAACATTTGAGGTCATCAGTCCCCTAGACTTAGAACTACTTAAACCTAACAAACCTAAGGACATCACACACATCCATGCCCGAGGCAGGATTCGAATCAGCGACCGTTGCGGTCGCGCGGTTTCAGACTGTAGCGCCTAGAACCGCTCGGCCACCTCGGCCGGCTTACTTCTGAAGAAGACATTTTTATAAACGTTGAAACCATGGTAAAGTGGTTTTATTAAACCTTCTATTTTGCAACTGATTGGCTGTTTACTATTGCTACAAGAAGATCTTATCCTACAGTTGCTGCTCCAGCCATGTAAAAACATTAATATTTTTGTTGCATTTTTGTTTTATTAACCCTTTGACTGCTACAGATATGCTTTCTGCATTCCGTGCTGAGTGCAGCTATATTGCCACTGTACTCCCATGACATACTTACTACCCAATTTTGAGGAAGCTATTTCGTGAAAAAATAGAGTTTTCCATATCATACTATCCAATATCTTCATTCGATAAAGGATTGATAATGATGTTTGGTTTGTGGGGCGCTCAACTGCGCGGTCATCAGCGCCCGTACGAAGGCCCAATTTTATTCAAACTACATTTTTTTACGCACGAATAACGATGATGATATGATGAGGACAACACAAACACCCATTCCCCGGGCAGAGAAAATCACCTACCTGGCCGGAATTGAACCTAGGACCCTGTGATCCATAGGCAGCAACACTGGCCACTTTTTTCTTTGTTGATCTCGTTTTGTTCAATACTGTTGGTTGTATTTCTTCGGGGCGGACATCCCATGACATCTGTTCAGGTTCTTTGTTGATTCGTTCACTCCGTTTTTTATTTCAGAAGGTAGCTAACCCTCTGACCGAACATGCTGAGCTACCGTTCCGGTTTACCACCAGACCCCGAACTGCAGACTCGATAAGGGAGTGATTTTTTTAAATTATTTGTAATATTTACTGTGCTGCAACAAATTAAATAAATCATTGTACAAAATTTTAAAGAGTTTGCAGAGGTATAAACGCATTTTGTAAACTTTTCATATGGTTGGTATTAGCTCATTCATTGCTGCGTATGAAGTGTAGATAAGATATTGAAATTTCATTTAAAACTAAGAGCAGGACGGTATCTCATTTCATTATGAAATTGTTGATTTTTTTTATCCGACAAATGGTAACATATGGTGAGCCCAGTTCCATCTCTGTGCGCCGGGAGTCATGTTGGCATAACAACCGTCAAATTTCATAAACAGTTCAAGATATGGAAACGAGATTTTTTGCTAATGATAGCAAACAAAGAGGCACATATGTTGTATGATAAATACTGGTAACTATTTTATTCACCGAGATATGGAAGTGACTCACCTGCAGCTGTGAGAGGGTCAGTGGAACAGGATGCATAAACATGTCGATAGCGTGTATGGAAAACGTAGAGGCAACATTTAAACACGTCCTCAGCACCTGGTGAACAGCGGAGCGTAATACCGTAATTAGACATGACTGTCTTAAGAAATGTGACTAAATGTTTTTTTCAAATTTATTTGACCTCAGTACAGTAGTTAACCCATAGTAACAATAAATTACAGAAAGTCCAGATGACTAGTTTCTGTGACGCTCCGTCACCATTATCAAATGTAACAAGTATGAAATAACTCTGCTATTAATTATAAGAACCTGAAATATAAGTAACATCTAACGACAACACCTTCTCATTGTAAGGTGTCAGGCAAATCCAACACCTTCCATGAAAACCCTGACATGATAAGCAATTCCAGCAGTATGTCACATAGCTCCGAATAAATCGTGACATTAAATTAACCAAAGTAATACGAGTAACGAGTGAGCAAATTGAATACCATAGACTAACACAAGTATGCCTAACTGCATATCATACCTTACCACCGTGAGACAGACGCAGTTCAGAGGGGAGAAACGAGAACAGAAGCCGAAAGCGGAACCGTGTTAAGCTAGAAGGCCCTACGATAAGGGACGGACACCCACTTTGCCAGCCAACCGCCAGGACTACCCCCCAGCCCATGGTAAAAGATTGAGCCCTCCAGAAGAACAATGTAGATCTTACAATAACACTAAAAGGGCCACACTAGCTGCAAGTTTTAGCGTGAGACTTTTTCGCGTCTCTGTTATGTTGCAAACTTTAAAAACATTGCCCCACCACGAAAAGTATAACGTTTCTCATTGAATAGACAGAATTTTTGTAGGCGGAGCTTAAGGTTAACATTGAGACCCTGATTGGTCAGATGAAAACACAGCCAGATATTTTTTTTAAACCAACTTCGGTAAATTGCAGTAAGGAGAGAGTTGCTTCCGAGACGACGAGCTGTATGGAGCTGCGCCGCCCGCCGCCCCCTGACATTGCCTAACCAACGACAAGGTTATGAACGGACGCGATGCCGCATAACAGCGCATAAAGCTTCACTCAGAACTGCAGAAGGTCTCATCTATTACACCCCTTTTTGCGTAATACTAGTGTCGATCGTCAATTAAAGCTCATGGTATTCACATTTGCTACGTAAGTTAAAATCTGAAACGCGATGATTTTTCTGTTATGTAATTATTGAGAAGCCACATCAGCCACTGTAATTTACGACAAGTTAGATAAGTAATTAAAGATAATTGAGGGTCACTGTAGACCATTTTGATAGTTTTCTCTTTTGTGAAACTTAATTTAAACCTAGATTATAGATGTGATATGGCATAGGTCATCCTTCGATCCATTGTAGAACTTGGAAACCCACTCAGGGAATATTCGTTCACATTTTTGTTGAACGCAGTTGATTTTTATCACCCTGTATTAAAATATTTCCTTTTATCAATAGTGCAATTTATAAACAATGTTTTGTGAGTAGAATAAAATTTCCAATGGTAAACTTAACCGCTTTTTCGACGTTATTTTACCAGCTAACTAAAAACAGGAAAGCCTTGAACCCCTTCCACTAAATTTAGTTAGTATTAAGATTCTTTTACAGGGAGTGCAGTGGAGCTGACGATGAAATCATTAAGTATTTGGTTATATCATCGCTAGTCTCACTGAACTCTTCTGAACTCTACATGTCATGTGTGGTCTCGTGTCTCCTTACCAGCAACAGTTCCCAGGTTCAAACTGTTCAATTCCCTAAAAAACACGCTGAGAGCGTCGTTGCGCGAAAGTGGTAGGGAGACACGACTTGGAACAAACACCATGCAGAATGTTAGATCATATAATAGGAAACAATACTGTGAATTTACCATGTTAAATTGAACCCCATTATACAGTAATGGTAAAGAAGCAACATCACTGAAACTGACGGCGGTGAAGGCTTTATCTGTACAGAACACTAAAATCTTAACGTCGTATGTGCTGTCCAGCTATTGCATAACGAACCTGACAAGTGAAAATTTTCTTTTTAATCTTAGCAATTCTGGTGTTATTCTGAAACATATATCACTCAAGTATAAGGTACAGACGTATCAGAAGGCACCTTGATGAAGTTAATGAAATAACAACATCCATGCATGAATACTGTATACTGTTATTTGTATATATTGTCTCTAACTAACTGGTCTAATCAGAGACAAAAACCTCCACATCTCAACGTCTTAAAGATGAAAATACAAAGCTCGTAATATTGAACACAGCACTCAATAGCGCTACGTCCAAAAACCAACTGTTTGCTTGGACGACACACGTACAGCCGAGGCCAACAAATAATTGATCAACACGATGGACACAGCACTCAGTAGCACTGTGTCCAAGAAGCAACTGTTTGCTTGGACGACACATACACAACCGAGGTCACGATATGAGTCACATGGGAACCTCAGAATTGCTAATATTAATAAGACAATATTTTCACTTGTGAGGTTCGATATGTAAGTATCTGGACAACGCCGATCTTAATGCAACATGTGTGACGTTTAAGATTTTAATGTTCTGTATGGATAAAGGCTTCATAACGATCAGTTTCAATGATGTTGCTTTTTTGACATTACTGCATAATGAGGTTTAATTTGAAATGATAAATTCACAGTATTGTTCCTTATGACAAAAAACCTCGCGGCAGTGGTAACAGCGGTTCCCGTCAGATTAAGCGCTGTCGGGCTGGGCTAGCTCTTGGATGGGTGACCATCCGGTCTGACGAGTGCTGTTGCCAAGCGGGATGAACTCAGCCCTTGTGAGACACACTGAGAAGCTTCTTGATTGAGAAGTAGCGGCTCCGGTCTTGGAAACTGACATACAGCCGGGAGAGCCGTGTGTTGACCACTTGCCCCTCCAAATCCGCAACCAGTGACGCCTGTGGTCTGAGGATAACACGGCGGCCGGTCGTTGTCGTTGGGCCTTCGTGGCCTGTTCGGGACGAGTTTTTAGTTTATTCCACATTTGTTACATTTGATAATGGCGAATGAGCTTCAGCGAAACGAGTCCTGTAATTTACTGCGACTATGAGTTCACTACTGTACTGAAGTGAAATAAACTTGAAAAAAAAAGAAGCATAATTATTTAATTGATCGACAGCATTAAAAAGGTAAATTTTCACTTATTTTATCTGCGCTAATGAAAAAAATTTTTAGTTAAGAAAAAGCTATTTGCATCAATAATGAATAGCCTTGGCAAAGTAAAACTGTCCTGCAAAATATTTACAGTAAGACTGATTCGGAATAGACTCTTGTTAATGAACATCACAGAAGCTGCTGGAAAAGTCTGCTACAGTTAATCGTCGATACAGGGCCGAGCTCGATTTATCATACTGTTGAGACATGCGTAGGCGATCTGACTGAGGCTTAACAGCAAGAGTGTTTTCAGTTTTCTGCTCTAGTTCTTCCAGTGTTTAAGGATTATTTCAATAACGCTTGACCCTCCAATTTGCCGCAAAGGTAGAAAATAGCAGAAAGAGAGATCAGGCGATCGGGGTGCAGTACTTCTGATGATTGCGCTGTTGCTCTGTGTAGCTGGGAATGTCCATACTCTACTGAGACTTAAGTTTCTGGACGTACTGGTTAGCGCTAACAGTTTGATGGAAGAGTAGTGTTGTCTCCGTGTTATGATTGGATGCCAGTCATTGCGCACAAAACACCGATCTTGAGATTATGCTATGGCTGTTCAAAGTAATGATGAGTATTTTCCGATCCACAGTGGCGAATCTTCTGTGAGTACACATACTCTGACAGTATTGGTCCCACTTTACTCACGAGGGAAACTCGCTATCGCATCCCCGTCAGATTCAGTGGTAAGATGTCCTAGTAAATAGCCCGTCATGCACTGAAGACAGATCAAGCATGAAAACTGGAAGAAGGTGTCCTGAACTGCGAAAAAAAAGAAGCAATATATAAACAGTGTTCGATCGGAGACCAAGACAGCAAGATCGAGCGAAACTGTATGGCCCCGGTGTTATGTTTCAAATGGCTCGAAGCACTATGGGACTTAACATCTGAGGTCATCAGTCCCCTAGACTTAGAACTACTTAAACCTAACTAACCTAAGAACATCACACACATCCATGCCCGAGGCAGGATTCGAACCTTTGACCGTAGTAGCAGCGCGGTTCCGGACTGAAGCGCCTAGAACCGCTCGGCCACAGCGCCGGTGTTATGGTTAAGTGGTCTTGGTGTTAGACTACTAAGTACGAGAACCGTGTTCAAATGCTTTTTTATTCCTCAAAATTGTAAGCTGTCCGTCCAGTCATTCACGTGTCTGTTGGCTGTATGAAAATTTATGTCTGCGCCGTGGTGTTACGTCCGTTTGCAACAGCGAGGTGTGGGGTAGGGCCCTACAGACGTACGTATCTCCTGTTTGTTTCACACAGGTACCAGATGTTATGACTTTTGCGTTCCATTTTGGAAGTTTTCAAAATGGTTCAAATGGCTGTGAGCACTATGGGACTATACTTCTGAGGTCATCAGTCCCCTAGAACTTAGAACTAGGTAAACCTAACTAACCTAAGGACATCACACAGATCCATGCCCGAGGCAGTATTCGAACCTGCGACCGTAGCGGTCTCGCGGTTCCAGACTGCAGCGCCAGAACCGCACGGCCACTTCGGCCGGCTTGGAAGTTTTGCCTCTTGAATTTCTTTATTGTAACATAGTTCACACTCGTCTATTTGTGGTTTTCATATCTGTGAGAAGTCTATGCGGCATCTCGCCTGCTCTCACTCTTCAGCAAATTTAGTTGCGACGGTAATATATTCTTACCACATGACTCACATTTTACAACCAACGTATTGTATGACAATTGCCAAAACTACAGAAAGAGAACAAACAGGGCCATGACCGGACAGACAGTTCATAAATTTG
Organism: Schistocerca americana; assembly: GCF_021461395.2. NCBI lineage: Eukaryota > Metazoa > Arthropoda > Insecta > Orthoptera > Acrididae > Schistocerca > Schistocerca americana. The sequence continues at coordinate 244,716,953 of NC_060119.1, read as the reverse complement.
TGAAGAAAAAGAAAAAAAAGAAAGTTAGACACAAGAGTGATTTGAACAGGAATCTCCCACTTTACAGTCCAACACCGTGACCACACAATCACGACGCCATTGTTGTTGCTATCCGCTTTATGTAGAACATCTTGAGCTTTGAGGGTTCACGGTTTATATTTTGTTCAGATGGTTCAAATGGCTCTAAATACTATGGGACTTAACATCTGAGGTCATCGGTCCCCTAGACTTAGAACTACTTAAACCTAACTAACCTAAGGACATCACACACATCCATGCCCGACGCAGGATCCGAACCTGCGACCGTAGCAGCAGCGCGGTTCCGGACTGTAGCGCCTAGAACCACTCGGCCACAGCGGCCGGCTATATTTTGTTTCTTTTTCACATTCCAGTACACCTTCCTCCAGTTTTCAAGCCTGATTTGTGTTCAGTTTTTGACGGGCTATCCAGTGGGCCATTTTACAACTAAATTCGAGGGGGAGGGAGTGGAGGGGGGGGGAGGTACGATGGGGAGTTCCGGAGTTCCCTTGTCAGTAAATTCCGGCGGAACTCAACACTCGAAAGTTTGTCTGGACACTGTAAATCATGCCTCATGCACTACAGTTGATTTGTAAGTACAGAGGTGACCCCTTTCTGATCATGTTTCGCCACGATAATCTCTTAATTCCCACCTGCACAGAGAGATGGCGTTGAGACATAGTCGGACTTTATTCCAGGCTTTCCTTAACTCGAACACATTTTTCGGTGCTCGAACCCTTATCGAATGATTGCCATTTTTATTCAATACAGAGCCCTCATCACGCTATTTGACCACCATGTTATACACTGCAGATTTTGATGGAGGTTTTGTTAAAACACTTCCAATCTTAAACTTTTGCGCACAGTTTTCGCACACGTTTTGCTTCGCTTAACGCTCCACAGTAAACACGACAGTTGGTCCCATTTTGTGTTTAATTCAACCGGTCCCTGAACACGTCTGCTCCTCTCAATCACTGAAGCCTATTAACACGGCAAAGTGCTCTGGACAGAATATGTTGGTGGTGTGGACTTGCGTACATGTGACAGCAAACTATTGGCACATCGCAATCACTATTTCCAGCATTTTCTGTTCATTAATAAGGATCAGTTCCGCGTCAGTCTTATGAATATTTTACGGATCAGTTTATTTTTCGCATCCTGTATTATTCCACAAGTACGAAAAGAAACGAGTGATACGTTATTTCTGCACGACATGAAAATACAGAGCAAGTTTGGTGTAGTTAGAGTAAAACGTCGCTTAGAGAATATCTTAGTATTTAGTGCACAATTGACATTTAACAAATTTCAGTCCAAACTGTTGTTGGTAATGAATGAGAGTAGGAAGAGAATTCTTGGGAACTAGTTGAAATCTTGAAAAGGCAAAACTACAGTGTTCACATCATTGCATGCTGATGTAGTAGTTACATGGGCTTCCGTTTTCCAAAGCGGAGTGGTCTGAGTGAGCTGTCTCTCGCAAAGAGCGAAACATTGAAACAATCAGCAAGTGGCACACACATATCTTTGTGTATACAATCGGAATTTACTTTTTCAATCAAGCGCTGCTGCAACATGTGGTCCGCAGTCTGACTCTAACTGCAGAGGAAGTGCATACTGCCTTCGTCCTGGTGGCCCAAAACGTGAGATTCACTGCTCGCATTGGGTACTATTTAAGTTCGTTAGTTAGTTAGTTACATATTCCATAGATCATTTGATCGATTCTTGTATCGAAATGATGTGGAACGAGTCAGTTTACAGGACATGTATACATATTAATATTAACATTAGCGAACATATTATCACTTTATTCCTACCCTTAAAAATAAGTATTTTTACTGCCTACCAGTTTTAAGTAGAAATTCATCAACAGAACAGAAGGATATTACCCAGGCGAAATGATTTCAAATTAAATTTAAACCTCACTTCGCTACCTGTCAGACATTTTATGGTATGATCAAAAATATTTATTGCTGCATATTGAAGACCTCTCTGAGGCACTGATATCTTTAACAATGAGTAACAAAGGTCATTTTTCCCTCTAGTGTTCTATGTATGTATCTGTGGTGGATTATTTATAACGAATTTCACTAGCGAAAATATGTATTCTGACGGCGCAGTTAAAATGCCTAGCGCCTCGAAGAGATGTTACACGACGTTCATGGGTGAATACCACATATTATTCTTACTGCTGCTGTTGTGTAATCTATACTTTCTATCCACGTGATGAGTTACCCAACAAAATTATTCCGTATAACATTACTGAGCGGAAATATGCGAAACGTGTCAGGACGATGATATATTTATTTCCAAGATTAGATATTATGCGAAGAGGAAAAGTTGCTGAATGTAATTGTTTGAGAAGCTCAGCAATATGCTTCTTCCATTTCAGGTTTTTGTCAGTATGCACGCCCAAAAAGTTGGAGTTTTCTACCCTACTTACTGACTCCTGCGCATGTGTTACATCATTTGTTGGATACGACTCTGTTTGTTGTACAGAACTGAATGTAGAACGTTGTTTCAAATTTATGGAGAGTCCATTTTCAGAGACCCACTTAATAATTGTTTAGGAAATATCGTTTGCTTTCCCTCTAATGGGGTTTACTATAACAGTAGTATCGTCTGCAAAAAGTACCAATTTTGCTTGTTGAATCTTAACTGGAACATCATTTAAAGATGTAAGGAATAGGAGTGGACCTGAAATTGAACTCTGAGGGACCACCATCGTGGTTTTACCCCAGTCAGTAAAATTTTCTACCTTTCTGACATCGTAAGAATTTTCATTCTGTTTGTAAAAGTATTATTCAAATCAGCTGCGTGTAAAGCAATCAATTACATAAAACCTGAGTTTTCCAAACAGAGTATCATAATATCCATGATCGAAAGGTGTTGGAGAAATAAAAAAAATACCGAATGGTGATATATTATTTTTTCAGGCTTGTAGTGTTGATGAGTCACTCTATAAATAGCATTCTCATTCGAACATCCTTTCTGGAATCCAAACTGTGATGTCTCAACTATGATAAATAGTCTAAGCTCCTGAAGAAAACAGTTGATTGGCCACAGCAACACTACATTTTATGTCTAACCGAATTGTCTTTTGCAGCAGTTCTGGAAGGACCACTCTGAGATATCAACTTACCACGCACTGGCGGCTCCTAACTGCCGACTTTATCTTGCAGATGTGCATGTGAGTGTGTTCTAGCTCCTACAGAAACTTGGATATACAGTACACGCCATTTCGGCGATAATTGAAAACTCTTTAATACAGCAAAATACTTTTGTATCATGAGTATCTATTTCTCATTTTTCGGTCGCCCTTGCATCAGACATAATATTCGTATACAAATTTGACCACTTGTTAATTACTGAAGGTTCCGAATAAATTTTAGCCTTACGCTCTCAAGTATCTTTAGTCTAATTAATTCCAAGGTTTTATTACCATCTTTCGAGAATGTTTTCTCAGTAAACCTTCACAGATTGTTATCAGACTAGTGGCTTCACACAAGGAACGCATGGTCTCCTATTCTTCACTACAAAACCATTTCATGTTAATGTAATAGAGGTGTAATGTATACAGTATTGTGACAGACGCAGTTTGATTTTAGAAATAAATTCATTCACTACGCATTATGATTTAGGAGCTACTAAATAGGGAGTCCAGCGACAGATAATCAAGCAAAACAAATTGCACATGTAAAGATTATGTTGAACACAGTTTTATAGCCTACATTGCACAAACTTTTTATTTTAATACAATCTAAGCTCAGCTTACTAGACTGTTTTTTATTACATTAACATTATAGCCAAAGCCGGAAAGGAACCGAAGCAGAAAGTAAATCTAGTGTCCGAAAGTTGTTGTAACTGTACGACATACACTGCAAATATGCTAAATGAGCTATGAGTTATTAAATAGCGTAAAAGAACACTGTTTTTTGCTCTGGTATTTTCGTGAACTACAGTAGAAGTGAATACAAACACAAGAGCTCGATGGCTTGTAACTAGTTTAATTACTCACAACGACAGAATTGTGCAAAAACGAGACTGTACAGAACATTTTATTTTTCCACTGTGCAAATCATATTATCTTTCGTCAAAATAACATTTCTGTTGCAGGTGTAATGTTAATAAAGCCGTTAGTATTAATTCTGCTTTGCTTGTTTGATTTTTGGCATCTTACATAACAGCATGCTGCTTAACATATTTGAATAATGTTATTGTATCAGAAAATCGTGTAATACTCTGAACCCTTGGCAGCAGGCCTACTAAAATACGAGCTTTGTGTTACATGAGATGTACAAAAATGTGTTTTACTGTAATGATAAAAATGATGCACGAAATACCCACTGTTAGTAATAAAACAATCCTGATGCTGTATCCAGTTACATTACCGTTCATCATATACTTCTTATTTCTTTGCAGCAGCATCTCAAAATGCCGTCACGATAGAAATAGATTCAACGTCAACATACGATAGAACACGAATAAATTCTACCTTGGAAGGAGATAAGTGGACAACTTCAGCATCTGCGGCAATACTAAGAACCACTTCCATGTTAATGAAAACTATACGCTCATAAAACAGTCTGTTGACAAGTTTCAGAAGAATACGTCCATCGACAGCAGAGCTGGTAAAGATAATGCCTAGGGGAAACAATTACCACGATCAAAGCATTATTATCCCTTTCACAGTGGAACCGTTCTGAATCTAGTACTGCAAACATTCCATAAGACGGTGGCTAACAATGAAGCAAGTTGACTTCCTTAAGTCTGAGAGAAATACTAAGAATGTAATAGTTTAGTAGTATAAGGATGTCGTCATGTGATAGGTTAAAGATAAATTGTCAGAGCATTATTCAGGTAGTTTCTGTTGAGTTTCTAGTGGAAACTAGAATTGCTGATCTTTGCGTTTAAACTATCTATCACAAGGGAAAAAAATACTGTGTCTCCTGTAATTCTCGTACCAGTTTTCATGTTGGAGAAATTTTTTCCCTCAAGTCTAGGGAACAGAAAGATATCCCCATCAACAAGGCTATATATAGTAAGGTGATTTAGTGCAGAAACCATCATTTATTGTTTTTTATACACGATGACTGGCTATATAAAAATTATACACCAGTTTTTGTACTTATGTTCTCACTAGGATCTATTTCAAGAGATATTTCTAATGGCGCCTCTCGCAAAAAAATTTGAGTACATTACGCTTTACTGTGGGAGGTATTTTACAAGGATGTATCGCAAGCCAGCTACGGAGCAAAAGTCATAGAGAATCATTTGAAAAGATAAATACGAGATACGGCTATAAAATAATGGGATTCTTGCTGTCACGTGGTAAGTATGCATGTCCCAAAGATGAAGGACCAGTACCTGTGAAGCGTGAAGCATTTACAGTCGAATGCAGCATCTCTGATGACTGTAGACAAATCAGTGTGGCCGGACATTCGTTTGTGTGAGAGCTGCGATTTTGTTTTGCCAGAAAAATGATAAGCCTAATAACAGAAAACGAACCATAGTGAAGTTTCACATGAAACTTGGAAAAACTGCTACCGAAATATATCTTTTAATAAAAGAGGTGTACGGCGAATACGGCTTATCACGCGAGTTTTTGAGTTGTATAACCGTTTCCAAGATGGACCAGTAGACGTTGAAAATGACTCACGCCCGAGATGCCCTTCAACATCAAAAACGGATGAAAATATCGAAAAAGTGGGTGATACGATTCGACGTGATCGTTGGCTGAGTATTCGATCGATTACTGAAACTGTGGAAATTGACAAAGAATGTGCAAAGCAAATTTTAAATAATCAGTTTAAAATGAGATAAATGTGTGCAAAACTAGGGCACAAAATTCTCCCTATAGAACAAAAAGAAGCTCTTGAAAATGATTGTACTGACACTTTGGATACCGATGATGATGATGATCATGATGATGATGATTGGTTTGTGGGGCGCCCAGATTCGCGGTTATTAGCGTCCATACAAAGACCAAATCTTTACACAGTACAATCTCGCCACGTTCACGAATTATGATGAAATTATGAGGTCAGCACAAATACCCGGTCCCCGAGCAGAGAAAATACTCAACCCGGCATAGCGTCCGGACCCGGGATCCTGTAACTTTGCATACCATTGAAAAGATCCTAATTTCCTAAAAAGAGTTTTAAAATGTGACGAATCTTGGTTTTTTACGATCCAGAAACTAAGGGGCAATCCATGCACAGGAAGCGCCAACTTCACCAAGAGCGAAAAAAATCTCGAATGAGCAAATCAATATTGAAAGCGATTATGGATGTTTTTTTTTATATTCGTGGAACTGTGTATCTTGACGGGATTCGTGAAGGTTATTAATCCAAATTATTCCCTTGAGGTTCTTGCTCAACTCAGTGAGAAAATAACAATAAAGCGACCCGAATTGTAGAAGAACAAGTCACGGGTCAGCATCAGCACAACCTACCGGCTCATACCGTGTTGTCTGCTAAGAAGTTTCCAGCGAAATACAGCACACCATTGTTAGATCAGCAGCTTTATTCGCCCGAATTAACACAGCATGACTTTTATCTCCGCCCCCAAGATCAAATCTACTTTAACAGGAATAAGGTTTCAGTCGGTGAAGCAGTGAAATAAAAAGCGGCACCCATCATGAGGGAGCTCGAAGAGGAAGACTTCCAGCACTGTTTCCATCAATGGAAAATCCGTGTGGCCGGCCGATATGGTCGAGCGGTTCTAGGCGCTTCAGTCCGGAATCGCGCTGCTGCTACGGTCGCAGGTTCGAAACCTGCCTCGGGCATGAGTGTGTGTGATCTCCTTAGGTTAGTTTGGTTTACGTAGTTCTAAGTCTAGGGGACTGATGACCTCAGATGTTAAGTCCCATAGTGCTTAGAGCCATTTGAACCATGTTTTGAAAATCCGCGTCGAGCGTTGCAGGGATAGAGGAGGAGAGTATATTGAAGGTAACGATAGCTAAATATGTATGTTTTCGAAGTAAAATGTTTGGGAGCAATAGCCTCGTTATTTTATAGATACGTTTTGCGTTTGGTGGATTGTGCCTTGCTCTATCACGATATCTGCAATGTGGAGGATAACAGGAGGAAAAAAATATATATTTAATGTTACTGGACTACACTGCCTTCTAACTCACGTTCGTTGTCTCATAAAACACACTCACACACACACACAAATTGTTTACAACGGGAAGGTAAGGAGAGAGGAAATCCACGCCTAGCTAGCGCTACCTAAAACGAGTTAATAGAAACGTTAACACGCTCCCCGTATTGGTCGCAATTCAAAACTGCGTCCAGAATCTGTTTTGCAGTACTTTATTCCTTAATTATGAATCACAATTACGAAGCGAGCGGCCGTGGTTGTGTGGAGTCGGGCGCGAGCTTTCAATAGCGTACATTATTTCACAGTTAGCGCCTATTACGATTAGGGCAAAGTCGGATTGATAGTGGCAGCCGTAATACTTATTTGTGTTGCGGCCTTTAGCCGCTGATAATTTTTTACCGATATTGCTCCGTAACATATTCGCCAAAATTACTCAGGCGAGCAACATTATTAGCGTGCTTGATGCACGTTCGCAGCAATCCGAATTATGTATTTGCGCCCGTTTTGCGAAGCTAATCTGTATAGTTATTGACAAAAATGAGTAATAAAGTGTTATTAACGTCGATGGTCGCGCGGGGAATTGCGACGCGCAATTTGCGATAGTTTGGCCGCGAACACCTGAGCGGCGAGCGCAGCGGAACGATGCGATGCGACGCGTTGCGGACAAGAGCAGGTGTGGCGGGCGCGCTGCGGGCTGCAAATCTGCCGCGAGGCCGCTCCGCCAGCAACTGCACTGCCCACCTGGGCCTGCTAGTCCGAGGGCCGCGCGGTCCCTGAACGTGGTCCGCGGCCGACCACCAGGGACAGCAGTGGGAGGCGACTCTGGACTTCTGGGATACGTACTGCGGCGCTCGTTTGAGGAGCCGCACCCGTTGTGGGGATTCTTACTGTAATGCCATTGCTAATTTTGGACGCTACTGTTAGAAACAGGGTTATAGCCTATCCCCGGTGTTATTTGAATCTGTAGCTTGAACAAGCGATAAAGGAGACCAAAGAAAAATTTGGAGTAGGAATTAAAATCCAGGGAGAAGAAATAAAAACGTTGAGGTTTGCCGATGACTTTGTACTTCTATCTCAGACAGCAAAGAATTTTGAAGAGCAGTTGAACGGAATGGACAGTGTCTTGAAAGGGAGATACGAGATGAACATCAACAAAAGCAAAACGAGGATAATGGAATGAGACACCTAAAATAGTAGATGAGTTCTGCTATTTGGGCAGCAAAACAACTACACTACTAGGCATTATAATTGCTACACCAAGAAGAAATACAGAAGATAAACGGGCATTCTTTGGACAAATATATTAAATAAAACTGACATGTGTTTGCATTTTCACGCAATTTGGGTGCAGAGATCTTGAGAAATCAGTACCCATAACAACCACCTCCGGCCGTAATAACGGCCTTGATACGCCTGGGCATTGTCAAACAGAACTTGGATGGTGTCTGCAGGTACAGCTGCCCATGCAGCTTCAACACGATACCACAGTTCATCAAGAGTAGTGACTGGCGTATTGTGACGAACCAGTTGCTCGGCCACCATTGACCAGACGTTTTCAGTTGGTGAGAGATCTGGAGTATGTGCTGGCCAGGGCAGCAGTCGAACATTTTCTGTATCCAGAAAGGCCCATACAGGACCTGCAACATGCGGTCGTGCATTATCCTGCTGAAATGTAGGGTTTCGCAGGGATCGAATGAAGGGCAGAGCCACGGGTCGTAACACATCTGAAATGTAACGTGCACTGTTCAAAGCGCCGTCAATGCGAACAAGAGGTGACCGAGACGAGTAACCAATGGCACCCCATACCATCACGCCGGGTGATACGCCAATATGGCGATGAGAATACACGCTTCCAATGGGCGTTCAACGCGATGTCGCCAAACACGGATGCGACCATCATGATGCTGTAAACAGAACCTGGATTCATCTGAAAAAATGACGTTTTGCCATTCGTGCACCCAGGTTCGTCGTTGAGTACATCATCGCTGGCGCTCCTGTCTGTAATGCAGCGTCAAAGGTAACCGCAGCCATGGTCTCCGAGCTGATAGTCCATGCTGTTGCAAATGTCGTCGAACTGTTCGTGCAGATGGTTGTTGTCTTTCAAACGTACCCATCTGTTGACTCAGGGATCGAGACGTGGCTGCACGATCCGTTAGAGCTATGCGGATAAGATGCCTGTCATTTCGACTGCTAGTGATACGAGGCCGTTGGGATCCAGCACGGCGTTCCGTATTAGCCTCCTGAACCCACCGATTCCATATTCTGCTAACAGTCATTGGGTCTCGACCAACGCGAGCAGCAATGTCGCGATACGATAAACCGCAATCGCGATAGGCTACAATCCGACCTTTATCAAAGTCGGGAACGTGATGGTACGCATTTCCCTTCCTTACACGAGGCATCACAACTATCTTTCACCAGGAAACGCCAGTCAACTGCTGTTTGTGTATGAAAAGTCGGTTGGAAACTTTCCTGATGTCATCACGTTGTAGGTATCGCCACCGGCGCCAACCTTGTGTGAATGCTCTGAAAAGCTAATGATTTGCAAATGATAGCATCTTCTTCTTGTTGGTTAAATTTCGCGTCTGTAGCACATCATCTTCGTGGTGTAGCAATTATAATGGCCAGTAGTGTAAGAATGGTCGAAGTAGAGAGGACATAAATTGTAGAATGGCGATGGCAGGGGAAGCGTTTCTGAAGAAGAGAAATTTGCTGACGTCAAGTATAGAGATATGTGTCATGAAGTCTTTTCTTAAAGTATTTGTATGGAGTGTAGCCCTGTATGGATTTCAAACTTCACAGAAGCTCTCCTGCGAGAGTGCTAGTTCTGTAAGGTTCGCAGGAGCATATCTGTGAATTTGGAAAGTAGGAGACGAGGTACTGGCGGAATTAAAGCTGTGAGGACGGGGCGTGAGTCGTGCTTGGGTAGCTCTGTTGGTAGAGCACTTGCCCGAGAAAGACAAAGGTCCCGAGTTCGAATCTCGGTCTGGCACACAGCTTTAATCCGACAGGAAGTTTCATATCAGTGCCTACTCCGCTGTAGAGTGAAAATTTCATTCAAGAGATGAATACATTAAGCAGATTCAGAAGGATGTAGGTTGCAGTACTTACCGGGAGATGAAGAGGCTTGCACAGGATAGATTACCATGGAGAACTGCATCAAACCAGTCTTTGGACTGAAGACCACAACAGACAACTGTTAGAAAAACAACTCTATTGCAGCAGTAAGTGAGGGGAGCAGGCTGCGGGGAGGCGCTGGTATGTGATTCCATAAGGGAGCCTGTGGCCGGCTGCGAGGTCTGACACGTCTTGTGTTCTCGACGCATTATACTTACATTTCGCCCTCTGTACGCAAAGCTCCACGCTGTGTACGCCGGAACGAGGTTGGCTCCGTATTATCTCCCGTATGCTTTGTGTGCCTTACGACTGTAGGACGATGTTACCTTATAATTTGTAGCCCAATGCATTAAATGATGGATGTTTGCTCTGCACATTACATCTTACGTTAATCTGAAGAAGCCCCATAAGGGCATCAGTGCCATTAACGGGCAGTTGCTCATTCTCGAGGTTTTTTCTGCGCCTCGTTGTTATCGTCGAAGTTTCAACTCTGTTTTCACTAGGTGGCAGCAAAATTTGTATCCAAAACTTCTCATTTTTCTTTTACATGTTAACAGATACGCAGCTGGTATAAATTCGTTGAAGCCCGCATCGTGTTGCAAAATATTGTACCAAAGTTCCGGGACGGGCGCTTTTCGTACTTTCCGTGCATCGCAGAACTGCACCGCTCACGGAGTAAGTCGCTTGTTGGTCACAGACAGTCAGTCACAAGTTGACTCTGATCGCGAAGGGAGCTCACCTTTGCTAGAAAAAGGAAGTGCGGGTTTATCTTACCGCAGGGCCAAAAGAGTCAGCCGGAGCTGGCCAGAGGGAATGCTTGTGGCAGAACTCGTTCGGTTTCCACTATGCCTTGAGAGGAGAGGTACTCTCGTCTTGTGCTCCTCCCTAGCGAGCACGCTGCAGTAGCAAGCAATATTACAGACACTTGTCTTGTGTTTAATATGGACGCACTCGACCAGCAACCTTCGGTGTAATGATGACACGTAGCAAGCCGCGAGTACTCCAGTTGAGATCATACGAATGGATTCCATGATCTTATTTAAATTAGGTGCCGGCCGGGGTGGCCGTGCGGTTCTAGGCGCTACTGTCTGGAACCGCGCGATCGCTACGGTCGCAGGTTCGAATCCTGCCTCGGGCACGGTTGTGTGTGATGTCCTTAGGTTAGTTAGGTTTAAGTAGTTCTAAGTTCTAGGGAACTTATGACCTCAGCAGTTAAGTCCCATAGCGCTCAGAGCCATTTTGTCTCTGGTGTTTTTCAGGGTATGCAGTGTTTTCATAGTGCTGTATGAAAGGAGTAGCTGCACTCACACTGTTGCAAGTGACCATCATCAGGGTGTGTAATATGTGTAAATCATTTTCTTGTTTTGCTTTTTGTATGTGGTGTGAGGTGTTCATTTCAGACAAAAATGGGCGTACGATCAAAATTATTTCTTTTAAGAAATCTGTATATCTGACTTACTTGTACGTTTTGTTATTTCTGTTATATGTTTTATAATATTTTTATTGTTTGTGTTACGTTGGGTGGCAGTTGGCAATAAGCTACATGTGCGCTTAAAATGTCATTAACCGGGCACACTGATTCAATATGAGTTTACCTCCAGCTCTTTCTTCGTCAATGTTGTTGTGGTCTTCAGTGTGAAGCCTGGTTTGATGCGCCTGTACATGGTACTCTACCATGTGGAAACTTCTTCATCTCCAAACATACATTGCTGCAATATCCATTCTTCTGAATCTGCTTACTGCATTCATCTGTTGATCTCACTCTATGATTTTTTACTCCACACCCCTCCCCCCCCCCCCCCCCACACACACATACACAACTCTCTCCAGTACTAAATTGGTGATCCTTTGATGTCTAAGAATGTGTCGTATAACACTACCCCTTCTTCTAGTCAGGTTGTTTTCTCTCCATTTCCATTCAGTACCCATCCACTCTACAGCATTCTTCTGTAAGACCGCATTTCCAAAACTTCCATTCTCTTCTCGTCTAAACTGTTTACCGTCCATGTTTCCCTTTCGTACATGGCTAAACTCCATTCAAATACTTCAGAAAATACTTCCCGACACTTAAATCGATATTCGGTGTTAGCGAATTTCTCTTCTCCAGTAATGATTTTCTTGCCATTGCCAGTCTACATTTTATATCCTCTCTATTTCGGTCATCATTAGTTATTTTGCTGCCCAAATAGCAAATAGATTTGCTTTTCCTTAACCTATCTTCTCTTGCAAGTTCCTACATTTCTCCGGAATCCAAACAGATCTCCCCCGAGGTCAACTTGCCGGCCGCGGTGGTCTAGCGGTTCTAGGCGCTCAGTCCGGAACCGCGCGACTGCTACGGTCGCAGGTTCGAATCCTGCCTCGGGCATGGGTGTGTGTGATGTCCTTAGGTTAGTTAGGCTTAAGTAGTTCTAAGTTCTAGGGGACTGATGACCACAGATGTTAAGTCCCATAGTGCTCAGAGCCATTTGAACCATTTTTTCGAGGTCAACTTCTACCAGTTTTTCCATTTTTCTATAAAGAATTCATGTTAGTATTCTGCAGACATGACTCATTAACCTGATAGCTCGGTAACATTCACACCTGTCAGCACATGCTTTCTTTGGAACTGGAATTATTATATGCTTCTCTAAGTCTGAGGCTATTTCGCCCGTCTGATACATTTTGCACACCAGATGGAAGGGTTTTGTCATGACTGGTTCTCCCATCAGTGTTCTGACGGAATGTCGTTTACTCCCATGACCTTGTTTCGACTTAGGCCTTTCAGTGCTCTGTCAAATTCTTCTCTGCAGTCTCATATCACCAATCTCATCTTCATATACTTCCTCTTTTGTTTCTATAACATTGCCTGCAAGTTCATCTCCCTTGTATAGACCCTCTGTATACTCCAGCTTTTAGCTTTTCCTTCTTTGCTTGGGACTAGTTTTCCGTTTGGGCTCTTGATACTCATTCAGTTGCTTTTCTTTTCTACTAAGAACCTTTTAATTTTCCTGCAGGTGGTATTTATCTTTTCGCTAGTGATATATGCTTATAAATCCTTACATTTGTCCTCTAGCTATTCCCGCGTAGCCATTTTGCACGTCTTGTCAATCTCATTTTTTAGATGTTTATAATCCTTTTCGCACTGCTTCATTTACTGCATTTTTATATTTTCTCCTTTCATCAATTAAATTCATTATCTCCTGTGTCATGCAAGGATTTCTACATGGCCTTGCTATTTACCTATTTGATTCTCTGCTGCCTCCACTATTTCATCTCTCAGGACTACCTATTCATTTTCTACTGTCCTCCTTTCCCGTATTCTTGTCAATCATTGCCTGATGCTCCCTCTGAACCTCTCAACAACCTGTGGTTCTTTCGACTTATCCAGGTACCATATCCTTAATTTTCTATCTCTTTGCAATTTCTTCAGTTTCCTCCATATTTCGTAACAAGTAAGTTGTGGTCCAACTCTAAATCTGCCCCTGGAAATATGCCACCTTATTTGCTACCCTTCACGAGTAAATGACAATGAATGGCAATGTGAGATCAATTGAAACATATGCCTTACCACAGGCAGGAAACGTCGTAACGTGTCATGTGAAGTGCTTGAAAAGGTAATGAGAAAAAATTTAAGGATTGCGCACCAGATGGGCGGGTGGCAAAATTTTTGAGAGAAAGGAGGGAGAGAAACAGCACCACAACCATACACGCCCACACACAGTCGCCGCCGGGCAGGAACGAGCACTTACTGCGCCAAACGGAAGTGTAGCAGTTGGAGCGAGTGGGAAACGCAGAAGCGACCGTGCTCGTGAGCTCGGCTAGGTCTGGCACACGCTGCAGCCGGTGTGGCCGCCTAATCAAGTAGTTCAGAGGCCTGCCGCCAGGGCGCGCAAGGAAGCCACACGGCAATCGCGGGGCGCCACCTGCGACCCGCCGCGCCGAGCTGAGCTTTCCAATAAGCGCGTGTCGCCTGAAATAATGCGTCCTTATTGGCGCACTTGTGTACCTCATAAGCGAGACACTTTAACTGCGCGCAGACAACGATGGCTGCAAGCAGCGCAATTAAGGCGGCCGCGATAAATTGGCGGCACGCAGTTACCGCCGACCGGCCTAGCGCTCCGAGGGGGCCCCTTTCTCTGATTCGTATAATTTCGTTCCGTTATGGAGGTGGAGGTTTGCAGCACGGCGCCACTTGGCCCTTCCTGCAGCCGCTGGCGCCGTTCGAGATGAGCTGTCGTGCGTGGGAGGTCTGAGTGCGCAGGTGCGCGTCCTGGTGTTGCGAATATCTTCCAGTACAGCCAGTATCACTTCCATAACTAAATTTCATTTCAAAAAGGTTCACCTGATATAAGAAAACTGCACCTTCCATATGAATGAAGACAGAAACTTAGGATAAGTTCATCACTTACGGATAAGAAGACTAAATGATTTTATTTTCAACAGATCCATCCAATGTTAGAAGAGTATTTCTTTTACATGCAAGCATATGCAGCTTTGCAACACTTTTTTACAGTTTACATTTTGAAACAAAGTTTTCATTTCCCTCTCATGAATATTCCATGTGCCCTCCACTAAACTCACGACAAACATCAACACATCTTACATCTACACTTATACTCCGCAAGCCACCCAACGGTGCGTGGCGGAGGGCACTTTACGTGCCACTGTCACTACCTCCCTTTCCTGTTCCAGTCGCGTGTGGTTCGCGGGAAGAACGACTGCCGGAAAGCCTTCCTGCGCGCTCGAATCTCTCTAATTTTACATTCGTGATCTCCTCAGGAGGTATAAATAGGGGAAAGCAATATATTCGATACCTCATCCAGAAACGCACCCTCTCGAAACCTGGACAGCAAGCTACACCGCGATGCAGAGCGCCTCTCTTGCAGAGTCTGCCACTTGAGTTTGGTAAACATCTCCGTAACGCTATCACGCTTACCGAAAAACCCTGTGACGAAACGCGCCGCTCTTCTTTGGATCTTCTCTATCTCCTCGGTCAATCCGACCCGGTACGGATCCCACACTGATGAGCAACACTAAAGTATAGGTCGAACGAGTGTTTTGTAAGCCACCTGCTATGTTGATGGACTACATTTTCTAAGAAATCTCCCAATGAATCTCAACATGGCACCCGTCTTACCAACAGTTAATTTTATATGATCATTCCACTTCAAATCGTTCCATACGCATACCTCCTGATATTTTACAGAAGTAACTGCTACCAGTGTTTGTTCCGATGTCATATAATCATACAATAAAGGATCCTTCTTTCTATGTATTCACAATACATTACATTTCAAATAACTTCCGGGAATTCAGCCAGGTAACACTTTCAGCGACCGCCGATATTTCGGCGGGAGAACACCCCGCCATTTTCAAGGCAAACTGCAACGGACAGGCGACGTACATGCAAATTTAATACCTCGGTTCTCGGACCCAAGCAGGAAAGATAACACACACACACTGAACACTAGTGCCACCAAAGATGGCCAAAGTCAGAGCTATCGATAGTGAGACTATGAATTCGCAAGTGAGGTAGCATTGAGTCTGTCCCTCTGTTTCTTGACAAGGGAGAGAGCCGGATTCCAAACAGAGTTTAAACAGAAACCTCCATCCATGTTAACAAGGTTGCTCGCTAATTTAATCTCAACTGCCTCCCGAATCACACTGTCCCAATAGCTGGACGTGCATGCCAATATCTCGGTGTTATTATATAACATGGAGTGACCAGTATCCAAGCAATGTTCGGCAATAGCAGATCTATTTGGCTGCTGTAATCGTGTGTGCCGTTTATGCTCAGTACATCTGTCCTCCACGGTCCTGATAGTTTGACCAATATATGCCATGCCGCAGCTACAAGGGACACGATATACACCCGCCTTACGCAGTCCAAGATCATCCTTAACGGAACTCAAAAGTGCTCTAATTTTAGGTGGAGGTCGGAAAACACATTTCACATCGTATTTCCGTAAAATACGACCGATCTTATTGGACGTGTTTCCTACGTAAGGCAAGAAGGCAGTAGACCTGATGTACAGTTGGTCGATAGCGCAACGCACGTTCAATCTGTCTATCACTGTAACCATTTTGACGAAATGTAACTTCAAGATGGGACAGCTCAGCTGGCAAAGTCTCAGCGTCAGAAACGATATGTGCCCTGTGTACCAAGGTACGAAGTACCCCTTCACGCTGAGCCGAATGGTGACAACTATTAGCTTGTAAGTACAAGTCGGTGTGAGTACGTTTCCTGTAGACTGCATGTCCCAGTGATCCATCATCCTTCCTCCTAACCAACACGTCGAGAAAGGGAAGGCAACCATCCTTTTCCACCTCCATCGTAAAACGAATGTTCGGGTGGATCGAGTTCAGATGTTCTAGAAAGACATTCAAATTCTCCCTACCGTGAGGCCAAACAACGAAGGTATCGTCAACGTATCTATAGAAACAGGCGGGTTTTAAAGGCGCCGACTCCAATGCACGTTCCTCGAAGTCTTCCATAAACAAATTTGCGATCACAGGAGACAACGGACTACCCATCGCAACTCCATCTGTCTGCTCGTAATACTGGTCATTAAACAAAAAGTAAGTGGATGTCAACACATGCCTAAAGAGATTAGTTAAATCAGCACCAAACCTGGCTTCAATTAACCGCAACGAATCATACAGAGGAACGCGAGTGAAGAGAGAGACCACATCGAAACTCACTAAAATATCAGAGTCATTCAGCCTCAGTCCCTCCAAACGACGTAAAAAATCAGCTGAGTTCCTGATATGATGTTCACACCGTCCTGCTTGTGGACTCAACAGAGATGCAAGATGCTTGGATACACGATATGTCGGGGCGCCGATGTTACTCACTATAGGACGGAAAGGAACCCCTTCCTTATGAACCTTTGGAAGGCCATATAACCTAGGGGGAACCGCACTATAGGTGTTAAGCCTCTTGATTGTGTCCTGCGACAAACCACTTTTCTTCAGGAGGCTGTTGGTCTTTCTCTCAACACTTTTCGTGGGGTCAGCATCGATTCTGCGATACGTTGAATCAGACAGTAAACGTTGCATCTTTTGTACATAATCATGTTTATTTAAAGCAACGGTGGCATTGCCCTTGTCAGCAGGTAAAATAACAATACTGGGATCAACCTTGAGAGAGCGTAAAGCAGCCCTCTCTGCTGCTGTTACATTACTCTTGGGTGGACGAGCCCTAGTCAAAACACGGCATGCCTCCCTCCTAACTTCCTCTGCAGCGTCAGGAGGTATTTTGCAAACTGCCTGTTCAATTGAACTAATAAAATCAACTACCGGCAAATTCTTCGGAGTGGGTGCAAAATTTAATCCTTTCCCTAGCACGGATAAGGTTGCGTCGTCAAAAGATTTCTCTGCGAGATTTATCACAGAACGTCGAGATATAACATCCGACTCCGCGCGATGAAAACGTTCAAACTTTGCCAAATGCCGGGCAGTAACGGAGTTGTACTCCCAGTCAGCTTTCTCGACGTGTTGGTTAGGAGGAAGGATGATGGATCACTGGGACATGCAGTCTACAGGAAACGTACTCACACCGACTTGTACTTACAAGCTAATAGTTGTCACCATTCGGCTCAGCGTGAAGGGGTACTTCGTACCTTGGTACACAGGGCACATATCGTTTCTGACGCTGAGACTTTGCCAGCTGAGCTGTCCCATCTTGAAGTTACATTTCGTCAAAATGGTTACAGTGATAGACAGATTGAACGTGCGTTGCGCTATCGACCAACTGTACATCAGGTGATTGATGATAATTCTGAGTCAACACCTAAGTCTACTGCCTTTTTGCCTTACGTAGGAAACACATCCAACAAGATCGGCCGTATTTTACGGAAATACGATGTCAAATGTGTTTTCCGACCTCCACCTAAAATTAGAGCACTTTTGAGTTCCGTTAAGGATGATCTTGGACTGCGTAAGGCGGGTGTATATCGTGTCCCTTGTAGCTGCGGCATGGCATATATTGGTCAAACTATCAGGACCGTGGAGGGCAGATGTACTGAGCATAAACGGCACACACGATTACAGCAGCCAAATAGATCTGCTATTGCCGAACATTGCTTGGATACTGGTCACTCCATGTTATATAATAACGCCGAGATATTGGCATGCACGTCCAGCTATTGGGACAGTGTGATTCGGGAGGCAGTTGAGATTAAATTAGCGAGCAACCTTGTTAACAGGGATGGAGGTTTCTGTTTAAACTCTGTTTGGAATCCGGCTCTCTCCCTTGTCAAGAAACAGAGGGACAGACTCAATGCTACCTCACCTGCGAATTCATAGTCTCACTATCGATAGCTCTGACTTTGGCCATCTTTGGTGCCACTAGTGTTCAGTGTGTGTGTGTTATCTTTCCTGCTTGGGTCCGAGAACCGAGGTATTAAATTTGCATGTACGTCGCCTGTCCGTTGCAGTTTGCCTTGAAAATGGCGGGGTGTTCTCCCGCCGAAATATCGGCGGTCGCTGAAAGTGTTACCTGGCTGAATTCCCGGAAGTTATTTGAAAGTTGTATACGCCAGGAGAAACTCAGGTCTTACATTACATTTGTCTATGTTAAGGGTCAGTTGCCACTCCCTGCACCAAGTGCTTAACCACTGCAGATCTTCCTGCATTTCGCTGCAATTTTCTAATGCTGCAACATCTCTGTATACCACAGCATCATCCGCGAAAAGCCGCATGGAACTACCGACACTATCTACTAGGTCATTTATACATATTGTGAAAAGCAATGGTCCCATAACATTCCCCTGTGGCACGCCAGAGGTTACTTTAACGTCCGTAGACGCTTCTCAATTGAGAACAACATGCTGTGTTCTGTTTGCTAAAAACTCTTCAATCCAGCCACACAGCTGGTCTGATATTCCGTAGGCTCTTACTTTGTTTATCAGGCGACAGTACGGAACTGTATCGAACGCCTTCCGGAAGTCAAGGAAAATGGCATCTACCTGGGAGCCTGTATCTAATATTTACTGGGTCTCATGAACAAATAAAGCGAGTTGGGTCTCACACGATCACTGTTTCCGGAATCCATGTTGATTCCTACAGAGCAGATTCTAGGTTTCCAGAAATGACATGATACGCGAGCAAAAAACATGTTCTAAAATTGTGCAACAGATCGATGTCAGAGATATAGGCCTATAGTTTTGCGCATCTGCTGTACGACCCTTCTTGAAAATTGGAACTACATGTGCTCTTTTCCAATAATTTGGAACCTTCCGTTCCTCAATAGACTTGCGGTACACGGCTGTTAGAAGGGGGGCAAATTCTTTCGCGTACTCTGTGTAGAATCGAATTGGTATCCCGTCAGGTCCAGTGGACTTTCCTCTGTTGAGTGATTTCAGTTGCTTTTCTATTCCTTGGACACTTATTTCGATGTCAGCCATTTTTTCGCTCGTGCGAGGATTTAGAGAAGGAACTGCAGTGTGGTCTTCCTCTGTGAAACAGCTCTGGGAAAAAGTGTTTAGTTTTTCAGCTTTACGCGTGTCATCCTCTGTTTCAATGCCACTATCATCCCAGAGTGTCCGTATATGCTGTTTAGATCCATTTACTGATTTAACGTAATACCAGAACTTCCTAGGATTTTCTGTCAAGTCGGTACATAGAATTTTACTTTCGAATTCAATAAACGCTTCACGCATAGCCCTCCTTACGCAAACTTTGACATCGTTTAGCTTCTGTTTGTCTGAGAGGTTTTGGTTGCGTTTAAATTTGCAGTGAAGCTCTTTTTGCTTTCGCAGTAGTGTCCTAACTTTGTTGTTGAACCACATTGGGTTTTTCCCGTCCCTCACAGTTTTACTCGGCACGTACCTGTCTAAAACGCATTTTACGATTGCCTTGAACTTTTTCCATAAACACTCAACATTGTCATTGTCGGCACAGAAATTTCGTTTTGATCTGTTAGGTAGTCTCAAATCTGCCTCCTATTACTCTTGTTAAACAGAGTACTTGTACATGAGACGACAGTCAAACTCGTCCAACACTTTTGCGATCATGTCTGTAATTACTGCATTCCGGGTGACACTCATTTCACAAGACGTTCTGCAATCGTGATATTTCAACGTCATGTGCAATATCGACAACTGCAGGAATTGCTTTCTCTTTCGTGACAGGTAATATGGATGTTATTATTGCTCCTCGTCTCACTCACAGAAATTTAAGCTATCTTTTTAGGTTCCTGCCTAACCACACACTCGGAAATCACTAAATATTTGTAAATATACAGCTAAATATCTGTGACTAGGAAGAACATCAGTGTAATTCTCCTCGTTTTAGTTGCAGCAATTGAAGCTGTCCTCTTAGGTTCTTGTCTAATCACACACTCGGAAAAAGCCAAATATTTATTTCATCTTTCGTTCTCTGATCAGACAGAAATGTAAACAACATCGAATATTGCAGAAAATATTCGTATTACTTTCATAAGAAAGTCCGAGAATATGTTAACAACACTAAGATGAAAAATATTTGCACGTGGCTGGGTGCGAACCTGCACCTTTCGCTTCTAGGAGCTACAGCATTACTCACTACGTCACATGACAGTAGACATCCATCGTGCTTATCACAGTATGTCTTCAAAGCTCATTTCGTTGATGTGTTATTAACAAACATTTAATGATAATGGTGACGTGTTTGTGATAAATTTTCGGTACAGCTTTACCTTGTAACGGCACGCTTCAAGGTGCAATTCAAGCGTTTTTCATGCTTCATTTGTACATTATTGACGATAGCAGCTCACTCCTGATAGAGCACTCTTGTATGAAAGGGTTAACCGTAGATAAATCACTATGTGGAATTTAATTATATCGATAATTATAATACATTGTACCAAGAACGATGTGTTTTTATAAATCACCGATAAGGGTGCGTGAACTCTTGTGGGAAGCTGGTATCGATCGCTAATGGAAGTCAACAGCAATTCCTGCCGTCGTCGATATTGCACGTGACGTCAAAATGACGTCTTGTGAAATGTCTGTTATCCCTGCATGTGCTGCTGTTGTTATGGGCGTACTCAGCGGGATGTGGTTGTAGGTGGTATGGTAGCGCAGTGGTGACAGACCCCTTTATTTAACCAGTCCCCCACAAAAAAATCGCATACCGAATATTCAGTAAAATCAGGCGACCTTCAACACCAATGGTGCAATGCGAGAACTGAACGCCCCTTAAACTGTAGGAAGGGCACTGTCGTACTCTCGAGGAAAATCACGACACACAGTTGTAACTGAACCGCATCTGTTGAATTGGCGAATGAATAGTAGCTCCCTTTGCTGTGTTATCGCAATCTCTATTCAGTGTACGTTGGGTAATCAACGAGCAAGGGAGTGAGCTAGCTGCAAATAAGAGACGACTACTGGAAACCACACAATCTGGAAACATGCAATTGGAACCAAAGTGAACTTTAAGTTTCGATGTGGAAGTTAAGCTGCGCATCATGTTTCTATCTTCGTTGATGTGGAATAAGCAGCCTCATGACATCGGACAAATTTCTATGATACACTCCACATTTACGAGTACTTAGCGGACGATTGTTTCTTACCTTTTTATGAATCATCGATTTATAGATTACCCTTCACCTACATCTAGATATAGATGAAGATTAGATTGGCACCTTCCTCGGTTCCTTTCTGCATTATTAGTCTCTCATCTCGAGATTTCTGTTTGGCGTAACTCCTCAGTTATAAGTTACATGTACTGAAATATATGTAGTCCAAAATAGATCATTCCCCTCACTGATCCCTTCACTGGAGAACTTATTCCGGGAGCTTCGTCATTTGGCTACACACTAGCGGCTTCTAAACATCTACAAGATGCTTGGATATTACTAATTGTTCATGTGCGCTCTTGCAATGCACCTCGCCCCACATAACTTTGGCAGCAATAAGGCTTTTTTGCTGTGTACTTCCAAAGCATCATTCTTACCCTTTTTTATAGAACGATTGCTGTAGTCCCATGGCTGTCGGTTAGACATTACTCTGAAGTGGAGTATGTGCGTTCATCTGTACAATATTTTGTACTGAAGTTAAATTAATTATTCTTTTAACAGTCTGTAAAGTAATATATTTAGTAACTGGACAATGGAGTGTCTTTAACAACAGCACCACAATACATATTTTAACTTATGAAATTTCTGTTTAATAAACCAATACAATTCAGAATGAATAATAAATCCTTAATTACAATATTATGGAAAGTTCCCTTTGTCGCTTGTCGTTAAAATCGACTAAAACTCAGAAAGGGGTCACATATACAGCTACGAAAATCTTTATTCAGTTATCCAATGATACTACATACCTGACAGATATAAAAACCAAATTTGAAAATTACTTCAAAAAGTTTTATCTGTCCAACTCCTACTTTATAAAACAACTTTCGCTTAGAGACCTGTAGCTTATTTATTGTAATAAGTTCCAGCACAGATTTTCTTTTTCTTTATTTCTGAGTTTGCAGTTCTAAAAAGAAACAACTTTTTTATGTTATCTGGTATTTGTTCGTCCTTGAAATGACCTTGGTCATGTTTCCACACAAACTCACTAGGTGGCAGGAATGTGCTCAGCAATACACTGTTTGGGTTCTTGGCGCATTAGTTACGACGACACAGTGGATGCTGATAGTGAGCAAAGAGTGAACATTAAGTTCTGCGTTAAGCTCGGGAAAACCTTTAGTGAAACGTGGACAATGATTAAGCTACGATAAGCAGGCACTTTCGAGAAGTCGTGTTTTCGAGTGGCACAAACGGTTTCGTGAAGGCAGAATTCAATGCAAGACGATCCCAGTGCTGTTCGCCCGTCTACAGCATATACCGATGCAAACGTGGAGGGTGTAAGGCAGTTATAGCAAGAAGACCGTTATGTAATTGGGCGTGCGATATCAGAATAACTTAATTTGAATCATGATGTGTGTCACAAGACTTTACGCGAAGGTTTAGGGAAACTCGCCCCTCACACACTACCAGACGAACAGAAAAAGGAAAAACGACGAATTTCTCCCAACTATGGTGTAGAGCCAGACGTGATCCCTCATTTCTGTCAAAATTATGGATGGGTATGAAAGTTGGTGCTACCAGTATGATATCCATACGAAGCGTCAGAGTGATGAATCTGTACCACTAATGTCTTCGATGGAGGGAGTAAGTTCGATATTCAAGCTTGTCGTTTATGTTGTAAATTTTTTAGGATAATGACTGCAGATATAAACCTCCTGATATAACTCAAACCTACTGGATCACAAGCCTCGAAATAAGTCAAACGACAACTATCGTGAACAAAGACAATGCTTATCGCATTCTTTGATAGTAAAGTCACCATGAGTATGTTCCTGCAGGTTAAACAGTGAACCAAACTCTTTACACAGAATATATGAATATGGTATGTGTTCTTCTGGACATGTCCGAAAGAACAGGTACCATCGGTGACCATGTAGTGCTCTAGAATCAAATGATAATTAAATCAAGACCCTATGCTGTCGACAGGCGTTGATATACATCAACGGGGACAGTTGAAAACGTGTGCCCCGACTGGGACTCGAACCCAGGATCTCCTGCTTACAGCCGGCCGGTGTGGCCGTGCGGTTCTAGGCGCTTCAGTCTGGAACCGCGTGACCGCTACGGTCGCAGGTTCGAAACCCTGCCTCGGGCATGGATGTGCGTGGTGTCCTTACGTTAGTTAGGTTTAATTAGTACTAAGTTCTAGGCGACTGATGACCTCAGAAGTTAAGTCGCATAGTGCTCAGAGTCATTTCCTGCTTACATAGCAGACGCTCTATCCATCTGAGCCACCGAGTGCACAGAGGATAGTGCTACTGCAGGGATTTATCCTTTGCACACTCCGCGTGAGACCCACATTCCCAACTTAATGTCCACACACTACATTTGTAGTGCCCCTGTCCATTACACTCATTACTCGCGGCAGAAAATCTTACCGAGTCCTGTAAGAGTTCGGGCAATACGTGTGCATCTGCACAGAAGAAGGAGGTCAATGGCCGTTTAGCCTTAACTATATGAAGATTTTTCGAACATGTCGGAAAGAACAGATACCATCTGAAACCTGAATTAATCATTGACAGTTTCAATTTTGCTATAAATACTGCTTGCTTTTAGGTAACAGACATGGAGATAACTGTGGAGAACAAAAATGTTCGGTAAGTTACCTGGCTCTTTACATATCCTCAATCAATTTCTAACTGGTTCACTGCTTCCGGTTTTTAAGGGAACCTTGTAATAAACTGATCGCATACATAGAGATAGCGGTCGTTATGAGGTAACGCCTGATAGGTATGCAACGTGCCTAATGTGCAGGTTATGTGGGTACGACTTTAATTGACCAAAGCTACAAGAAAAACTACCATAGTTTACGCTTACTTATTATAGTATACGCCAGCCAGTAGCCTACGATAGTATTACAACTCTACTTTGTAGTTAAAGGCAGGCTGCTCTCATCTCGTTGGAGTCTTCAGTTTCCCACGCCTAGGCGACTTCGATTGGTGACAGCAAAATTCACCCTGTCACAGCTTCGTTACGAATATACAGGCGAGTGCCTGTCCCCCTCTCCACTCGCTTCCTCCGTGGAAGCCTCAGAATGCCTCCTCCATCTCAACTGAATAATATCTCCAAGGTGTTTCGTAATACCGGGTGATTGTAATTAAAGGCCGGCCGCGGTGGCCGAGCGGCTCTAGGCGCTTCAGTCCGGAACCGTGCGACTGCTACGGTCGCAGGTTCGAATCCTGCCTCGGGCATGGATGTGTGTGATGTCCTTAGGTTCAAGTAGTTTCAAGTTCCAGGGGACTGATGACCTCAGATGTTAAGTCCCATAGTGGTCAGAGCCATTTGAACCATTTTGTAACTAAAGTTAAACTTTCAAACCACTGTAGAAATACCACCACTGGTCAGAATGACGTCAAATTACAATGCAATATTATCGGAGAAGGGGAGAAAACGTATGGCAGAAGAAAAATTACTGTTAATTATGTAAGCCCAGCCACTACGGCAGGGTCATATCACATCGGATGGGAAAAATCGGTTTTTCTCCTGAGGCCGAAAACCGCATAAAAAGCATCACTTACATCGGTTTTTAATTGTCCTGAGCCCAAAAACCGCATAAAAAGCATCAATTACATCGGTTTTTAATTGTCCTGAGGCCAAAAACCTCATGAAAAGCATCAGTAAAAATCAAATCGGATTATTAATTTTCGTGTGACTGTCCAAAACATGTTCAATACGCTGTGCACCGTTTTCTGCAACAGGGTGAAATCGAAAAACAGCATGTTCGATAACTGATCGAAGTGTTTCCGGTGTCACGTTCAGAATTTCTTAGGCAATGCGTGACTTCAATGCAGCTAAGTCTGCAGTCGGAACACTAGGCACAACATCTTTCAGATAGCCCCACAGCCAGAAGTCATACGGATAAAGATCAGGCGATCGGGACGGCCAGACTGTAGGGAAATGGCGGCTTATAATTCTAATATTTCCGAAATAGCGCATTAGCAGCTGCTTTACTAGATTTGCTATGTGCAGAGGTGCACCATCTTGCAATAAAATGATCCCATCCAGACATCCACGTTGTTGGAGATCTGGAATGACGTGGCTGCGCAAAAGACACTCATAGCGCTTACCAGTGACGGACAGGTAACAGGACGGGAAGCACCTGTCTCTTCGAAAAAATATGGCCCTATGATAAATGACGCCGTAAACCCGCACCACACAGTGACCCCTCCAGGATGAAGTGGTACTGGTTGATTTGCGTGTGGTTTTTCCGTTTCCCATATTCGACAATTCTGTGTATTGACATATCCTATCAGATGGAAGTGGGCTTCGTCTGTCAACAAAATTTTCCACGGCCAATCATTGTCTCCTCCGTGCGAGCAAGAAATTCTAAAGCAAAGGTCTCTCTTGTTCGCAGGTCAACAGGAAGCAACTCGTGCACATGGGTAACTTTGAATGGATTGCAGAGAAGGATGTTTCGTACGATTTCACGGGTATGTACAATGTTCGGGCAATGCCCCGTGCACTACACGTTTGCACACCACCACTCGTCTCCTACTTCACTGCTGTGGCCACTGCTTCCACTGACGTCGAATCAGTTCGTTTCCTCCCTCTGCCAGGTTGCACACCAAAAGAACCCATTTTTTTCGAATTTCCGAATCATTTTCTCCTGACCCACGACAGCCATCGGACCAACGCCTTTTTTCAAACCCTGCCGAGTATCTCACACGTTTCTCAATAATAGTCGGTGATATAGCTGTATCAAGAAATTTGTTTTCCCTGAGTTGCATCCTAAAGGTTTTAGGCGTTATTCTATTGTGTCCGGAACTTCTGCAGAGCGACGTGTGCATAATCATCATTGTTGTGAAACATCTTTACAAGCAGTGCGCTATGCTGCATTGAGACAGGCATGGCGAACGTCGCAGACGCGAAAGAAGGAAAAGCCGTGTACCCGGCGTGTTTATACCAACTTCAATGGGTCATGCGCATGACAGGTGTTTTCATTTATGTATTATGACACATACAGCGCCATCTATTGATCAATTTCCACACTAATTTTTTTTCTTGTGCAATATGTTTCCCCCATTCTCCAATAATATTACGTTGCAATTTGACGTCATTCTGACCAGTGGTGTTATTTTACAGCGTTTTGAAAGTTTAACTTTAATTATAATCACCCTGTACATCACAAATACAAGATAAGTTACTGATATACTAATTTTTGGACACCTGAAGATCGTAGCGTGCTGCTGAAACGAGTGCCAAATTGACTGTAAGAAAGGTGAGAAATTACTGAAGATGGTATCTGTTAGCTTCAATGTCTCGTCGAACTTATATGAAATATGTTACCCTTATTCACAAACAAATTTCGCAATTTATGAATGATAACATGAATCTCATGGCTTTGATTGTGGCGAAGAACGTTCTATTGAGTACAAAAAATGGTTCAAATGTCTCCGAGCACTATGTGACTCAACAGCTGAGGTTATCAGTCCCCTAGAACTTAGAACTACTTAAACCTAACTAACCTAAGGACACCACAGACATCCATGTCCGAGGCAGGATTCGAACCTGCGACCGTAGCGAACGCGCGGTCCCGGTCTGAAGCGCCTAGAACTGCTCGACCAACTCGGCCGGCTATTGAGTACAAAACAACAACAATAATGATATGTAAAATTTTGAGTTGATGCAAATAAAATCCACTTGCATCAAAGTAATTGCTTTTGTTACATAAAAGCACAGAAGTTACGCAATGAATTCATTTTTATTATTTAAAAAATGCATTAATATCCTCTGAGGATACAAAATGCACAATGGACTAATACTGAATGACGTGTCGTTCTAATCGTGTGCAAAACAAACGACCAAACAATCAAAAGAACAAAGAGAAATCGTAGGGCCCCGTTTTCTCCCTTACACGTTCATTTATGTTTCTTTTCCTACCAGTTATACCGGTAATAGTACAATTTACTTCGTCGTTTATGTACTGTACCAAAACAACTGAATCTTAGTCTTTCTGGAAACTGTCCCTTACTCTATGGCTAAGCCATTTCTCCGCAAGGTCCTTTCTTCAGGAGTACTACCTTTGAAGTGTAGGAGAGTGATAATAGTGTGCAAGGTATCATGCATGATTATTGTACAGATTTTATTAATGTTTAAGAGTTGTACGTTTTTGTATTGAAACGTAGGGAATTAGGAGCACAAGTGACGGGTGGCAGCTAATACAGCCAGTGAGAGAGCGCAGCGGACAGATGAAAGCGCAATGAGCCTCTAACAGACAGAGATAATAGACGATGTAGAAACTCATCAGCGCAATGAATCCTCTGACAGGATAATTATCGCTTTGAATTAAATGTAATACATGTTCTGAGTTATTAAATTTTAATCACGATGGTGTGAAGCTTTGTAATAGGATGACGTGTACAGAATTTTGGGAGATTTAAGAGCATTAACGGACACCATTAGAAAAGAAACGCTAAGTTGATGGAATTTCTGAGATTTAGTCAACTTGAAGTCAGGTGTATGCTGTTTATGGATCACTGAATGAAGATTGAAATTAGATTCAATAAAAAATGGTTTGTGAAAATAATTGTTTTATCCATTTCACCTGATTATGTTAGATAATGTAATTTTATGGCAGAAACTGGGGTGTGTTTGCTTTGGTCAGGCGGAAGAGCCTGCATATAATTACGTGGTCTGAAATTAAATGTTCAGTTCGAAAGTTTGAAAAAGTTTTCCGTTCACGCGACTGCGCCAAAGCCAAATATCATCATAGCAATTCGTCATTACACTGCAACGATCCCTCCAGTTCCATCCACGCCTTATTAATAATTACCAAAAATAGAAAAGAAATAACAGAACATTACAGGAATCACAGAAGTTTCAGAGAGTGGAAGTAAACTGAGTAATCTACCACGAGTTAATGATTTTCGTTTTGTGTGTATCAAAGTGCGAAGATCAGATTACTTATTCAGACTGATGATTTTTTTGGGGAGCAAACTTCTGGAATAGGGATGAGAGAAATCGACCGGTTAAAACCGATGCCGGTATTTTATTTCTGAATAACCCTTATATTTCGGTATTTATTTGGTTTCGGTTATGTGTTTTTTTACTTTTTACTAATAACTGAGTAAAAAACGCAGTATCAATTAGCCATAGTAGCAATGCAAAATTTTTCCTTTCCAAATAAATTTTTCAAAAATAGGTGTAATTCTTATTCGCAAAAATTTGCATTGGTTTGAAATATTACGTTATTAAAGAAAATAGGAAAAGCGATCAGCGCTGTTTTGATAACAGTGTCAACAGAAACGAGCAACAAGCATATAGTATAAGAATTGGTACAGCGTTGCTGAGACACTGATGTCCCCGTTGCCTTGCATCTTGGCTTACGGTACGCGTGTATGTACGCGAGGATGTGCAGTGTGCAAGACTTGTCCCTAGCCGGTCTATACAGTAGTTTCTGGCTGTCGTCGGTGGACATCTGTTGCACTGTAGAATGGCACAAACCCTAATCTGGAAGTTTTTTAATGAAGTGACATAGCAATGTAATACAATGCTTTAAATGATCAAAGACTCATCTGCTATTTATATGAAATAATAAATAAGGAAGCAAATTGTGGTAACAGTAAAAAAGCAAACACTTAAGAAAAATTCGTTCGTAGTATAGAGTAAAAATAGAAAGTAGCTGACCTACTACCTGTGCCTGTTTCTGCTTGTACCCCCTGAAAACGAACAAATTAACACGAAAACCAGAGTTCTTCTGATTTTCAGCTTTTAGTACTGATTATTGTAATGCTTAAATAGTGGCATGATCCCAGTTACATGATTTTTAAGCAGAGTTTTAAAAAATTAGAATCAGGAGGTGAATACTGTTTTTTTTTTTTTTTTTTTTTTTTTTTGTATTGTTCAACCATTTATCACTTTTTGAGGAAAGTGGCGAACGGTGGACTAAGTTTTCTTTTATTTGTCTGTTTAATTTCATACTTTGATTCTATGTATCTTGAAACTGAGAGAGACAAAATTTTGCAATATTTGTCCGATTTCTACGTTTATTAAAATAATAGAAAAAAAGCAAAAATCGGTTATTTCAGACACCGGTTACTTTGAGCGGCTCTAACAGTCAAGTTAAACTGGCGTGGAAAAACCGAGTTAATCGAGAACTGGTTGTTTCAATGATAACCGCCAACCTTACTTCGAAGTGAATGTGAAATTACTGGTGTGTAGAGAATGTTTGAAACTATACCGTTTACATTAACATTCAGAAGGTTACGTACTTTGCTGATATATACGTCGTTGCTTTATCAGTTACAACAGGAATTAAAGATGACATTTTGAAATTTATTTTGTGAATAAATCCAAAGTAACAATTTAGATCAAGTGGACTTGTGATTGTACCGTATGACTGTGTGGATAGGACACATAAAGGTATATAACACTTACAACATAATTATTCGAGATAATTCTGAACTACAGAGCCTTTCCGCATGCAGTTAGATGATCAAAATTAGGGTACGCGCCGTATTACTTGGCCACTAGCTGCGCGGAAGGTACGGTTCCCTTGCAAACGGGACAGCGCGGTAGGAGAATTATGGTGCTACAGCCCAAGCCTTCACACAGACAGGTATCTCTCAGAACTTGTAAGCTACAGCTAGCGAGTCTGCAGACGATCGATCATATTAACAAGTTATGCCAATACGACAAATAATTCGACAAGTCAACCGTTTATTATTAAAAGCACGAGGGGTAGAGAATTACACTGAAATTGGATCTGAGAGAGCGATTTATTTTCGCCTGTCTGGTATACCTTTTATCTGTCTCTTCTTGCTAAGACAAAATTAACTTCTTTTACAAAACCGCAGTGGTGTTTACGCAGTTTCACCGTACTAACTTGCAAATGCAGCTGAAGTCGCGACAGAATCCTGAAACAGTCTACTACCAATCATACAACTGAGGAGAAGCGAATGTCAATAATTTATGAAAAGCTGGTACTAAGTGCGATTCCTTAATTTATTGTGTTAAAAAATCCACACTACTTCTCATTTCACTAACCTTCGATAGTTGTTCGAAGAATTACATTATTTTATTGAAAAATCTGTAGTTGCTCATATATCACAATAGATAAGGAAGTTTTGCATGTTAGCTATGTGGAAAAATACCCTCCATTTTGCATGCTTTTATTTGCCAACATTCGTTTCGGTTTCTCGAACCGTTAATGAGAAGTGGCGGATGATAGAAATATTTCACTTTTACTCTCGTTTTCGCAGACGATCGGAAATTAGTGCACTGTGCACAATCATTTTTCTCGAGACTGGCGATAGATACAGATCTTGTCTCAAGTGTAAATAAAAATTCAGTTTGTTAGCTCCAGTTTGTATGAAGAAATATGCAGACTAAAATGCACCAATCGCTAACTCATAGAGACGCCTATTTTCATTGCAAAGTATTTGAATTTAGCACAGTACATTACTAGATATAGAAATATCACAATAACTGTGACCGTTAACGAAATGATTGGAAATTAATCATGAAGCTGACGGATGAAGTTATGATATGTGTGAAGTTTTCTTTTACGAGTAGTTTCTTTAAAATCGTTTTAGTAAGGCTACAGCGCAACCGCCGTGTGAACGCCTTCGTTCTCGCAGCGATGCCGAGGCGGGCAGATAATGTTTTGTTCGTAACGGACGAAGCTTACAGCAGTGTAGGCGATAGGCAACTGAGACGTCCGCACGTTCGGAACAACGGACTGGACTCGACCAGAGCTGAGAACGAGAATGCATTGGTGAAAGTAATCCTGCACGAGCCCTCTATAGCAACATAGTAATTGTACAGTTGCACACACCAACACACAGACGCGGCTAACAACTCCAAACACAAGTGTAAGTGAAGCTCTGAGGGCGGGTCGTGAGTGGTTTGATAACTCAGTCGGAACGAGTGTTACGCGTGCACTGCTAGGTTCCGGGTTCAAATCACAGCCCGATACATATTTTTCAAAAATATACGAAAAAGTAATGAACTCAAGAGTCGTCGCATACTTAAGTGGAAACAATTTGCTTAGCGCATCACAGTTTGGATTACAGAATAGTTGCTCGACTGAGAATGCTATTTATACATTCACTCATCAAGTATTACAAACCGTAATTGGTATTTTTTGTGAACTCTCCAAGGCTTTCGATTGTGTGTATCATGATACTTACTTAGGAAACCTCAAGTTTAATGGAATTGACTGCTTTTCACACAGCTGGAGTGAATCATATTTGACAAAGGAAGTGCAAAATGTTGTCCTGAATAATTTAGACAATGTCAGAACGGTAGAAAATTTTAGTGACTGAGGTAAAAATCATAAAGGGAATACCCCAGGGTTCTATTTTGTGTCCACTCCCGCTCCTTACATACGTGAATGACTTTCCGCTTAACGTTCAAGAAACAAATTGTTACTTTTTGCAGACGATAGTAGTATTATAATAAATCTCATTAGACAGAAATCAACAAAAAGGTTAGTAAACAATATTTTTTTTAAATGTGGTTCTCTGAAAATGGGTTCCTCCTAAATTTTGAAAAAACACACTCTATTCAGTTTTGGACAACAAATAGTGTCATACCAACAATTCATATAACACATGAACAGGATTCAGTAAGTAGGGCAGAACGCTACAAATTTTTAGGAGTACTGATGAAATCCTGAACTGGAAGAAGCGTATTACTGAGCTTCTCTAACAATTAACTTCAGCTACTTTTGCTCTTCGTATAATAGCTAATCTTGGAAACACACGTATCAGCCTCCTGACATATTCTGCATATTTACACTCTGTAATGTCGAACTGGGTTACAGAAGTGAGCAGTAAAAATAACATGTGGTGTTCACCATGGACGTCATGTAAGCTAGAAATTTTAACTGCGTCATCACATTACATATTTTCACTAACGAAATTCGTCATTAATAATCCATCAGAATTTTAAAAGAACAGTGATGTACATACCTGCAACGCTAGGGGTGAAAAATGACCTTTATTACCCATTGTTAAAGCTGTCAGTAGTTCAGAGAGTAGTTTAGTATTGAGCAATAAAAATTTTTGATCATTTGCCCAATAACATAAAATGACTGATAGGTAGCAAAGCAAGTTTTGTATCTAATTTAAAATCATCTCTCCCGCAGAGCTCCTTCTATTGCATTGAAGACCGTCTACAAAAAACACCAACAACTGGTTTTTAAGTGTAGTTCTATAAGTAAAAATAAAATAATTGGGTGTTCATTAATGTTAACACTATCCATATATACGTATCCTGCAATCTCACTCGTTACACATCATTTCCATAAAAAAACCATTCAAATGATCTATAGAACATGTATCTTGATCTGCCAGTAAGTTTCATAGTTCCATCTTCATGGTGTTCTCTTACTGTTAATTACCCTTTTTGTTTTCTCTTACTACACTGCGTGGATGTTACCACAAATGTATGCTAATTATCACTGATATTGATGCTGAACAGAATAAAACATTGAATAAACGATAGCTTGTACTGTAAAATCTCCAACACAATCGCAGTGCAGCGTGCGCCTGGAAGGTCTGCAGCACGGCGCGCACCGAGGCGCTGCGGGAAGCCGATCCGCTGCAGGCGTCACTCATCACTCCTCGTTCCGCCTGGACGGGCCAACACTTGTTAGGGGGCGCGTCCCCCGTCGGTCGGCTCGACACAAATCTTCCAACGGCGGAGAAGCGGAGGGAGGGAGACTGCGTCGCCCATAAAAATACATTCCGCAGGACGCCGGGCTGCGGTTTTCGTCTCTTCTACCGCGTCCGCGGAACGCATTTATCTACATGGAGCATTCGGCCAATGTAATCGAATGGAGGGATTGCAATGCTTGTGACCATCAAAAACAGCTACTTCGGCAGCTTTCCGTTACCTCCGTCCGTTTTTATTGGCAAGGAGGGAATTGCCCTCGGCCGCGGCGGCCGCTGGGCGCCTTTCATAAAAACGTCCGCGGCAAGGGGATTGTCTTTATGTAAGGCTATCGTGGATCTATTGACTTTCATCAAAGGAGAACAGCTTATTTCGCTGCCGAAAAGCATGTTCCCGTCCATTTTTTACAGCTCGATTCCTTGCACGTTGCAAAGTTGTACGACAAAGTTTGAAAAGGTGACATTGTGTTTCTTCGACTAGTTCTGTGACAACAGGAATTAGGTATGTAAGAATGTAACACTGTTTCAAAGTTTAGGATGAATGAGAGTATACGAAATACAGTACATGATATTCACTTTCTTGATGTGAGGTACCAAAGCCGTACATTTGTTGAAGGACAATTTAGCCTTTGCTGTAGTTTATATTTCGTTTACTTTATACATGGTGGTTAGAAACAGTCTGAAATGCTTGTAAGGGTATTTCAAGGTAGCCTCTGCTGAGAAATAATTGTTCAGAGAAAAAATCGATAAGTAGCACCGTATCCCAGTAAATTAGCATTGAAGTTTGTCAATCAGTTCGTTGCTTACTCAGACGGCTTACCAGATACAATTAGTGTCAGTGGTTCTAGTAGCGTAGACTTCTCAGCTTCTGTCCTGTCTTTTGTTCGGTTTTAGAAAAAGAAACGAAGGACAATTCTGGCGACACCGTCTGTGGTGAACTACTTGACTTTGGGCGCGGAACGGTCTGATTGACTAACTTCAATGCTAATTAACTCGGAAGTGGAGCAATGAATCGAATTTTTTCTTAACAACTATTTCTCTCCACAACTTATTCTGCAACATCCTACAAGCTTTTCAGACTGTTTCCGACCACCATGTATAACGTCGCACGATTGAGAAATGTCAACTTCAACTGGCTATAAGCACTATGGGACTTAACAGCTGAGGTCATCAGTCCCCTAAACCTAGAACTACTTAAAACTAACTAACCTAAGGACATCACACACATCCATGCCCGAGGTAAGATTCGAACCTGCGACCGTAGCAGCCGCGTGGTTCCG